>NC_133664.1:31744754-32069129 GCF_037893015.1 Macrotis lagotis | reverse complement strand
AGGCAAACACTGTTGCAGGGGGAAGAGCAATGAATTTGGAGTTAAAGGAGAATCCTAATTAGACATAGAGATAACCTTGGAGGAGGACATCATGCAGTAACACAGGATTCTTTTCAGTCATTTTTAAATTATGCCTAACTTTTTGTGACTCCTTTAGTCTTTTATTGGCAAAGGTAATGTAATGGTTTGCTATTCCTTTCCCCATCTTATTTTGTAGATGAGGAAAGCGGGATTAATTACCTCACCCTGGGTCACACAGGAGCAATGTCTGAGGACAGATTTGAACTCAGGAATAAGAGGCTGCCTAACTTCAAGTCCAGCTCTCTATCCACTGTGCCACCCGGGTGCCCTTATAATATAGGTTAGCTTATGTGACTATCTTCTGAGATATCATCAAAGTGTGAAAATTATCATGAATTCTCAAAAGTTATGTTGATAGAGTTTGGGGATTATTATAGCTAAATTTGAAGAGGCTCATCACAAGACATGGTGAATTATTTTCTCCTATAATCGCTCATTTGACAGGCTTCTATAGAGATTTGTGCCCAACTAAATAAAATTCTGGGTCCCTAAGGTAGCAAAACCAATTTGTGCTATTAAATAATAATCAAATAATATACAATAGAAGTATAAAGGAATGAAATAACTGAAAAATTTTGTTAGGGAAAGGAATTTAAACAAGGTCCAGGGGATTTTTAAATATCTAGGTGGCTCAAATAAAAGAGAAATGGTCTTAGTCCAGAGAAATTGGAG
This sequence comes from Macrotis lagotis, assembly GCF_037893015.1. Classification (NCBI taxonomy): domain Eukaryota; kingdom Metazoa; phylum Chordata; class Mammalia; order Peramelemorphia; family Peramelidae; genus Macrotis; species Macrotis lagotis. The sequence goes on along the minus strand of NC_133664.1, from coordinate 32,068,376 downwards.
TCAATCTTCATTTGAAGTTCAGCATCAGACACATATCCTGTGGGTGCCTGTTTCCTCATCTGAAAATGGGAATAATAATAATATTGCCTACTTCCCCAGGTTTTGGTGTTAATAAAAATATTAATATGTGTAAAGTTCATTGTAAACCTTAAAACACTACATTATGATAACTTTCTTCTTCTCCCTTCATACCCCTCCTCCCATTTTTTTTCTCCTTCTTGTCCTCGTCTTCCTCTTCTTCCTTTTTTCTTCATTACATAAATGATAGGATGGTACAAAGTTGTAGTTTTAGGGAGGAGAGATACCATATGCACAGGTGGATGGATTATAGAGTAAACTTTGTCTACATCTCAGTGTCTCTCTAATTCCAGAACTATAACAATTTTATTAATATTCATATTTTACACATGAAGAGACTGATTCTCAGAAAGGGTAAATAATTTATTCCAATTCATATTTTTAACTAATGTTGGATAGACCCAGAGTCAAACCGAGCTTAGCCTTGTACATTTAGTTGGTCACATAATATTAAATTTTAGTGTCTTAATCAAATATTCAATTTGATGCCTACACAGATACAGATAAAATACAAGTGAGGCTCCATTTTGATCCCAAAACATCTAGGAATGAAGTTAAAAGTAATCCTTTCCAGTGATGACAAATGGTTCTTTAAAATCACTTAAGATGATGGTTGTCTCTCAGTTAGAGACTATGGTTATGCTAGCATAAGCAATGAAAATGTGAAGGATTTTGTAGTTCTGCTCAAAGCCATTATACTGCTTTCCTCTAGGAAATCAACATGAGGGCAGTTAGGTGGCACAGTGGATAGAACATCTGTCCTGGAATCAGGGGGATCTGAATTCAAATCCAACCTCAGACACTTAATAGTTACCTAGCTGTGTGATCATGGGTAAGTCACTGAACCCCATTACCTTGAAAAAAAGAACAGATCAACATAAATTCTTCCAATCTTTACACTGTCATCTCTTCACACCAACCTCCTCCCCCCAAAATAAATTTCTCCATCTATTGGGATGAATAGATCCTTGATTTACCTGGTTATTAAGAGGAGATATTTACTTTGGAAATAAGTCCTCATGTGAACGATCTCAGAAACAATTATCCACATGGATTTGGAACATAAAGTAGAAACAAATGTTTGCTGAATGATATACAAAGTGTTTCTATGAATTCTAATCCACCTTTTAAACCTGAGTTTACCCAATTTTCCTATCCACACTCTTCAATCTTGATCTACTCCACCATTCATTAATACCCCAAATGGGGAGAAATACAACCAATATGGGTTGCATCTTCCTACCACCACCCATTTCATATTTTCTCTTCCCTATGATCAGGACTTTTTTTTTTTTCATTAAAGCTGACTCAGGAGTGTTCTCCTTCATGAAACCTTTGTTGATTGTCCCCAGTGGTTGTGACTAATCTCCCCATTTTATGCACATTCCTGTTTGTATAATATTTTTGTATGTCTTAATATACCTTGTTTTGGAACCCATCATAACATCATGGAATCTAATTCTGAAAGGTATTTTAGAAATAGTATTATTCTACTTCATTTCATTTCATTGACAACAAAACTAAGGTGAGAAGAATATATGGCTTGGCCAAGATCTCAAAAGTGATAAAATATGATTTGAACTCAGCAACTCTAATTTCAAATCTATTTTTTTAAGACTCTATCACCTCTTGAATGCAGGTACTATGCTATTTTTTTCTTCTTTGCTTCTCGAGCAACTTGATCACTGCCTCACATCTAGAAGGTACTTAATAAATGTTTTTGTAATTGAATTGAACTGATTGCAAGGCCACTTTTCCTCTGTCTCTCAGCCTACTTGTAGGCTACCTTTACCTGTCACCAACTTTAGGAAATACATCATAAACTCTCCCAAAGTTGAAATGCAAATAATCTTTTATTATTCAGCATTCAGCTACCATGTTGCTACATTGGTATAATTACTCATAAATAACTATAAAAACTTTAACAACTAAACTTTTTATTTTATTTTTCAATTTTCCATATGTTCTTAGATATGGAAGCATAGAGGGATACTCCACCTTGGCCTAAGTTTTTCTGAACTAGTCTTTTATATCATTTCCCTGTTCATAGGACAGGTTTCTTTTTCTTTTCTTTTTTGCTTTCCTGGACTCTGTATGTTTATTTTTTTATATGTCATTTCTTTTTTTTACCTTTTGAGTTCCAAATAATCTCTTTCCCTCTCATTCTGTTGCATACCCACTGAGAAGGAAAGCAATATGATATCAATTAAACAAGTGAAATAATGTGAAACATATTTCCATATTAGCTATATTTCAAAAAACCAAGGAAACTGTACTTCAACTTGAATTCAGAAATCATCAGTTCTCTCTCTGGAAGTGGATAGCATTTTTTCAACATGAGTCCTTTGAAATTGTCTTGGATCATTGCATTGATCAGAATAGCCAAGGTTTTCGCAGTCAGTCATTATTACAACATTACTGTTACTGTGTACAATGACCTCCCAGTTCTTCTCACTTGAATCAGTTCATATATTTTTTTTAATTTTCAATATTTTATTTATTTATTTTTCCAACAACATACAGCAGTAGTTTTCAACAGTCATTTTTTGGCAAGATTTTGAATGCCACATTTTTTTTCTCCCTTCTTCCTTTCTCCTCCCATCCCTGACAGAAAGTAATACATGTTTGGCACGTATAACCATGCTAAACATAGGTCCATATTAATCATGTTGTGAAAGAAGAATCAAATCAAATCAGGGAGAAAAATTAGAGAGAAAAAAATAACACAAAAGACAACTTAAAAAAATGAAGATAGTAAGCTTTAGTCTCCATTGTTTCTTTTCTGGCTATGAATAATTCATATGGTTTTTGCCATGTTTTTCTAAAACCATTCCCTCCATTATTTTTCATAGCATAATGGTTGCTCAATCCAATCATATGCCACAACTTATTCACCAAATTGATAAGTGTCCTGAAGCTGTTCCAGCCACTGTTGCTGTTGCCACATCTGTATTTGGAACAGTTCTCCACCCAGGATCACGGCCCTATCCTGTTGACCTCTTAAATTTTCTTATATTAGAAAAGAAACCTCACTCTGATCTTTTGTTGGCTCAGTTGCTCCAAAAGTTGTGTTGAGAAGGTTTTTTTTTTTAGGTTTATGCAAGACAGTGGGCTTAAGTGGCTTGTCCAAGGCCACACAGTTAGGTAATTATTAAGTGTCTGAGGTCGAATTTGAACTCAGGTCCTCCTGACTCCAGGGCTGGTGCTCTATCCACCGCGGCACCTAGCCACCCCCAGAAGTTATTTAAAATTGTGTGGAAGGAATACTGAAAGAGTTCAGTTGTGTTGCTGCCACTAATCCAGCATCTTCAAAGGAGTAGTTTATATTCTTTTCTATGATCTCCTAACCCTTTTCTAAAACCTTATCTCCTAAGAACTAGAAACTAAGCCTAAAAAAAAAAGCAAAATAAAGAAGAGATGCTGAGATCCTAGGGTTTATGACTTAACTTCAGTAGCAATCTTAGATATAGCACAGGGGAAAATTGGAATCAGAGGTTCTTGGTCAGAATCATCCTATCTCAGTCACTAAAAACTAGTGCAACATTGGGTACAAAATTTAACTTCTCCAGAACTCAAGTTTCCTTATCTGCAATATGAGGGACCAGTTGGCTTTTGAGGTTCCCTCTCTGATTTTATGACCTAATTCAGCCATCCGACCACAACATCTTCATTTTAGTTTCAGAAACTGAGAGATGCAAGGAAATAAAAGCCCCTTGTTCTAAACCACATTGAAATGAAACTGCTGTCAATATTTAAACCAAGTTTTTTGGATTCCAAATCAAGTGCTATTTCCTTTATACTACCTGGAAGCTGGGCATCTAAGTTCTTATCAAATGTTAGATTTAATAATATCTCTACTGCATTAGGAAGTATAAACTATATAGAAAGTATAAGATCTTCCCCCTATCCCACACATCATTGCAGAAGGCATTTTTACAAAATAACTCCAATCCACTAAAGATGCTTCATGTCTCATTGGTTTTCAAAGAGACTAAGTCTAGCCTTTTTAACAGCCATCATTTGTGATGCCCATTTTTTATCCAATGTTTTAGCCAATGTATCCAGTTCCTAAAGGAAGTCAAAATGTAATGCTAATCATAATAGAATAGATAACATTTCTGAGAAGACATATGGTATGGTAGATTACAGCAAGACAACTAGGGAAATTCTGACTCTGACAAACATTTTGTGTGTGTGTGTGTGTGTGTGTGTGTGTGTGTGTGTGTGTCTGGGAAGTCACTTAATCTTTCATTGAACCTAGAAACTCTCTAAAACTATAGAAGATATTGGCCATCATTGGTAGAGATAGCTTCTTCATCCAATGCTCCTATGCCAATGAAATGACTTCTTATCTCTTACCCGTTCCTAGTATATAAATGTCATTATTAAGTTCTTTTTTTAATATCTGACTAAGTCTCAAAGAAGTTAAGTGACTTGGCCATGGGCACCAGATAGTAAATAACAGGACAGGATTCAAAGTCAGGTTTTCTATACTTCAGTTTAGAGCCTTATTCATTATGCCACATTAACTCTTGTTTTAAGACATTCATACATTTAACACGTAATGAAGAATTTGACCTTGGGCCATGGACAGGTTCTCAATCCTTCATCAAATCACAGTTCTATCTTCAAGTTACTTCATGGTGGTATTGTGTTGAATTACAACTGAATGACCTCAGAACTTTGATCTTAACACCAAAAGGGGGAAAAAGATTAGTTTTCCTCCAAATTAAGTCAAAGATGTGAGCTTTGAAACTTCTCTATGATCACAACATTCTGTGCTTCAAAGTTAAATGCTATTTCTTTTAGGCTTCCTTGAAATCTACCCTTGCCTTTGGGTTTTTTCCCTTGTTTCTTAGTTTTCTCTTAGATCAGGCATGACACAGGTGACCAAGAAGGAATGGTTCTTGTGTTTTGTTTTTAATTTTTTTTTTTTGCTTCCTAAGAGACTTTCTGAAAATGGAACAACAGTAATACAAAGATGGCATTGTGATTCTTTTTTCTATGTATAGATCTCAAATGCCTCAGTAAATATCTACAGATCTTTGTTATATTCACTGAAAGTAGATGGCATTACTCCTCTGTTTAGGAACAAAGTTTAAGAAACCCCAGCATAGCAGAATTTGATAAAGTATTTAAGAGATTTATTTCAAGTCTCTGTTCCAACTATTGGAAGTAGCCATTTTTCAACTAAGTTAGAAACAGAAATACAAGAATATGGAAAGTCAGTTAGAGATAGTCATTCTCTAGCAAGTTAAAAACAGAAATAAGATTCATTTGTGTAGGAAATAACATGAATTTCTATTATCCATATTTTTTAAAAGTATGAATGAATTTGTCATACTATTTCCAAAGCTGTCCCTGTTGCCATTGTTTTCTTCCAAACTTTCTTTTGTTCTTTTATCTGAATTAAAAAAGAGAGTTTGATAACATTTTTCAATCTTTTTTTTTCTTTTTTTGGAGAGGAGAGGGAGGCTGACACTTGAGTCCTGCTTTTTCCCCTCACTCACTTTGAAATAATCCATCTCCAATAGAAGGAAAAAAAATAATTATAGTCAAGCAATGCAAATTTATACATTTACTTTAGCAAAAAAAAAAAGTTGCCCTCTCCATCTCTTGCCCATCACACTTCTGTTAGGGAAAAATAACGTGCTTCACCATCAGTTGTCTGTAGGGTCAATAACTTATCTCTATCATCTTTAGTCTTCTACATATTCTTAGATAGTTGCTTATAATAACCAGAGGTTAATTGACTTGCCCTTAATTCCATAACCAATATGCATCAGGCATGGAGAAAATAAATTTTTCTGTACCAAAAATATTTTCTGATTTTAGTTTTTAGAAAAACAGTTTCTGTTTTTAGTTATTAATTGACATTTCCTGAGCTCCAGTTTTCTCTGCATCAAGAATTTTGGCCCCAGGAACATTCTTCCAAGCTCTCTCCAGAAGACAAAATAACTCTCACAAATAAACTCTGCCTCTTTCCATATTAGTTTAAGATACCTCTGGGTTTGGTACACATTGCATGACTCGTGAGGCCTTTAAACCTTTAATGACCCAAAACACCATGCCCAGCCAAAGGACTTGGAGGCTAGCTCACCAAGTCAAGGGAGTTCCGTTCTATGTTTACAACAGAATTGGTGACTCAAGAGCGAATGACTCTTAGCCCATAGATGTGTGAAGTAGATTGGGAAAGCCCCTCAAGAGGAAACCAGGGTCAGGTCTGCCCTTTCTGTAGACTATAAAAAATGGAAGCTTAAAAAAGATGAACCCTTTGAAGAAAGAAAAGTTGGGATCTCTTCAGCTTCTAGACCTGATTTAAATTCCTCTGTTTTACAGGAAATGCTTTGAAAGTGACATCACCCACATATTTTGTTGAAGGAAATATGGTCCAGCTTCACCTGGTACTCAAAGAACTATTTTAGGATTGAAATATCCAATTATCCATGTTGGTAAAGTCTGCTTTTGTAAAATAATAAGGGATCTTTTAAACTCTAGGGCTTCCAGTCCCTTCCCACCTTTTTTCACTCCATCAGTTGGTATACATTAAATCAAAAAAAGTTAATTTTAAGATCAGCTTAGGTTGATAAAGATTAATTGACTTTAAAAAATAATTCTTATTACAACATAAAGGGCATTGGAATTAGGAATTAGCTACTAATGAGCTTTTTAAAATAAGATCTAACTATATAGCATGAACTGAACTGAGGGTCCATAAATTGTTCTGAATTGTGGACCCCTTGGGCAGTTTGATGAAGTCTACGAACCCTTTCTAGAAATAGTAAAATGCATAAAATAAACTATATTGGGTTAAAAAATTAAATTACATTGAAATATATTTTAAAAATATTCAGAGTCCAAGGGTTAGATCCCATCTCTACAAAATTTCATCATTTCATTGGCATAGGAAACTGGGTGTCAAGGAGCCCTCCTCTTGTGCCCGTCCTAAATCTGGATTTGTGAATGGGTCACTGTCAGTGAGAGGAGTGAATCATCAAATTTCAATGACAACTAGGGTTATAAAAGAGGAAGAAATATTGATATTGTTAAATGATAATGTCTAAGCATATTCCTTTAGTATAATGACAGAAGTAACAGAAGCTAAGGAATAGGTATGAGCTTCCTTTTATAAATTTTTGCTGAAATTTAAAGTATTTTTGTATTGACAAGTACAAACACACATACATATGTATATGCTCATCCTTTCCCTCACCTATAACCTTTTCCATTTTTCTATAACCTCTAAGACCTTTCCCTGACTCACTTAAAAAAAAAAGAAAAACCTTGCAGAAACATTCATATTTAAGCACAATAAATGCCCATATAAGGTATATCAAAAAATCTGTCATCCTGTTTACTTAGTCCTCCCATAATTTAGCACTCTTAATCTTGTGGAATTATGATTGAGTTTTGCATTTATCAGAGTTTTAAGTCATTTAAAATTATTCATTTTAAAATGCTGATATCATTATAGACATAGATACACTGGTTTCCCAGGAATTATTATCTTCTGGTACAATAATATTCCATTCCATTCCTATTTCCACCTTTTGTTCAACCATTTCCCAATTGATAGGCATGAGTTTATTTTTTTTTCAGTTTTTATGTGTCTCAAATCTGTCATCCTTATGCTATGAGACTTAATGAAAATGCAATTCACTATTTAACATGGAGAAAAAAATCCCCAAAGTTCTGATTCTTTCTTCTATGTTCCAGATCTAAGAGAAGAGGAAACACTTCCTTTAACCAAGATTATTTTGCTGAGTTGGGAAACAGAAAAGCAATTGGAGGGAAACATTGCTCAAACTAACCCATGAATACCTTCAGTCAAAGAAGAAATATTGACATAACTGGCTCTTTGATATTTAAACTCCCAAAGGGTTTGAAGACAATGAACCAATATGACAAATTGTTGACAGGTAACTCTGGTAATCCTCCTATTCGTGCTACTTCTCTAGAGGTTCTAAGTTTCTTACCACATCCGTAATTAGGCTGATCCCCATCATCTGCTCTTCCTTGGCCTGTATGTTGTTGGGATGTGGAAAGAACTTAGAGATCATCCTGTCTAAATTAAACATTTTATAACTCAATACACTATCTCATAACAGTAAAATTCTAAGCCCGATTTTTTTCAAGTAGTTTATTAGGAAAAAGGACTTGCTTATTTGGGAGGAAAATTTCTATCTATCCTTTTAACTAGAACCATAATTAGCAATTCTTGTTCCTGGAGAAAATAGATGGAAAGGAGGCATCAAATAGACAAATTTGGGAGATAGGTAGTAAAAGGAAGAAATACCATAAAGAAACCTTTGAACTTAGAACTCAAGGCTCCAAAGGGAAGAGACAGCTGAGAAAGAGATTCTGGAACATTTTAAAATTGTTGCCACTATAGAAGTTGGACTCAGACCAGAATAGAATTCAACTAGGGATAAAATCTGGCAACTTGCTATTCGCTAATTATTCTCTATACATAAACTATACATACATACATAAACTCACTTGTCCTTATTTGCTGAAGGTACTAATACTGTTAGTATCTTTGAAATGCCAGCACCCTGGGTCATTGTTTCTAATTGTTCCGCCTTAGTTATGGCTCTGCTTCTGCTTTTCTATTTGATGAGTTCAGAGCCACAACAGCTGGGATGTGGGAAAATCTTCTTTTTTTTCTGATGTTCCATAACAAATTTTATGGTCATTGCTGGCAGACTATCAGATTCAAGTTCTTAATTCACAGCCAAGTTAACTTATAGCATCTGGTAAGAAAAAAATGAAAATGCAAATCTGGTCCTAATCTGCAGGAACTCAGGATTATCTGAATAGATGAAGTTTGAAATTGTGGTTCCAGAAAAAACTCTATTTTTGTCTCTAGACATAGAGAAAACAAATTATTTTGGGAAAACTGGGTCCTGGGGCAACAATTCAAGAGGCACCCCATTGAACTAGATGACTCTGAGCTTGTATATCAATGTGCCTTCTTAATTCTCCAGTCTTGAGGCTATCCCTGGATTTGTGGTCTGTTTTTCCAAAATAGCAAGTCCCTTCTCCTCCTCTAAGATACATGCACTTGGTTTATTTCCATCACTAGGGCAGGTCACTCAAAGCTTTACCTGAGAGTAAGAAATTTAGAAGGTACTCTCTTCCATTCTCCTCAACATAACCTAACCCTCCCCACCCCCAACTATGACAATGGCAATGACACCATCATCTTTGATTACATTCTCCCACAAACTACTGGTGATGCTATCCAGTCATCCATTACTTGCTCTAAGAGCAGATATTACTCATCAAAACCATAATATAAATTCCCTTATGTCCATGTACTAAAAATCTAAGGCTTCAGATCAATTGTCTCCTTTTCATTTTTAGGTGGGTCCCTTCCAATTTCTAAAGCTATGGCCTCTGACAATAGAATTTCTGGTATCTTTATCAGGAACTCCTGGCTTATAAAAGTTATCTGGGGATTTTTCTATATATATGGCAAAAATACTGTCTGTTGTCTTGCAAAATTAACATTTCAAACATAAACAGTAAGAGTAGAGATGGTGGGAATTTTCCCCATAAAGAGACGCCAGATAAAAACCATAATATAGGTGGTGTAGGTAGTACTGCACCAGAGCAGCACATACACACACATACACACACACACACACACACACACACACACACACACACACATGAGCACAAACACGCATACCCCCAAAAGGGCAAGTGGATGTGATCAAGTGATGATATTCTTTGTCTAGCTCCATTTGTGATGGCTTGTCATGGTTATGGCCTATATCTCTTATTAACCCCCTCATCACCTTAATAATATTGTGTTGACACTGTTTCTAATTCAATCAACACTTCCTGCCATTATGACCTTCACCTCCAAGGCCTACCTCTCCATTTCTCTACCAAGACATTAGACCTTGCGCAAGTCAAGGTCTTGCAGCAGAAATTCCCTATATGTGTTTCTTCTCCTATTAGAATGTAAGTTTTGTGAGAGGAGAGAATTCCTTGGATTTTCTTTTTTAAATCTCCAAGACTTTTTATTTAGTAGAAACTTAAAAAAAATATTTTATCATTCATTCACATTGCAATACAGGATTTCTTAAGCTGGGATGCCAAGACTATCAAAGTAGCTCTGGAGAGATTCCAAGGATTCCTGACTGTTTCAACACATACTTTTACATATATACATAAGTCTATGTATATATGTATATGAATATGTGTTCATATTTCCTTTGCAATTCTCTGTATTTCATTTTATATATTTTAAAATATTATTCCAGAACAAGGTCTCTAGGATTCAACAGACTACCAAAGGAGTGCATCTATGTTTTAATATAAATATTTTCATGCAAGTGTAATGTCCCAACTTGAACATTTTTATTCTCTCTTGATCTTTCTGTATATCATCATATATACATATATATACACATAAATTATCTATATATTCATATATATATATATGAATAGATATTTATGTAATTAAATATATAACACACCCATTTTTTGTTAAAACTATAAATTTAATTTCATTTTCTTCATATGTTAATTTGATTTTATTGGATGTTAGAAAGTATTCAAGGTTCTTCAGCCCTTATCATAGTAGGGACTAAATAATGGATGGATGAATAGAAGGATGGATGGATGGATGGATGGATGGATGGATGGATGGATGGATGGATGGATGAATGGATGGATGAACGGATGGATAGATGGTTAAGCTAGCCTATAGCTATGAAAGAACCTTGTCAGACTCTCACAACACTCCCTGAGACAGAGGGAATAACTCAGAAGTACAATCAGGGATAAAACTTTTGCTTCCTTTTTAAGATAGATGAATTCCAGCTGAGACCCTTTGATGTCCCTGCTCCCAGACCTCCAAGAGATCAAAAGCCAGGCTTGGCAAAGAAAAATGTGTTCCCACCCCAAAGCTATAGGAGCACTCAAAGTCTAGAGGAAACATACTGGGTTATAAATTTAGAGTTACAAAGAACCTCAAAGACTTTACCCCCCAACCTCCACCCTGCCCTGTCTTAAATTTAAAGAAACTGAAGAATAAAAAGCTAGGTGACTTGTCTAGGCTCACATAGCCAATAATCGCCTGTGGAAGGATTTGAACGCACCTTCCTGATTCCTATCCACTACAGCTTACTCCCTCTAGGATTCACATAGGAAAAGAGAAAGATGGCTAAGGACACCTAGACTCATACTATATAACTTTATCAAGACTCTATATTTTTCCTTCTGAGCATTATCATATCCTTTAAGGGTTATCTCTTTCTCTTAAGGACATATGGGAAGTAGGCAGCTAGGTGGTGCAGTGGATAGAGTACAGGTCCTGGAGTCAGGAGGACCTGGGTTTGGATCTGACCTCAGACACTTAATAATTGCCCAGTTGTGTGTCCTTGGGCAAGTCACTCTTAGCCCATTGTCTTAAAAAAATAAAGAACATATGTGAAAATAATTTCTCTGATAATACATGTGTCCCTTGGGACATGATGCAGGAAAGGAAGGGAAGAAGGGAAGGGAAGGGAAGGGAAGAAGGGAAGTCCTAGTTTCTTGATTCATGGTTGCTGACACTGAGCACCTCAACCCCCATTCCCAGAATATAGTTTAAAAAAAAGATATTTTTAATGTTGGATATATTTTACAAATGTAATTTTAATGAAGATAAGATAAAAAATTAACCTGATAGAATACGTGTATTTTTAGTGTTATCAAAATTGTCTTTTAATAACTTTTAGAAACTTTCAATTATAAGCTCTCAGAACCTGAAAATGTGATTACTAATATTTAGGTAGATTTTCTTAAAAAAATATCCTTTTATGTTCAAGTTGTAAAAGGAAAACAAGCAACCCTATTAAATGGTTCTCTCAACAAAACATAGTGCTGTAAAGTTAACATATCTGCTCCTAATTCTCTCTACCAACAAGTGCCCATCTGTGAGGTGGAAATATTCAATTTCATGAGTATGGAAAGTAGGCAGTCAAAATTTAATTTCTCCCACTCTTTTATCCTTCAGACATTTCAATAAAAATAGATCACAAAAATGAGAAAAATGATATTCTTGAGAGTGATGTTAGCTGGATAATTCTCTTCATAAACTGGCACAGGCAGTAGTAAACATCTCACACTAGTTGCTATCTGGCCACAGTGCCCATTCATATCTTCTACTGCAGCATCCTCTGCATCCTTCTGGGTCTTACCTCCTGAAGATTTCCTTCTCATGAGCTATAGATTCCCCTTTAAAGTTTGTGTTATAATTAAAAGTGTTCTATATCATTGTGCCATAGATTTGGAACCATGGGGAAGGGGGATGGGTATTAGCATTTTACAGATCAGAAAATTGAGACTCATGAAATTAAACTGTCTTACTCAAGGTCACTAACCTACTAAATCAGGGGAAATATCCAAACCCAGGTTCTTCCTAGGTTCAATCCAGTTCTCTAGTTATAATTCAGTATTGCTAACATATAGAATTGGAAAGGTGAAAGAAATTCCTAGAAGCTAAGGCATTTGTGTTTTGACAAACCCTCTGGCTTGCTGATTCTCAAAGACTTTCATTAAGTCAACCTCTGGAGTCACTTTTTAAAGATATAGGTTTAGTTTATAAGGAGGATAAAGTATATTTTTTGAATAAGAAACAATGGCATATTCCTGGTCATATTTTCCCAGTAAAATCATAACTAAAGACAACTGAGCATTGTATTCTCCTATTAGGCAGATAAGTGCTAATAAGGAGTGACAAATGTACAGATTAAGGAAAATGATAGCTCTATTAAAATAAGAAGTATGTAAGACGTTTCTATTAATTTACACTCTCCTATAATAACACAGGCAAGCATACTGCATATGAACATACAAGCATATGTACATAGAAATAGATATGTACAGATGGGAAGGGGAAGAGTTGAAAAAACGGAGAAAGGGACTCATGCAAGTTAGATCGAGGTATGATCATATCCAGTATCTGGACAAAACAATGAGAAAGATCAAACATTTGAGGACCAGTTGGAAGTATCTGATTTTCCATTTACCATCTGTATTATTTTTTTAAAACAAACTCTCAATGACTGCTTAGGCATTTTAAGTATGACTGAATCTAATGTTTGGTCATAAAGGAATAAAATTGTCCCAGTGTTATAGCACAATGTAAATTAAGATAAGAGCTAATCATGCTTCGGTATCCACAGCTAAAGCAAACATATCCCTTTCTCACTGAACCACTTCCTTCCAAAGAAAGTAACACATTATTGCTCTAAAAAGGGCAAGAGAAGAAAATGAGCTTCTGCTAATGAATATTTTTTATATAAAATTCTAGTCGCTAAATCAAATTATTATTTAGTGCTCTTATTTTTTATTTGGGTTCCAGTTATAGCATGCTCTATAGCCCTTAAAATTTCATGTTTATAGAATCTTTTAAATTGTTCTCAATTCTGTGCTATCATTAAAAAAAATGTGCACATACAATAAAGTAGATGAGAGTAATGGACTGGCTGCCTTGGTGGGAGAGTTAAGACTTACCAAAGGGTGTTCATATAAGCTCTTGAGGAAATCAAAAATATTTCTTTTTAAAAGGCATGGTCATAGCATAATCAACTACACTGAGAATAACTACTAAGAAAAAGAAGGCCTAGTTAGCTTAGAGATGTGAGGATCTTTTCAATGGTTTTGAACCACTGGGAGAAAGAAGAAATGATAAGTCTATCATGGGGACTCCCAGGATTTACTAACTTTCACATGATCCAATTGCCTCATAGTTTTAAAGTAAGGATCTATACACATATGCATATACATTCTACATTTCAATATAAATTTTCTTTATGATCTAGAATATTCTATTTTATGCATTTAAAAAATGTTATCATGAGTAGTGCACTGGATTTGCCAGATTGCCTAAGGAATCCACCTCTCCCACTCTTCTCTCTCTCCTTCTCTCTCCTCTCTCTCTCTTCCTCACTCTCTCTCTCTCTCTCTCTCTCTCTCTCTCACACACACACACACACACACACACACACACACCCTCTTTCTGTCTTAGAGTTGCCTATGTCAATGAGAAGCTAAACAATTTGCCCAAAGTAACACAACTTGGATGCATAAGAGGGCAAGACTTGACCAGTTCTTCCTATCTCAAAAGCAGGCCCTTTATTCAATAGTGATTCATAGGAATGAAAGATTGCCTTTGAAAAAGCAAAAAGAAAATTCTTGTTTTTAATATTCTAAGTATGCAGAAAGTTTGCTAAAATACTCTTAAAATGTTATACACATTAAAGATAAATACTTCCCAGTTCAAACTGAAGAATCTAAGAAAATCAATGAAAATGAATAAAAATTTTCTTGCAAACATTCTCCGAAAACTTATGCTAAAATCTCCCCTTCCTAAATATTGAATATTCATTTAATTTGAAACTCATGTAATTTTAATTTATTGAGTAACTACAGTGAGGTGAAAGAACGTCACTGTTAATTTTTAAATACTTTTTTAAAACAAAGAAGGATGTGAGAGAAAAAAACAGATAAAATGGAAACATATGATTCTATAGAATTCTTCCCCCCAAAAAAACAACCAAGCAGCTCTGAAAGGCCATTCCAAAAAAAAGATCATTTCAATAAAATAAATGATAAAGTAAAAAAAAAGTGACAATCCAGTGAGACACAAATGCAAATAAAAAAAACTGCAACACAAAGCCTTGGAGTTAAATGCTTCTTTCCAAGGAGGGATGGTTTTTGGTGGCCTCCAGGTGTAATATTGTGTGCACTGATGAGCCGATCAACAGAACAGAACTTTTACTCAGCTGTAATCAAGACTGATTGATGGTTGGGACAAAAAAAAGTTGATTATCATGACAAGTTCACTGATGTGGAGAAAATAAGTAATGCTCTAGAAATAGATAAAACCTGTTCAAAACCTGCCTTCTGAAAGCAAATTTATAAGGAAACTGAGAAAAGGGTTAGCTTCCTACCAAGAGACTTAATACAGGATGCACCAGCTAAGGGTAAATTTGCTTGACTTTAATTTCTACAGATGGAAAGAGCCAGATTATTTATATCTTCAAATACAAACAAACCATGTGGATTATGATATAGATGCACTCAGTCAAAGCTATGTTGCTTAATTTATGTCCATTGTATGCGTGTATATTCCATTGGACCGACAACTAAAAATCAAACATGTATCTTAATACATAAAACTTGAGGTGAATGCACTTCTATTTATTATTTTCAATTCACTCAAGTGTTGTAGACTGACTGCCCTATGGTTACTGAAACTTTATTGATAACAATTTCCATTTAAACCAAAACATAAATTTGGATAAAGACAACATATCCCACAGGCACTTTAACTGTCTGCATTTTGCATGTCAAATAAGGTTTCAAAAGTCAACAAACAAGATGAATCTGGGCTAGAGGATTTGGTGCAATCATTCTCAAATATTTACTGTACAAACATCACTAAAATAGAACAAAAATGAACAAGTTAACTAGTGGAGGATTTTTATGACAGAAACTTGCTAATTTTGAATGCAAAAAAAAATTTTATAAGTCAAGAAACTCTTCCTAATGGGTAGAGCGATCCAAAAATGGAATGGACAACCTTCAGAGATTATAAATTCCCTCTACTTGGAAGTCTTTTTTTTTTTGCAAGGCAGATGGGGTTAAGTGACTTGCCCAAGGCCACACAGAGCTAGGTAATTATTAAGTGTCTGAGAATGGATTTGAACCCAGGTACTCCTGACTCCAGGGCCGGTGCTTTATCCACTATGCCACCTAGCTTCCCCTACTTGAAAGTCTTAACAATGATATTGGATGACAATTTTCTGGTATGTATTAGTGAGGATTCCACTTACACATGTGTTTTACTGGATGACTCCTGGGTCCCCTTTTAACTCCCAAATTCTGTGATTCTGGTCAAACTTCAATATTGGTTGTGCTTAATAGTGTCAGCCAAACTGTTCCTCCCAATTATCTGGCATCTTTATGATTAACATAAAGCATGACCCAGATTTCTGGGATTGGCAGTGCAGAGAATTACATTCTGTTGCTGCCACTCCCATCTATACAATTGTGAGTAAATTATTTATTCTCTCTAGGACACAATTTCATTATCTGTAAAATTAGGAGGTTGCACCCAATGTCTAGTCATAAATTTACTCAAACGAAGATGTTGGATATATAACCTATGAGGTGTCTTCTCATTTTTAATCTATGATCCTGTTTTCTAAAGCCACTTCCAATTCCCAATCCATTTGCCAGTTGTCATTGATACATAAATTGTGTGATGATCTCAGTGATCATGAAACAGTCAAATCGAATAGAATGGTTCCTTCCCCTGATTTGGTCAAAGCTAAAACCTTGACAGAACTGGAATTTGGGGAATGTTCTGGTTTGTTTAATTTTAGGTGTTTAATAAGAATAGACATCATTTATAAGAAGAGCACTGAAAGCTGTATCTAATAGGAAAAGAAGACTATCATACACTACAAATGATAACTGAACCCAAAGAAAGAGGAATGACAATTATATCCATATCTCCTCACTATCTCTAATGCATAGACAGAACAGGTCATTTTTCCTCCACTTCTCTTCTGCATGACTCTCTTCCATACTTCATGAATAATAATCTGCTAAGAGCTCAGATTTACACTGATGGGTAAGGAGAAATACTTCAAGAAATTATGTATGTGAAGAGTGCAGGGAAGCATAAGAAGACCCTCCTGAACTGATGAAAGGTAGGCAATTAAGAAAACAATTATTACTGTAATAGATATGCAAGATCAATAACTAACAATGAATTAAAGTAAAATTCCTTAACCAAATTTAGCCTCTGGGGGTTTCTTTGTTCAGTGGAGGAACTATCCAACTGAAACACTACAAATATACTACTTGCTTTTTAAATTTATTTTTACTGATTTTTTTCTATCCCTTATAGTCATTATTACAAGAAATCTCTGGAGAGGATTCTCCAGGAGGAATAGTGGAGAAGGATACATTGAGAATTGTAGTTCAAATAAAATCAAAAGTATCAATAAAAATTATTTTTAAAATAATGAGAGAAATGGTGAAGAATACTCTACACCAATGTGAATTGAGCTGGCCATTTTAAAAAATAATTTGGAATTATTGCCCCCACTCATCCTTACCCACAAAATGTGGAATTATGCTAAGGAATTATTCATACAAATTTCCATTAATCGAGAGGGGCACACAACAGTGATCAAAGATTGAAGAAAACTGGCATGTACCCTAAAATATTTTTAACAGTACATATAATATTGGAAGGAGGAAATGGACAAAATGCAGATAATCATTGGGATTGATTAAATTATGCAATAAGAATGTGATATGATATTATTAGACTACGAGAAATGAAAATTATAAAGAATAAAAAAAATGTTAAGGGAAGGAAGGATAGGAAGAAAATAAACATTTACTAAATGCCTATTTACCAAGCATTGTCGTAAAGCATTTTACAAATATCATCTTATTTGAATATGAATTAATGTAAAGTCAAATAAATGAAATCAAGAAACAAATGAATTTAACAATGTATGAGTGGTCATGTGTCAATGGAAAGAGCAGTAGACCCTGGACTTAGGAAGACTTGGCTTCTGACCCTTGTTGAGCAAATCACTTAACCCTGCTTGCCTCAGTTTCTCACCTTTAGCATGAGTTAGAAAAGGAAATGAAAGATCACTTCAGGATCTTTTCCAGGAAAAGCCCAAATGGGGTCACCAAGGACTGCACATGACTGAAACAACTGAACAACAACAAAAACGTGTAATGAGTATGCCATTTGGCATTCCTGATTCTAAGCAACTACATAAAAGGAAAGGAAGAGGTGAGGCGGGCATGGGGGTGGAGGGGAATGGAGAGCAGTTCTAGTCCTGTATGACTAATACTAAAGGGTTTGCATGTTTCATGATAATTTCCTAATTGGCTGCTAAAGTGGGAGAACTGATGATTCAGGAGTTAATGATTGGAAGATGATAAAAAAATTCCCCTAATTGATTGATGAACCATAATCCAGTGAATGTACAAAGGAGATGAGCAATCCTACTATGAAGCGTGAGGGTCCTCTATGGCTGCTCTCAGAGATTTTGTTTGAGGCAAGGAATCTGACTTAACTTGTCCCCAGCAGCATACTGATGTGAGTGCATGCCCTACCTAGGTCTGTCTCTTTCTGGGATGAAGCTGCTTCTCTTTTGTGTGTTTTTTTTTAATTTCAATAGTTGACCTTGTCATAGTCAGATGTCTTTAAATGCACCAGCCAGTTCATCTCCCCGGCATGATGTATGGCATCAGTGGACATCACACAGTAGTGGCAGTGAAGTTCCCTGAAGTGGGAGAGATGGGTAGCAAAGGAAGTGACTGCTTCAAGATTGACCATCAGAAGGAAAAGACTGGTCCAGCAAATTGGTTTATCTATAGAGTTTTACTAGAGAAGTGTTCAGAGAGTATAAAGGAAGGTGAGATATAAAAGTGGAAGATTAACAATCTTGCAAACTATATTATATTACACGAAACTTGAATATTAGCCTTTCAATCGTATATACTAGAAATGATAACTGGTGCATCCTGTTTCAATTTTTCTCTTGCTGCACATCATGTAGCTTTTTATGTTTTTTATTACATTCTGAATATAAATAAATGACAAATCCATTCTTAAATTTTAATTACACATTGAGTTACCTCCTTTCCTACATACCCCCTTTTTGGGTGAGCTAGACTCATGCCAAAAAGTCAAACATTACCCAGGACACCAGATGGCAGGCTTTAATGAACCTCATGAATGTAAGAATGAATGGGACTACTTGGCCTAAGTTAAAAGACAGGCTTCCCCCATCAATGAATCTAATATAAACCATAATAAATGTATATATGTATGAGAGGGAAAGTGCATATTCTAGCCTCTGAACACCCAACAACAAAAGCTCCATACTAAAAATGTAAATAGAAATGTCAGGAGAATATCCTCTCTACTTCTTTATATAGGTGAGAGACCATGGTCACTAAATAGTATTTAGAATCAGAACTGGCTGCCATCTTGGTTAATTTTGATGAATAGGTTCTGACTTTTCTCTTTCTATTTTTTGTTACAAAGGAAATTCTTTGGAAAGGAGAGTACAGATGATAAATTTATGAATGAAAGTGATTTAAAAATAAAAGACAATAATAAGAAAGCAGATTAATGAAAGAACATCAACAGCAAATGTCGTCTTCTATGATAATAATATAAATATACTTTTCCATTTCAACATGCTAAATAATTTTTTGATAATACCAGCGATTTGGGAAAACTTTTTTTAAATTTTAGTAATATCCAATGCTCTTTTGAGATATGTATATAATTACATAAAAATAGGAAAAAGTAATTAAATTCAAATTAAAACAGTATGTCATGCAGTTTCTTAGAGGATCTTAGATGTTTCAGCAAACCAACCATTCATAGCTCTGAAAACAGAAGTTTTTGTTCAACATTCCCTTCCTTAGCCATGTTAATGAGCAGTTGTGCACTTTGAAATCTTTCTATAGAAGAGACATATAAGTAGAGGTTTACTTTTGCCATTTGAGAAATCCTACAACTTAAATGTTATTATTGGATACAAGACTTCTCAAATCTGAATACAAGATTCTTTTCAGAGCCTTGGTTACTTCCTTGAAAACCAGTCACACCTGAGAACATTTTTCCTGTTCCTGGATGGGTAGGCAAAGGCTAAGAGAAATGTATCCATCCATGCATAAGAATGGCTCATTCTCTACTGGTGAAGTAGACACTTTTGACTGCATTTTCTGCATTTTACTGCCAAGATAACTCACAAAACTTTAGTCTTCTTTGAAGTTAGAGGTGAAATCTGACTCTTGAGTTAACTCCTTCCTCCTTTGGAAACTATATAATATCTTTGATTGGCTATCCGGTTCTTTATGTTTCTATATTCTCCTCGGTCCAGCCCAAGCTTTGTTCTTCTACCTTCTATATAATCTCTGTCCTGAACTCCAATCCTACATCACCAACTGTCTCTTGGATATCATCTTTCAAAGAAAATTTAGGGAAGAGAAAGGTTAAAAACAAAACACCACCACTACTACAACAAAACTTCCTATCAGTTAGGTTGTCCCAAAGCACAAG
Source organism: Macrotis lagotis (assembly GCF_037893015.1). Lineage (NCBI taxonomy): Eukaryota > Metazoa > Chordata > Mammalia > Peramelemorphia > Peramelidae > Macrotis > Macrotis lagotis. The sequence goes on along the minus strand of NC_133664.1, from coordinate 32,048,179 downwards.
GGGCTACTTTGGGAGGGAGTATGTTTCTGATCCCTAGAGCTCTTCAAACAAAGACTGAATTCATGTAATTTAGTGGGAATTATTTTCAGTTATGAATTATACTAGAAATCTGCAGAGGTTACATGACTCTGAAGTAAATTCTATAATTCAGAAAATGTTCACTTAATTCTCTATTCCAATAATTTGATGTGTAAACTGTTCAGAAACAGCCCTCCTTAAATAGTCAGACTCTCAAGATAATTCTTCCTAGCATAACTGATTTCCTACTTGGACAAGAAGTTATCTCTCTTATGCATTAATTTCTATTTGAAGAAAATCAGTCCCAACTTTTGAATAATCTATATTAGATTAGGAAACTTTTAAGATTCTTCTGTAGATTGTAAACTTCCTGAGGGTAAGGATTATTTTATTTTAGACTTTATGTACCCTAGATCCTTGTATATAGTAGGAGTTTAATGAATTTGTGTCCAATTGTATTAAGCATGTTACCACCATCACCCTTTTCCCACTGGTGGAAATTTCATTTTAAAATGCTTTTAAAGCAGGGCTGGTTAATCGTTGGGGTTCATGGATGACTTTTAGCAATTTAGTGAAATCTAGCTATGCCTCCTCTGGACATTTTTAGATGAATAAAATGGATGTTTATTAAAATGCCAAAGGAAAACTAGATTAAGAACTCCTCCTCTAAGTGATGCATATCTCTTAAAATAATCATTCTGCTATTTTATGGCACAAGTGTTTCTTTGTCCCCACCTGATTTTCCTTTGACTTAGGCCACCATTTTTCTCCATTGAATTTTCTTTTCCCGGGATTACCTCCAAAAATCAAACTCAGGCTTGAAGAGGTACACTGGCAGAACTGGTAGAAATGAAGCTTTTCTATGGCACCCATTAGGCAAGAGTTTGCCCTTCAAAGGACATTCTTCATTGCATTCCATCTCTATGGGTAGCTTGTGCCACCCATAAATTCAAAGAACTGGTCTTCTTTGAATTCAGAGTAACTGACCAACAATACTAAGGAATCTCATCAGGATTTCCTACTTTTTGGTGGGAAGCTTAATGGTTATGCCGAAGGACTGCTTTTGAAGAGGAAATAGCATTTTGAGGGGGAATGGCACACTCAGCAAGTTGAGGCAGAGACACAAATAAAACTCACAACTTAAGAGATGAGCAGAACCAGAAAAACATTGTACACTCTAACAGCAACATGGGGTGATGAGCAACCTGGATGGACTTGCTTATTCCATCAGTGCAGCAATCAGAGACAATTTGGGGCTATCTGAGATGGACAATACCACCTGTATCCAGAGAAAGAACTGTGGAGTTTGAACAAAGACCAAAGACTATTACCTTTAATTTAGGGGGAAAAAAGCTGATATGTTATTGTCTGATCTTGCTATCTCTTATACTTGATGTTTCTTCCTTAAGGATATGATTTCTCTCTCATCACATTCAATTTGGATCAATGTATACCATGGAAACAATGTAAAGACTAACAGACTACCTTCTGTGGGGGTGGCAGGAAGGAAGCAAGATTAGGGGAAAAATGGTAAAGCAATAAATAAATAAAATCTTTTTTAAAAACTGACAGCTTAAGACAGAAAACACCTCTTTATAGAGAACAAGTTTCATAGAAGACTGAAAATTTCAATTTAAAGGGAGTGATCAGAAGCACCTTAGAGAAAGTCTCCTTTTTTACTATAGATACACACACACACACGTGTGTGTGTGTGTGTGTATAAAAGGGGACCATACCTTTAGCTATGTATGAATATTTGCATATATAAAGGCAACATTATATAGTATACAGAGGACTGGATTTGGGATCAGAGGAGGTGAGTGAAATTTTCATCAAAACTCAGCTGAGATATTGAGTTCCATTTTGTCCTAAGATTTCAGAAAGACATTTATATGCTGGAGGGTTTAAAGAGGAGGACAATCTTGCATCCTAATATTTTTATTCATCTAAAAAATACCCAAGAAACATTGATTTTTTTCTCCTGTGCAATGGTTCATATAAAAGTATCATAGTGGGATAAGAACTTACTAAGATTATTCCAACCCAAACTCAGAAGGAATAAGAGAGGAAAAGGAGGGACACAGAAAACAGGAGTGGGAGTGAGAGGGAAAGGAGAATGAAGAAATAGAAAGGAGAGGAGGAAAAGGAAAAGTGAAGCAACAGAACAGAAGATATTCTGTTTTTATTATTATAGGAGACTTGCACTTAATTTCCTCATTGATCTCGATAATTTGTGGTTTGTTACTTTTTTTTAATTTGTGGAAATTAAAAATCAACTAACTTCTCAATATCTCCAATGCAGTGGTTTTTGTTTACCTATTAAATATCAGTAAGGATTTTAGAAGGACGGCTAGAAGGCACAGTGTATCAGCCCTGAAGTCAGGAGAATTGGAGTTCAAATCTACCTTGGGCAAGTCATCTAACTCTACTTGCCTAAGAAAAGAAAGATTTTAGATCTATCATAGTTTCTATATAGAAAGATAGTTTTTGAGTTGGAGAAGACCTGAGAATACATCTTGGTCAACATCCTCATTGTACAGATAAAAATACCCATGCCTTGAGAACTTTGCAGGTTTGCCATTTGGTCTACTTTAGGGGCAGGATTCAGACTCCATGGTTCTGAATACATAGCCAGGGCTCACTACCCTGCACCACACACCTACTGTAACCAGAATGTTTTGTTCCTGAAAGCTCTTAAAAATGGTCACATTTTGTATGAGATCAACAAAAAAAGAATCTTCTCATATGTCCTATTTTTTAAAAAAGAGTAAAACTGAACTTTCTAAAATTAGCTTTTCACTGAGAGATTGTACCAATATAGAAAGAAAAGGCATATTTTAAGTCTCACACAAGTGAATTCTCACAGGTCAAGGCCACGAAGAATCTGAAAATATGAAGGGCTAGGCACAGTTGTATTATAGGGCAGATACAACAGGGAACCAAATCAGCCACTTGACATCAAAAACAGCAACAATAAAATCACTGATTTCTCCATGTTTTGAAAACATAGCTTTGAGAATAATTTAGTTCTGCATGCTCCATATTCTCTTAATTCACCAGACAGGGATGCAAATTCTATTTACTTGCTGCCTGACTGCCCATACAGTGGAGCTCCGAGGGCTCAAAAAGCAGCCTGCCCCAAAGGAAGAAAAATATATTGATTCCAGCATCATCTTTATTCAGAATTAGCAAGAATAGTGATACTCAGCCTTACACTGAAAACCACACAGGAATACTGCAGACAGAAAACACAGACAGAATTTTTGGCAGGTGATGGTGGCATGAAGGATGATCCTGCTGGGGTGGGAGGACCTGAAGTGAATATATCAGTGAAATTTTCATACTGTATTCAGACCCCTAGGGCTCCACTGTGAAGACCTCTCTTCCTCAATTTTTCACAAGAAAATATCATTTCTTAACGTAATTTTTTAAAGCTCCCCTTGCCAATTATGCCAAGACAAGGGGAATATCTTAGGTGTTTTCAAGTGATTAGTTACTGGTAATCAGAGGCCAAGATCAAAACATAAGTTGATGAGCATAAAGAAAGAAAAGGCAGCAAAGACAAAATATTATCAGTTCCACAGGTTTTCCAAAGGTTAACCCTATTAAAGAAAGGAACTTGCCCACAGTTCAAGCCCGTGGACCTCCAGACCTAGCCCTGGACCATATACCATTTCTGTGCCTACTAGGTGAGTGTCAAAGTACCACTAAGTAATTCAGATGAAACACAGTACATGCACTGTTGTACCTTATCAAAAAATGAGCAGGCTTCTAAACTAAAGGGAATACTATAGATTAATACAATTTCAAAATAATGACTTTTTCATGCTCAGTTATAGGAGAGAGAAGCTCTATTCCTTTATGATTAGAAGAATAGAATGACTTTTTTATAGTGAATAGCAAATGATAAACTTACATCAGAATTAAATCTCAACTGGCAAATATTGCATGATATGACTTGCTTTCTTCGATGAGGAAGAGGAACCCCAAATGTATGATTTATTACAGCTTTCTGAATTGGGTCCATCTGTAACAAGAAAAACAAATACAAATATAGCTTGTCAGTTCCATTGGACTTCTTGCTATTCCATTAAATAGGCAATCTGAACAGGTCTAATCCATAGCTCACATGAATTTTTTTAAAGCATTTTTTTTAAATTTGGAGGGATTTGTTTTCTATTTTCCTGGCAAAATAGGCCACAATAAAACCCCAAACGCAAGATGATAAGAAAATAATAAATGTCTATAACATATCTTTCATAGTAACCCATTTCTACTTCATGGTTATGGATTATGTTGTTTCTTCACCATAAATAAGTAATTGAAATCACAAGAATTTTTGGCCAAATGCTAATATTATCAATTATATATTCACTCTATGTCCACATAGTATCCAAATTACTTTTAAAAATATTAATACATGAAAGACTAGCAAACTGCCTTCTGTAGGGGTGGGGGTGGGGGAGGGAAGCGAGATTGGGGGAAAAATTATAAAACTCAAAATAAATGAAACCTTTCTAAAAAACCATATTAGAAAAAAATTAAAAAATTAAAAAAACATATTAGTACATGGAATGGTTTAACTCAATTATTATGAATATTATACCTTTATCAACCCTTTAATTTTAATACTTGATTAGATAAACAAGTTCTACTTTCTTCCCGCACAAAGTAGCATGATGAAATGAAAAGAACTCTGAGTTTGTTCTTTATCCACAGAAACCCATGATAAATACCTGATTTTTCTGTTTTTTGCCTGTGTAGCCAGAGGAAAAAAATAATTTTGTCACTCTAAACTTTGGTTCTCCCATTCATATACAAGGGTTAGGACAATATCATCTCTAAGTTTAAGTCTAACTTCAGCCACTTACCAACTATGTGACCCTGGGCAAGTCACTTAACCCTATTTGCCCCAGTTCCCTCATCTGTAAATGAACTAGAGAAGGAAATGGCAAATCACTCCAGTATCTTTACCAAGAAAACCCCCAATGGAGTCATGAAGAGTGGGACACAACTATAAAATGAAGGAGTAACAACTGAATAACTAGAACAGCAAAAACAACAACAATGTACATGGACCTGCGGAGTTAAAAACTACATCAATTATAAGGACCCCAGTTAAACAGCTACACAAATGTTTTGTGCTTAAGAAAAGGCTGAGAATATAGTTTATTAGGACTTCCAGGGGACAGCTAAGCTCTCCCAACATTCCCTTCCAGACAATTTTAAAATAACGTCTCAATTCAATTTCTGGAGAGGCAGAACTAACAAGAGGTCAGAGGGAGACATTCATTCAACACAAGGAAACAGAGTAAGTGAGAAAAAGAGATGTCTAATACACAGCAGACAGCTGACCTTGAGCCCATGTGAATGAAATACCATTAGTGAGACAGAGCTTCAGGAGTATCCAAATCAGAGACAATCACATCATCCTGAATTTGCTGAAAACTTCCCAAACCCTAAAACTAGTTCTGAAAACAGAAATGTGTATAAAGGTCTGAAGTTTGAGACACAATCTACTCCCCTTCTTCTAACCAGAAGTGGAGATCAATGTGAACATAATGTTGAAATCGAGAAATAAGGTGGGAAAATAAGCAATCAATAAGAACTGACCATAAAAAGCTACTATGATGTCAGTGAAGATCAAGACACAAACTCAGAAGACAGTGAAGTCAAAACAACTACAAGAAAATCCATAGAGAAAAATGTGAATTGGATACAAATTCATCAAGAATTCCTGGAAGAGTTTAAAATATATTTTCAAAAGCAAAAAATATTGGTAGAGAAAATATTAGGTACAGAAATGAAAATAAAAGAGGAAAATAATGAAAAGACAATTAATAGCCTGGTTTATAAAAGGCACAAAATAGGTATTTATTGAAAAGACTTTCAAACATTCCTAATGAGAAGACTAGAGTTGAATAGAAAATCTAAATTTCAAATACAAGAAACAAAACATTTTTTAAAAAGACAAACAGGACAAGATAGAGGATAAAGGTCAGGAAAGAGGGAGAGAGAAGGATAAAGATAAGAAAATAGGATAGAGAGAAAGAAATGCACAGTTAGTTATTATAATAATAAAAATAATTGTTAAAGGGATAAACTTCCTCACAAAATAGTAGAATAGATTAGAAACCAGAATCTAAAACTATGTTGTTTACAAAAAACATACTTAAAACACAGGAGACTCAAAGAGAGTTAAAACATGGGACTGTTATGCATTAGCTGAAATTAAAAAAAAAAAGACAAGAGGCAGCAATCATGATCTCAGACAAAGCAAAAACAAAAACAGACTAAATTAAAAGGGGCTAAGCAGGAAGTTATATATTACTAAAAGGAATCATAAGAAATAAAGTAATATCAATACTATACATATATGTCTATGTCTATGTCTATGTCTATGTCTATGTCTATGTCTATGTCTATGTCTATGTATATGCACCAAATAACATAGAGTCAAAATTCTTAAAGGAAATGTTAAATTAATTACAAAAGGAAATAGATCATAGGACTTTACTACTAAAGGACTTCAACTTTCCCCTCTCAGAGGTAGACAAAACTAACCATGAAATAAATAATAAAGAAAAGGAGATGAATACAATCTTAGAAAAGTTGATATGCTATATCTATAGAGAAAACTAACTGAAAAAAAGTCCACCTTTTTCTCAGTTATATATGACATACTCAAAAGAGAGACCATTTGAGCAAAAAGCCCTTCCAACTAAATGCCAAAAATCAGACATTTAAATGCACTCTTTTCAGATAAGACATTTAAAAATATTCTTAATAAAAGGCCAAGCATATATTCGAAGCTAATTGAAAATAAATAATATAACCCTAAAGAATAGGTAGTCAAAGAACAAATCATAGAAACAATCAATAATTTCATTAAAGAGAATAATAAAAAAAGTGAGAGAGCATTCTAAAAACTGTGGAATACAACCAAAGCAGTACTCAGGAAAAATGTATATCTGTAAATGTTTATATCAATAAAAGAGAGAAAGAATAGGTCAATGAATTAAACATACAACCAAAAAAAAAAGACTAAAAAAGAAGGAAATTAAAATATTCAAATAAACATCAAACTGAAAATCCTAAAAATTAAAGAGATTTAAAAAATTCAAAAGTAAAAAAAAGAATTTTTTAAATCTCTTTAATAATATAGCTAATAATAGCTAATTAGCTAATAATAAAGCTAAGAGCTGGTTTTATGAAAGAAAATCAATAGGAAAGATTAACCATTGAGTAATTCGATTAAAAAAGAAAACCAAATTATTAACATCAAAAATGAAAAGGGTAAAAATAACAACAACAAAGATTAAATTAAATTAGTTATTTGGAATGACTTGCCCAGTTATATGCCAGTAAAACTGACAAATTAGGTAAAATGAATGAATATTTACAATATTTACCCATAGTCAGATCCTGGGTGGCATTTCCAGGGGAAGGGGGATCATTCACACACCAGAGTTTGTGAGACATAGTAAAGCAGGGATACTCATTAAAGTTCTAGTACAGAAAAGAGCACAGTCACTCAAAGACCAGAGCACAGACTAGGAGGGTAGTAAGCACCTCTCCTTGGATTATACTATCTTGGAAGAACTGAAAACTTAGAAGTATCTCTGAAAACAGCAACTCCAAACTCTGAAGCTTGGGACAGCATCCTTCCATTCAGTATGCAGAGCCCTACTTTAAGGAAGAGTTAAAAGTCAAGAAATAGATTGAAGAAATTAGTAGAGAAAAGAAAAAGAAAATTCTGACCATAGAAAAAATACTCTGGAACAAGAAAGATCAAGACATTCAGAAGAAGATTAAAAAAATCAAAGCTCTCAAGTTAAAATGTGTATTGGTCTCAGGCCATAGAAGAATCAAAAAAGAATTTTGGAAATCCAGTGAGAAAGTTAGAGAAAAAATTGGGAAATTAGACTGGATGCAAACAAATTCATGAAAAAAGAATCAATAACTTGGAAAAGGAGACACGTACACAAAATACTGAAGAAAAAGATACTTTAAAAAACAGACTAAGCCAAATGTTTTTTTTAAAAGAACAAGAAGAGAAGAATGCATTGAAAAACAGGATTGACCAAATAAAAAGAGGCGCAAAAATTCACTGAAGAAAAAACTCCGTTAAAAAGTAGAATTGGTCAAATGGAAAAGAATGTACCAAAGTGCACCAAAGAAAATAATTCCCGGGGTGGCTAGGTGGTGCAGTGGATGGAGCACCAGCCTTGGAGTCAGGAGTATCTGGGTTCAAATCCGACCTCAGACACTTAATAATTACCTAGCTGTGTGGCCTTGGGCAAGCCACTTAACCCCATTGCCTTGCAAAAAAAAAATCTAAAAAAAAGAAAATAATTCCCTAAAAATTAGAATTGACACCCTCTACCAAAATAAGATAAAAATGGGTACAGGATTTAGACAAAAAGGGTAATATTATAGGTAAATTAATAGACCAAGAAATACTCTATCTATCAGATCTATGGAAAGGGGATATATTTATGATCAAACAAGAATATAAAGTACAAAATGAATGATTTTAACTATATTAAATTTTTAAAATTGCATTAATAAAATCAATTCAGCCAAAATTAGAAGGAAAGCAGAAAGCTAGGAAACAATCTTCACAAATAGTTCTGATAAAGGTTTCATTTCTAAAATATATAGAGAATTGCGTAAAATTTATAAGGTTATAAGTCATTCCCCAATTGATAAATGGTCAAAGGATATGAATAGAAAGTTTTCAAATGAAGAAATTAAAGCTATCTCTCTCTCTCTCTCTCTCTCTCTCTCTCTCTCTCTCTCCATATATATATATATATATATATAAAATCATATGAAAATATGCTCCAAATCATTATTGATAAGTGAAATTAAAAGAACTATAAGTTAACACCTCACACCCTATCAGATTGGCTAAGATGAGAAAAAGAGGAAATGATCAATGTTGTAGAAGTTGTGGGAGGATCGAGACATTAATACATTGCTGGTGGAATTGTAAATGGATCCAACCTTTCTGGAAAGCAATATGGAGCTATGCCCAAAGAGCAATAAAACTGTTCATTCCCTTTGACCCAGCAATTCCAATTCTAAGTCTATATCCAGAAGAAATCATGAAAAAGAGGAAAAGTACCACATATTCCAAAATATTCATAGCAGCTCTTTTTTGTAGTGGCAAAGAATTGGAAATTGAAGGAATGATCATCTATTGGGGAATGACTAAACAAGGCATAGTACATAAATATTATGGAATATTATTTTTCTATAAGAAACCATAAATGGTCAGACTACAGAGAAGAATGGAATGAGTTACAGGATCTGATGCAGAGCAAAAGGAGCAAAACCAGTAGAACAACGTACGCATTTACAAATAACCTTTACATCACCCTTGATGGAAGGAACTACTCTCAGCAGTTCAGAGAGCTGGGTCAACTATATTAAATAGGCTATGGACAAAATTATCCCCATCCAGAGGAAGAAAAACAAAACAAAACAAACAAAAAAACAACCCTTCAGAATCTGATGAACACTTTATAAAAATTACCTCTTATATATCTCTTTTCCTTAATCCTAATTCCTCCTACCAAAAATGACTAATTTGTGAACATGTTTATCAAAAATATGTATATACAATGCTAATTTGACTGTTCATGCTGAGGGGAGGGGGCTGGGAAGAAAATTTTGTAACCTAAATAATACATGTGCAAATAGATGAAAAAAAATAAATAATAAAATGAGAAAAATTGAATTGAGAGAATGGAAATGAATGATGATGAAAAATCAAGAAATAATAAAATAAAACCAAAAGAATGAAAAAAAATAGAAGACAATATGAAATAGCTCACTGAAGAAATAACTAAGGTGAAAAAAGATCCAGAAGAGATAATTTCAAAATTATTGAACTACTTGAAAGTCAGATTAAAAAAGAGAGTCTAGACATCATCTTTTAAGAAATTATCAAGGAAAACTGAAGTGGAAAAAATTTTTTCTACCCCCAGGCAAGTGAAATATAGCTCCTTTACCTGGAAGCAGAGTTCCACTTTAATGAAGAGTTAAAAATCAAAAAATAGACTGGAATGTGAGCAAAACCTCTGAACTATTACTACATACCTATCAGATTCACTAAAATGACAGAAAAGAAAAATTGCAAATGTTGCAATTTGTGGGAAAATTGAGATACTAATTTTCTGTTGGTAAAGTTGTGATCTGATCCAACCATTGTATAGAATAATTTGTCCAAAGAGCTATAAAACATGCATATCCTTTGATGCCATAATACCACTCCCACTAGGCCTCTATCCCAAAGAGGTTTTTAAAATGGAAAATGACTTTTCTGTACAAAAAAATTATAATGGTTCTTTTAATTTGATAGAAAACGAGAGAATAGCCATCAATTGGGGAAATAACTGGACAAAAAATTGCATATGATTATGATATAAAACTGTTGTAGTATAAGAAATTCTGAGATGGATACTTTCAGAAAAGGTTGATTTTTTTCTGATACAAAGTGAAATAGCAGAACCAGGAGAATGCTATAAAACAGTAATAATATTTTACGATCAACTATGAATGACTTAGCATACAATATTCTCAGCAATACTATGATTCAAGGCACCACTAAAGGACTTATGCTATTCATCTCTAAAGAACTGATGGAGTCTGGATGCAGACAGTAGCATTATTTTTCTTTATTTTTCTTGTTATCTTTTGTCTGGGTTTTCTTTCATAAGAAGTAACATATTTTTCATGACTGAATATGTATAGCATGTATAAATTAATGTTAATGTTTAAAATAGTTTTTTGAAATTAAAAATATTTACATTAAAATGTTGAAATTAAAAAATTGTAAAAAATTGCATTTACAAATTGAATTGAATTCACTTAATTAGAATTAGAATTTAAAAATTTCAAAAAAGTTTGAAATGAAAAATATTGAAATAAAATTTTTGAAATAAAAAATTAAATTAGAACAAACATTATCATCATATACTAATACTAGAAATATTAGCTATTGCAGTGACAAGAAAACTAAAGGAATAAAAATAGGCAAAGTATCACTCTTTGAAGATGATGTGATCATATACTTAGAAATCTCTAGGAAATGAACTAGAAAACTAGTTCAAACCACAACTTTAGAAAAGTTGTAGTATATAAAATAAACCCACACAATTCAATAGCATTTATATATATATACTATCAACAAAACCTAGCTGGAAGAGAGAGAAAAAAGTGAAATTCCAATTTAAATCATAGGAGACAGCATAAATACTTGGAATTTATCTGCTAAGAAAATCCAGGGACTATATGGACACAATTACAAAACACTTTTCAGTCTAATAGAGACAGATCAAAACAACTGAAGAAAAATTAATTGATCATGGGTAGGCTGAGCCAATATAATAAAAATGACAATTCTATGTCAGTTAATTTACTTATTCAGAGATGTACCAATACAATACCAAAGAATTATTTTCTAGTGATAGGAAAAAATAATAACAAATTTCATCTGGTCAAGAATATCGAATGAATCATGTAAAAAATAAATAAAGGGAGGTGGTCTAATAGTTCCCTTGTTCGAACCAGACTTCAATATAGTAATTATTCAGTGATCACAGTAATTTTATATTTGATAAACCCAAAGATGAAAGCTTTGAGTGTAAAAACTCACTATTTGACAGAAATTGCAGGAAAATTAGCAGTTTCGCTGAAACTAGGTATAGACTAACATCTCATAATGTATATAAAAGGTAAGGATGGATAAATGATTTAGACATAAACTGAATATAGACAAAGCATATTTTCTTTATTTTTATTTTCTTTGATTTCTTTTGTAGTATGACTTTATTTCCCATGCTAATCCTTCCATCTCTCCTTCTCAGCATATCATCTTCATAACAAATAATTTTAAAAGAGAGGGAGAAATTAAGCAAGTGTAAACAAAAGTATTCAATGCTTACAAAGGTTCATTCTGCTGAGAGAGGGAGGAGCCTGGTTCTCCAATCAAGTAACCAGGAATAATTTAGAAAAAACTTTCTCATGAAAAAATTTGTTCTTCACCTCTGCCTTTCTGAGGAGACCCGAATAAGAAGATCATCGGGCTAAAATGCAAGTCTACCTTTGGTCCTTCTCTGGCATGATCAAAATCATGCTCTACTAACTCTGAGAACTAATAGCAGAAAATAAATGGACGGCATGGTTTCTAAGATCTTTGTCCTAAGGTATTCAGCTCCATTAGGTGATCACTAATGGAAATTAGAACATTTCACCTTTATCATTGGCCTGAACCCAGGCCAGGTCAACAGTGTCTACAGTTCATTACTTTCTGATGAATTTTCAATCACCTTAAGTAAAATAAATCAATGAGTCATATTAGAAAGATGCTCCTATCTTTGGGGGGGGGATATTATTCTAATAAAATTAAACCACTCTAAAAATAATAATAATAAGCTCCTCTTTAATCTATTTCTGAATTCCAAGGGTAATTATATTTTTTGGACTCTGTTACAGTACCAAATAAGTAGCTCCATGGAAACGTATGGAAATTGCACAATGAGTAGGGGATTAGGGTCATAGGATTAAGTGTAAAAAGGAAACAAAAATTCAACAGGATCAGCAACTCATTTCATAGGGAAGGAAAGTGAGGTCCAGAGATGTAAAGAAATTGTCCAAGCTCACATAACCAGTATGGGACAGAAGCAAGTCTTAAGCTTCTAGTATTCTCTTTTCAAATCTCTCACCATTCCATTCTGTTGCATTTCACAACAACAACAAAAAATCACTTTTTTATTTCTAAAAGCTAGAGTATTATTCTTTAATGAAGACCAAGAAGTCACTGGATATTTTAGCAGTCAATTTTTGATAGCTAAGTGGTATGGCAGAAAGAGTACTGGGTCTCTAGTCGGAAAGACCTGAGTTCAAATCCAGACTCATATATTTCCTAAGCTTAACCTTGATGTGCCTCTGTTTTCACATCTGCAAAATGAGAAGAAAAAAAAAAACACCCACCTCCCAAGATTATTGCAAAGTTTGAATGTGATCATATTTTTAAGGCATTTGACATAGAGCTTTGATGCTATTAGCAGTATAGGATAGCCTTAAATAAAGGCTTGTTTCCTTCCTTTTTTTCCTTCCCATAACAAATCTGGTTCATTGAATATGTAGTACAGCAGAATTCCTAGTTCTTTCTTTATTTTTTCAGACAAATTGCTCTCTCTCTCCATTGTATCAGGTAGTCTTTCCTCTGCCTTAAGGAAAGTAACCTGTGATTACCTTCCTAGGAAGACCAATTGAAGAAACAGGGGATATTTGGAAAACAAACACTTTTCAGAGAGCCTGAGGCAGTCGAATTTTTGAAGGGCTGATATCTGGAAGAGGAATTAGAGGAAAGTCACTTTATTGTATAATGGATTAAATGCTGGATCCTGAACCAGAAAAGAGAGTTCAAATCCTGATACAGACACTTAACTAGCTATATGTCTGTGACTTTGTCCCTTCATTTTTTCAGTCTTGGTTTACTCACCTATAAAATGGGAATAATCAAAATACCTTCTTCATAGGATTGTTGTGAGGATAAAATAAGGTGAAGTAAACACTTTATAATTCTTAAATTGATATATAAATGCTAATTTTAGCTTATTGATAATGCTGTTCTCCTTGGCCCCAGAGGGAAGAACAGATAAAAGTTGCCTAATTCCTTCTAAATATAAAGTGGGGTGGGAGGGCAAGAAACACTTAACAATGGAATGGAATGTCTTGGGTCATAGTGAGAACCTATCCCCCCCCTCCCTCATTGGAAGCCTTCAAGTGAAGGCAGGACAAGAGGGATTTGGAGAGGGGATCTTTACACTGATGATAGATTGGACTAGATGGCCACTGAAATCCCTTTGTACCAGGGGATTCTGTGATTCTAGCTCCCTTCCTTGCAGGCCAGGTTTTATAAGTCCCCAGACCTCTAGATGCCTTCAAGTTATTCCAATATCTGTTATATGTATTGTATGATTTGGTATAAGATACATAACATTCTGCTGAGAGAGGGAGGAGCCTGGTTCTCCAATCAAGTAACCAGGAATATTTTAGAAAAACTTTCTCATGAAAAATTTTGTTCTTCACCTATGCCTTTCTGAGGAGACCAGAATAAGAAGATCATTGGGCTAAAATGCAAACCTACCTTTGGTCCTTCTCTGGCATGATCAAAATTATGCTCCACTGGGTTTCTGAGAACTGATAGCAGAAAATAAATGGACATGATGGTTTCTAAAGACCTTTGTCCTAGGGTATTCATTAGGTGATTACTAATGGAAATTGGAACTTTTCACCATAAATTTATAGATTTAAAGAAGAGGTCTCAGCTACCATGTAGTTCTACCCCTTCCTTTCATATCAGATTTTTAATATGCATAATTATAGATGTATGTGTATGATTGATACAGTATTTTAATGTTATATGGAATAGTATATTGTCCTTCACCAACTACTTCCCTTGGGTGAAATCTGATCTCCTTAAGGGAGAGAAACAATTTTAATTTATTCTTTGTAGCTCTACTACTACTTCTACTACTACTACTACTACTACTAAATTGAGCTGATTCAGATTGAAATAAATATCATGAGAGATGTCACTTGGGTTTCTCCTAATCCTTAGTTATGGCTTTGCTTGTTTGCTAGGATTATATCTGGGTTATATTAACCCAGTCCAATCATGGGTTATAAAATGCAAGGTCCAGTCTCAGGCATTTACTACTCAGACATTTATATTTACTAACTGTGTGACCCTGGGCAAGTCACTTAAACTGAATTTCCTCACCAAAAAACAAAACAAACCAAAAAATGCAAGGTTTAGTCTTTCTGGACTCCTTTGCTGGTGTGCGTGCCATACTAAGTGACCATCTCCCAGCATTCAAATGCAGTGGGGTTAGGGCAAGACTTCAGGACCACCAAAGAGGCTGGGAGCAGGTACTTAAAGTTTACAGGGACCAGAAATTACATGAATAGAGTAACTCTGTGGTCTATCCAGTAGCCTCTGTCTTTTTTCCCAGGAGTCTTTTTAGAACACTTTAAAAATAGCATCCTAAGACTTCTTTCCCACAGCCACCAGGGACTTCAGGAGATAATCAGTCCTCACTCCACCAGCTGAAATATAAATTGGAAAGTAGAGGCTATCTTGGAAGAGAGGTCATGGAAATGAGAGTAAATACTATAGAGTATCCTGGGAGGTAACTGTTCTGTGAATAAAAAGGGTTTCATTCCCATGGAAAATGGTATAAATATATCCATAACCCACAAGAAACAAGTTCTCTTATTGAAGACTCTTGAAATTAAAATAAAGGGAATCTCATCACTGAGAATTCTGAAACTCTTTTAGCATCAAAATATTATGTATAAAGAAATGTATCAAGTATGACATCACATCTTCATGTGATTCTAATGATCAAAGTTTAATTTCAGTAATTCAGTAATGTAGGAAATAATCATTATTAAGGAAAAGAAGGAGGAAAGAAGAAAGAAAAGGAAGAGGAAGATGAGGAGGAGAAAGAAAAGGAGGATGAGGAGGGGGAAGAGGAAAAGAAGGAGGACAAGGAAGAGAGGCTGAGTAAGCTTCCCCAACAAGTCTTGACAAATTAAACAAACATTAATGTACACTCTAAAAAAACTGGAATGTGAAGGTGAGAGACACTCAGTTTTATTACCTTAAGAGAATAGGAGCTGTAATCAGATGACCTGAGGTTGATTGACCATCTGGGTCTCAGTTTCCTCATCTTTAGAAGAATAAAATAAGGGAGTTGGATATTAACATTGGGAGGTTTCTTCCAACTTTAAATTCATAATCTTATCATCAAGAATTTAACCATTTTATAGAATGAACGATTATGAGTAAACAAAGACCAGTATATTTAGCAAAAAACAAACAATCCCTGTTTTCTCCATTTCTGACCCCATTTGTTTTTACTCCAATTGCAAATTCAATTCAAGAAAGGAAAAAAAAAAATGGACCACTAAAACCATACTGAATGTGGCTATGATCTTAATGTTACAGTTAAAAAAAATAAATCTACCTATATTTATTATCATCTGTTAATATATTTCTCTAACCTTCCATGGGAAGGTAGCTACATTAACTTATAAAAATTAAATGAAATTGTTGTCAGAACCTTAAACAAATGATCTTTTACAACATATACCAATAGATTAGAAGGGGAAGAAAAGATTAAAAATATAAATAGGTGCTCCCAAGCCTGGCATCTTGGTTTAATTAGCTAATTATTTAGTAGTCAATGAATTTTGACTATAAAAAAATTAATCCATTTCATCTTCTTATTTCTCTCAGCTGTTGTTGTTATTATGTCTATTTACATGCTTCAATTCAATTTCAGATTCAGCCTATGACCTTTCCTAATCCCAAATGAATATGTTTTGCTTAATCTCAAGCAAATGGATCATCAGATTCCTATCAAACTTCCCCCTTACATCTTGTCTGTGTATTCTGCTAACTTGTAAATGAGGATACCAGGACCTTCTTGAAGTCAAACTGCAAAGTAAGGTTTTCTTTCCAAGGATATCCATTTTCTTTCTTTTTTCTACCAAAGAAGGGGCTTTCTTATTTGGTGTCAATTTCTCCTTCCTCAAGATACTTATCACCTTGTAATTATTATTAATAGTAGTATTATAATTATCAATCTCATTTTAAAAAAATAAAGTTGAATCCTTGAAAGATTAGACTTTTGAACACCAGGGCAAAGAGGAATTTTCAAGCTACCTGCCCACCCAAAAAGACTTAAATTTGCATTTGTTACTGCTACAGAAATAATTTCTAAATAGCATAGGTAATGTTTCTCTGAACTTTTGGGATCACACTGTGTAATGTCATCTTAACTCACAAAGTAGCAAAAATGATAATGTTATAAAGGGTGGGAAAGAGTAAGAATTTATATAGTGGGGGTGGCTAGGTGGCACAGTGGATAAAGCACCGGTCCTGGAGTCAGGAGTACCTGGGTTCAAATCTGGTCTCAGACACTTAATAATTACCTAGCCGTGTGGCTTTGGGCAAGCCACTTAACCCCATTTGCCTTGCAAAAAAAAAAACCCCTAAAAAAAATGAATTTATATAGTGCCTACTTTTTTGCTATTCACTGCCTGATTATTATCTCATTTGATTCTTTTACAACCCTGGGAGGTAAGTATTATTATTATCATTCCAATTTTACAGTTTGGAAAACTAAAACATATAAAGATCAAATGACTTGCCCAGTATATAATGCCTTACAACTACTAAGCATTGAGGCCAAATCTGAATTCAAGTCTTCCTGATTCCAGACCTAATATTCAATTCAACTACCTCTAAATTAATTAAACAAACTCTAAGAATTCTAAATCAGGTAATAACCAACTTCTCACTGGAAGTCTGTAAGCAAATTTCATGACTTATCACTGAATCAACAAATTCATGAATGTATTTATTACATGTCAGCAATATGATAAACACTAGTAATATAAAGAGTGCCCCCCCCAAATGTCATGACCTAAGGAGGCCCTTAGGAGCTACTGTCTTGGTTCTACCCCTTCACTTGAGAGATAAGGGAACTGAGATCTAGAAAGTAAAGAGACTTCTCCAAGATCATAGAAACCAACTTGAGAAACATGAATTAATTCTACTTACTCTCATTCCAGACATTACCTCAATATGCTATCATGTAAAATAACGAAAACCTAAAAAACAAATACTTCTCAAAAGTTAAAAAAAATACAAATAAAGGTAACAGAAGAGATGCCCAGAGAGACACTTTAATTATTCTAAGCATATTTCACTTAAAATGCCTTGAATTACAATGCACATGATTCTCCATGATTCTCATTCACCTTGACTTTTCTCTCAGAAAAAAAGCAAAGATCACTTTGGAAAGACAGCTTTCCCACTAACCTGAGGAAAAGTAGCAGACAGACCTTGGTGGAGTAGCAGCCAGAGGTTGGGAAATCCTAGGCCCAGAGATTTTCAACGCAGATTAGAGCTAAGGAAACCAATAGGTTACTACTGATACCACACATTCCAACTCTCAATTAACAAATTAACAGAAATGCACATGGGAAAGCCAGAATGTCATTTGGGAGATTAGACAATTTGTGAGACCAATATTACCTAATATTAAACCTGTCTTCTTGCCATTTCTCACTCTTAAGCTTCCATCTCTGATCTCCATGCCTATGAACTGGCCGTCAGCAATGCTCCAATGCACTACTTCATGGACCTCGACCTCTTCAAATCATTCTCCCTTTAAAGATCCCATTAAAAAAATATCTCTTACATGAGCCTTTTAAAAATTCTTCCAGATGCTATTACCCTTTAAAAAAAGGAAAAAGACTTCCTATATGATATAATTGGACAAAACATGGGTGTGTATGAAAAGAGTGTGTGTGTGTATGTGTGTGTGTGTGTGTGTGTGTGTGTATGTGGTAAATATAGAGTATTGTGAATATTTAAAATATATATATTATATATATAATATGAATATAGACTATATAGGGAATTTAGATTATACATAGTAAATATTCACTACAAATTGTATCTATATCAAGAATATAGACTAGTGAGTATTCACTATATATATAAAATATATCTACATCATGAATATAGTATATATTAATATAGAATATAGAATGAAAATCATTATAGATATAGTACAAATGTCATGGATATAGAAAAGATAGCTAATATTCACTATATAAAAGCATTGTTTAAAGGGAAAGGCATTAGTCTCTAAGAGAATTAAGAAAAGGTTCATATAAGAGATATCTGAACAGATAGATGAGAGAGAAGAGAAGATGGATAGAAGGATGATAAAAAAAATGAAAGATAGATGTTATAGGTATAGAGGTTATTTTCCCCAGTAAAACATCACTTTCTTTCTCCATCCCCCTTCTGAAACTTAGTATAATCCCTAGAGCCTGGATCCTAATTGGTATTTAATCCATGCTTGTTAATAGATTAACTAACCATGGACTATTAAAGAAGAGGGGCAGGAACTGATAAGCTTGAAAGGGAAAGTATAACCTAAATATCTGTGTAAACCAAAGTTTGATCAAATCCACCTATCAGTCTTTGGTGAAGCAAAAATCACAAAACCAGAAAATAATGTGGATAGTTCCTGGAAATATATCAGAATCTATCTTGTGAAGAAGCCTCTGTCTGCCATTGAGTTGGATATTTGTTCAGTCACAAATATGTCATCTATACCATTCTTTACATTAAATCACTAGCAGGATCAGCTGAAGGATAAGCAGAACCCAAATGATCTCAAATCATTGGCTGTTACTGTCCAACTGCATTAAATCAATGGTGCAAAGAACAGAGGCTCCTGGGATATTCCGACTGGTGCTGTTTAATAAATTAGGAATGGGGGAGCAGGGAAAGGAAAGTCAAACAGTAGAGAAAGAAAGTAAAGGCAGATGGCTCTCCATAATAGAGATTACTAAGAATAAGGAAATGCCATGACAAGAAAGGAGGAAGGAACGGTTGTGGGGAAATAATACTAAAACCTCCAGTCACCCTTATTGCTAGGTGTTATAAATAGTAGCTGCTGATGGCAACCCACAGTGATGGATGGATACATAAGCCTTTTGGGACTGGCTTCTGGCCATTCTCTGATTGGCCTTTTCAGCTACACCTGCACATATGAATAGGGATTACCCTCTCTGGGGCTTCGTCCACATCGGAGGATAGCATGTACCCTATCCTCATTCTCAATTCGGTCCTGAAGCTATTCTGAAAAACGAAGGCCTGAACATCTAGAAGCCAAAACATTTGGATGCTTGCCAAAGTAGTTAGAACGTGTCTAAATGTAAGAAACTTTCCCCTGCCAAGAACTTTGGAACATGGCTATCTGCCCAAATATTATAGCTCCATAAAGCAGTGTACTAATGATGATGAAGCAAAGAAGGAAAATGGAAAAGGGAGGCAAGATCATGAGTGGATCAAATGATAATGCCTCATTTTTATGGGGAAAGATTGTTGCCAATTTACATTGTTATTCACCAGAAATGTGGAACCTGTTATTATTAAGTATATGGAAAGTATTCAGGTCTCTGTACACAATGTTGATAAATGAGTGAAAAAAAAAATCAAGTACCAAAATAGAGCTCTAAAACAGGAGAAACTTAGAGAGCATTAAATATAACCTTATTATTTTATAAATGAGAAAACTGAAGGAGGCTAAGAGAAAGCGCTTAGGTCAGATTTTGCTCATTTTTTTTCAGGGAGGGAGAAGTTTTTTTAAAAAGCAACACAGTGGGGTAGTTAGGTGGTACAGTGGATAGAGCACCAGCCCTGAAGTCAGGAGGACCTGAGTTCAAATCCAGCCTCAGACACTCAATAATTACCCAATTGTGTGGCGTTAGGCAAATCATTTAACCCCACTGCCTTGCAAAAAAAAATAGAAATAAAAAAAAGCAACACAGTGGATTATTATGAAATAACACAGTTTGTGAACAGCCAAGACAATTAGATATTTAATTCAAGGGCCCCTCAAAGTCTGGACCTTCACAATGAAGACCAATAGGAAATTAGGATTTTAAGACTAAACCTTCCCAAATGGAGGGAGATTGAAAAAAATACCCTAACCAAGTAGGAGAGAGTATGAGAGCTTTTTCCTTGTCTTATTCTCCAGACAAATTTAATCCTCATCCAGTCAAATAGAATTTTCAGGCATCAATGGGCAAGTCAATCAAAATAGATTTATTAAATACCTACTAAGTTCTAAGCAATGAGATAAGTGATCAGGAGATAAAGAAAGACAATGTGGGATCCCAAGGAGTTCACTTTATATCAACATACAAACAATTATATGCAAACATGATATCCATAGGAGAAACTAGAAATAATAGAGGAAAGGAAATAACATTAAGGGAGTTCAAGGAAAGCTCCCAGAAGGCAGTCTTTTATGTGAGGTGCTTTCCATAGAGTGGACTAGGAGAAGGCAGTAGGAGAAGAAAAAAGGGAAGAACAGATATTCCTGTAGTATCCCTGGCTGAGGAGGGAAATCACATTAGAGAAAGTAGGCATTGAAAAGAAGCACCTGCAAAAGAACATGATAAGCACTGTTCATGGAATCATGAGGACCAGAGTTCAAATCCAGCCTCAGACACTTACTAGCTGTGTGACCCTGATTACAAAAGAAAGAATAAGAACAAGAAAGAGGGAGGGAGAGGGAGGGAGAGAAAGAGAGAGGGAAGGAGGGAAGGAGGGAGGGAAGAAGGAAGGAAGGAAGGGAGAGAAAGAGAAAGAAAAAGATGAGAAAGAGAAAAGGGAAAGAGAAAAAAGAAAGAAAGAAAGAAAGAAAGAAAGAAAGAAAGAAAGAAAGAAAGAAAGAAAGAAAGAAAGAAAGAAAGAAAGAAAGACAAAGAGAATATGATAGGAGCACAACAAGTAATGGACACAGGAGAAAACTGACAAATAAAGGTTTTAGTGGGAGAAATCCATCAGGAAGAGAAAAGGATTTTTAAGATAATTTGGATGTGATGGGTAAATTTTAGGGTAAAACAGACTAGAAATGCCATTTAAGAATATTCTATTAAGTGTCTACTGTGTACCAAGAAGATATCAACCATTCATATATAACAGTGGAGCTGCATTATTATTGATATGGATGCTTAATTCAAAGATAAGAAATCCCATTAATGTTTGCCCCAGTGCAACCCTTGGCCAGTTAAGACTTTCAGGCTCAGGGAGGCAGAGGTGGAGGAGGGAGAGTCCAATCAATATGCTGATGACTTCCTGGATTCCTCCTGACTTGGCAAAGTTTTAGAGAAAGCCTCACTGCCAGTAGGATGGTACCTTAGTAATAAATTCTTTTGCTATGGACACTCACATCAAACATTGGTTTTATAATGAAGTTATTTCTACCCTTTGAATTTAGTTGGGTTACAAAGGTAATATGACATACTGGAGAAAAAGCTAGCCAGTCTTGGAATCAAAAATACCTAATTTCATTCTTTGTATCCTCCAGAGCTAACTACCTGCTTTCCATGTGGATATCACATGATGTGGTAACCAAAAGCAAACCCCCACTCTACAGATCCTTAATCCAACTTGAAACTTTCCCAGAGGTCATGATGTAGGATAGTTATATAATCTGCTTCTCCTCTGTGTGTGTTTGTGTTTATCCCCTTATTCAGCCATTAGCAAACAGAAAAGCTTATCTGCTACCTTTCTTTACAGATAAACAAAGCCTGCATAGAGCAAAATATAAAAACAAGATAAAGACACAATCCAGATCTCCCCACCTTCTCCAGGAAGAACATAGAGTTTTCTGTATCTCAGCAATTCCAAAAAAAAAAAACAAAAAAACCCCATAACTATGGGGATTTTTTTAAAGGGAGAATTCTGAATGCTTTCTGAACTTCCCAACCTTTTCTGTGAAGGGATTAGCCATCTGCAGGCTTTAATATTCTCCTTGAGAGTTAGCTGGATATTTAGACTTGCAGCACAGAGAGCTTAAGCCAAGCACTTTTAGTTCTGATCACAAATATTCTGCTGCTCCCCATCATCACCATCACCATCATTTTCAAGAAAAATGGATAATTGTTTGCCAGTCCCCTGACAGAGTTACAGAATTTCCAGTTGGAAGGGAAACATCGAATTCACTCATACCTATAAAAGAATTTCAACAATACTTCCAACAAGGGGTTATCTGAAGCCCAGAACTTTCCATTACTTTGGACTGATCAGGAACTTGTCTCTTTTTGGTTTCCTTTGATATGAAGTCTAAACTATTTTCTTTCCTCCTCTTTTTCTTATTCTCAGCCTTTTCCACAACAAAGTCAATCTAATCTTTGAAGATTGGCACTATTATGCAATTTGGTCTACTGGTCTTCTCCAATGCCTCAGAAGCCTAGCAATTAAGTGGCTAGCTTTTTATTTATAAACAACTGACACCTCTCTGGCCTCAGATATTTGACACTTAACTACTGTGCGATCCTGGACAAGTCACTTAATCATATCATAATTGCCTTACCAAAAGAGAAAGGAGAGAGAGAGAGAGAGTGAAAGGAAGAAAGAAAAAAAGAAAGAAGAAAGAAAGAAAGAAAGAAAGAAAGAAAGAAAGAAAGAAAGAAAGAAAGAAAGAAAGAAAGAAAGAAAGAAAGAAAGAAAGAACGAACTGGCATTTTCCCCTACATACACACAGAAGTTGGCTCAAACCAAGAGATAGTTATTAAGCATCTACTCATGTACAAGACAATACTCAAAGTATTGTCACATATGTGCCCACGTATTTTCCTATTTTCAGTCAACTCCATTCCCTAGGAGTCAATTCCATTGTCTAGTTTGTGACTAACCCAACACAGCCCCCCTTCACTCAAATACAGATCATACACATGTTTTGGAGTCACCTCCCTGATGCCTGGGTCTTCTTGGAAAGCAAAGGACAAACAGCAATAATCATAAACTTCAGTACTTAAGGAAAAAATGGGAAGTGGGGAAGTAAGAGAGGATAGAGAAAAAGAGGAAAAGGGAAGAATGAAGTTAGTGCTTGGGCAAAAGGATGAAGATTATGAATGCAAATTTGAAAAAGTTTTGACCCCAGGCAGCTCTCCATTATTCTAAGCTGCAGGGAAAGTTCTGCCCAATAATGGTAGAGGGAATTTAGGAAATTGCCTACATCAATAAAAATAACAAATCCAGTTTCTATGGCCACTTTTCCCCACCCACCTCTTAATTCCTCTTAATCCTTTTATCCTTCCATTAATTGCTGCTCCATAAGACCTAAGTCAAATGCCTACAGGTGCTTTGAGCTGGAGAAGGAGAAGATACTAATTTTGAAGATAATGAGATTAATTGATTTGAGAATTAAAAATAACAATAAATGTTTTGGAGTTCTCTGAGAACAAGAGCTCTCAAAACTGTTCCATTTTTGTCAGTCAATAAACATTTACTTCACACCTACCACATGTCAGACTCTGTGCTTAGTCTTGCCTTAAGTCTGGCAGCTATGGTTGTTGAGTTCTTTCAGCCATGTCTGAGTCTTTGTGGCCCCATTTTGAGGTTTTCTTGGCAAATAAACTGGAGTGGTTTGATGTTTCCTTCTCTAACTCATTTTGCAGATGAAGAACTGAGATAAACAAGTTTAAGTGAATTAATGGCCCAGGGTCTCCCAGCTAGAAAGTGTCTGAGGTTGGATTTAAATCCATGAAGATGAGTCTTCCAGATTCAAAGCCAAGTGCTCTGTCCACTTTGTTGGCACATAGTAGGATCCTAATAAAAACTTGCTGATTGAGTGATCACTGTGCCTTTAAGGATAAGGTGAAATACAAAATGTGGATAAGAAAAGGTACCTGCTCTGAAAGTATCGGCAATCTAGAAGTTCTAAGGAAGGCTTGAGCATCAAGGGCATGGATTGACTAATCAGTAGCAGAGTCATCAAGTACAGGGTGAACATAGTATAGAAAATTAGCATGGGACCTAGAGAAAAATAAAGATCAAAGTAGCATGTACTCAGAATATTTTTCAGGTTTAGAGATGAGGTTATTCCCAAAAGCCATTGCTCTTTTTCAAAACATTAGATTCCTTCTTTTTTAAATACACAAACATAAGGACATTTTTTTTACCCCCAAATGTAGTACAGCTGGAGATACTTCTAGTATGTTAACACATGCTATGTGATGGCATTCATTAAACATGAGAATACTTATTTTAATGCATTATTTACATTACTACATGTTAGAATATTTATTCTGTATATTCTCCATTAGCTCTGCCATCCCTTCCAACTCTGAAATTCTTTGAGCCTATGATGGTCCCCAAGTGATACTTCTTTATTTCTACCCTAATATATAAGTGCATAAATTAGTAGAAAAACAGCACTGGCTCCCTCAAAGTTTGTACTCAAAGAAAAAAAAACACTGAGAATAACTGATACATCAAGTGAAAGTCTGCCATGTGCATTTTATAACCGTAATGGTTGTTGGCATGTAAGAATTGACAGAATTTCCCACTTGGGTCATTTCTTTTTACAAAGCAACATGTCATTTCCTCAGAAATCTGATAGAGCAACTCTCAACCAAGTCCCTCCTATTTTAGGCTACAGCGGCCCTGAATTTCCTGATCACAGGTATTTAACAATTTTATATTCAGTGATTCATTTATTTCAATCTTGTCAGATTCTTCATAACACCATTTAGGGTTTTCTTGGCAGAGTATTTTGCTATTTCCTTCTCCAGGTCATTATATAGATGAAGAATGAAGACAGGCAGGGTGAAGCTAGTAAGTGAACTCAGGAAAAGTCTTCCTGCTTTGAACACTCTATCCACTGTGTCACTGAGCTATCCAACTATTATATACATACATACATACATATATATATATATATATATATATAATATATATATGCATATATTTCCATTTATTCCATATTTATGCAATGAATATAAGTATATATGCCCACATGAATATATTTATGTAAACCTATTGTTTCCATCAGGATGTAAAAAGACCCCTTGCAAATGGTTGTATATATAATGACATTTCCCAGACCTTTTTATGAAACAACTTTCTTTCTCATAAGACTAATCTGGCCAAGGCAAAGAAAGGCAGAAAAATTAGAGGCATTTCCAGTTTTCAACCAAAGCTAACTGCTATAACTGTGCTGTTTGCTAATTGCCCAGGAAAATAATGTGACTTTCTGAGTCCTTTGAGTTGGTGATTTGAATTCTCAAGGAAGCACAACCTGTATCCAATGTCAGAGTACAAACATGATTTTAATTCCAAAAATAGGAAAGAATTTATACTACATGGACCAATGACTGTTCCAGTTCCTGTTTTCATTTTACCTTGTAAGGCCATAAAATGATGAAGTTAAGTTAGCCTTGCCCAGTGTCATTTGGCTAAAATCATTGAAATTCAAGACTTGGCCATGGGCAACCATAAATCAATCATATGAATTGATCTTGGAACAAACAACCTGAATTGCACACTCTGTCCGGGGTTATGAGAAGGCAAACATCACCCTAGAGGAGACAGACAGTGATTCCAAGATGTAGACACTAGCCTATCTTAAGGGAGGGGTAGGGGTCGCACACAGGATCACATTTTTGGTACATTTTGGTACTCCTTCACTTAAACTGAATGTAAGAAGGGTAAAGTGACTTAGCCAAAGTCATATAATTATTATTTGCCTCCTGCAGGATTCTATCTGAGTTGACCTGATTTCAAGTCCACACTCTGGTAGCTTCTCATGTTACCTCATTTTTCATATATGCTAGTTTGCAAGTTTGGCTATTTCTACATTCTGCAACATTAAAAATCTTGCCAAAATCTTCTAACTTGTCACTCTGAGGCATAGCCCCAGTGACCACACCCTGGTTCTGGTTCTGGTTATCGACAACCCTGGCTACAGTTTCACTAAAGGTTGACCTTGGGAATGATTTCAGCCTAAGCTATAATATAGTATTTAGCCAAAAAGACTAATTGGACCCCATCACTCATCCAACTCACAGCCCCTTATGTTAAATCTAGATAAGACAGTGTGAAACTTTCTGAAAGCTCCATTAGACATTTGAGTCTGAATTTGGAACTTTTACATGGCAAAGTCAAAAATTTGAAACAAAACATTGGAAAGGAAGGGTGAGATTTAAAATGCATCATTTGTATTTCAAAATCTATTGAGCATCCACTATGTATGAAACACTGGGTTTGGGGAAATAAAGAGATGTAAGGGGTGGTTTGGGGGAATGTAGGGTTGTTAAGACAGGATTAGTACCTCTACTTTGAGGTCTTGTCAAGTCCTTTTCAAGGCTGCTCCTCTACCTTTGTGACCACATCTCACCCAGTTCTCACCTGTGACTCTTAGAAGCTATGTATCATGCGCAGTAATTATAATAATAATGTTTGTCCTTCATTTTCTAAGAAGACCATGACATCAGGGAGGTGATGCCATGACAAGCACATGAATTGGATTTCAATCAGGGGGTGCCATGCTAAATCACCAGCCTCACTTTCTCCTCCACTCATCTGGGTCCAGTGGCCAGATATGAATCAGGATGACTGGAGATGGCCTGGATACCTGGCAATCAGGGTGAAGTGACTTGTCCAAGGTCACACAGCTAGTGTCAAGTGTCTGAGGCTTGATTTGAACTCCTGTCCTTCTGACTCTAAGGTCAGTGTACTATCCACTGTACCACCTAGCTGCCCCAGTAAAACCATCTCAGCAGATGCGCTCACACAGTTTGAGGATAACTGACAAGTCTGAAATCCAGTGAGTTAGGGGGATGTCTATCTCAGGCATCTGAAGACTTCCCCTGGTGGAATGGGCAGAGAATTTTAAGATGGCTGAAGTAGGCTCTGAGGAGTACCTAGAGCTTGGACAGATATTAAAGATGCTAAGGTCATCCACTGTATCCTGGGCCACCACCAGTCATGCTAATGTTTGTCTTACCACTGAAGAAAGTATGAGCCTGAGGACATTATGCAACCCTTCCTCACTTAAATCCAATTCCCATGAGAGGCACTGGTCCTCTTCCAAAATGCAGGTCCCTTCCAAAAGGCATGGTCGCTAAACTCCAGAGGATAAGGATGATGGGGAATAGACAAGTAAGAAGATGAAGAGTAATTAGAAAAAGCAATATTATAAGCAATAAATTAGAGCTGCAATGAGTATACTACTAATCAATATTCTCATGCCTCAAAAAACAGTTAGGATGGTCTGGGAAGGTTTCATGGAGGAGCTAAAATTTGGCTATAAATAGAAATTTAAGGAATTTTAGGAGTTGCATTTAGAGAGAACAGTAATGAAGACTTGAGCAAATAGAGAAAAAAAAAGACATTCCATCCCTGAGATACCACATGAGCAAAGGAATGGAGGTGGGATTATGTATAGGCAAACATTTATAGGACTAATTTGAGAGGAACAAGGACATTCTAGAATAAGGAGAAAAGATGGAAATAGGAATATAGTTTAATTTATGGAGGATGTCAAATGCCAAACTTAAGTGTTTGTAGTTTTTCCTATGAAAAATGGGAAGCCAGGGGCAGTTAGGTGACACCATGGCTATAGCACCAGCCCTGGAGTCAGAAGGACCTGAGTTCAAATCCAGTCTTAGACACTTAAAATTCCCTAGCTGAGAGACCTTGGGCAAATCACTTAACGCCATTGACTTGCCAAAAAAAAAAAAACCCCAACTTAAAAAAAAAAGAGAAGCCATTAAAGTTTACTGAATCAGGATAAGTGGAGAGTTTTGGTAGGGAAAACAGTTTTTAGGAAAATAAAACTTCTAGGGATAATTCCAAGATTTTTTTAACCTGAATATTTAGGGAAATGAGGATAATAATAACAGAAATGGAGAGCACAGACCAAGAGCTGGTGTTCTGGGAACAAAAATGAATTAAATTGAGATAATTTGGGTCCAGGTGAGACACTAGGTGGAGCTATTCAGCAGAGAGCTAAAGGCAGGAGATTGAAGCACAGGAGAGAGGTCAGGGCAGTAGGTAGAAATTGGGGGGATCCTCTGCACAAAGAGGTCACTGGCTGCCTGAAGAGCAATTCATTTACTGGACCTCTTTTAAGACAGTTTTATGATCTTGACAACTGTGGCCCTAAACCATGATCACCTGAAATAATCCAACATTGTCATTAAATTAAAGCTCTTATTCTGGCTCAAAATAAAAATTAGCTAGTTATTTTAGTTCTCCCTTTGCAGATGCAGGTGTAAGCCTTTACATATGAAGGCTGTGCCTCAAAAAATCAGTAGAGAGCGGAACAAGATTTTTTTTTTCTTCCGTATTATCATATTCAATAAGCATTGGATGGAATATACCAAAAAACTTTTTTTAAAAAAAGACATTCAGAATAAATAGTATCTAACACAAAGACATCCTCACAGATGGGAAGTTGCCCTCATAAAAGCCCACCCCCTTTTCACCCCACAGTACACTCGAAGAGGCAATTTCAGTACCACATCTGGGAAATGTCATTCATTAACTTCCCTGGCATTGCTGAATAGACTATAAACACAGTACACTGGCTCTCTGACATATTTTTGAGTGGTTTACTCCTTTTAAACTTAAATCATTTTTATTTGCTAATTTGACACGCCAAGTTTTATGCTATTCAAGCCTCTTCTCTAAATTTTATCTTATTTTCTTGTTGACTTTTTTATAATATTATGCAAGAACATGATGAAATTGGCCACACTTAGAAAAATAGGCACTAAGGAGAACATATGAAGGTTTCTTGCCTATAAGGGATTGCATTACAAGGGTCATTTCTGGGAAACAAGGTACCACGGACAGCAGTTTGAATAAAATAATACTTAATCAGAGAATTAATCCTCTAAACAAAACCCTCTATGAAAAGGATCCAGAAAGTTAAAGCTGGAAAGAAACAGAAATTATCTAGTCCAAATGCTATGTTTTAGAGATCGGGAAACTGTCACCCAATGACTTTGCCAAAGGTTACCCAGATAGTGTGTGGCAAAGCTGGATTCTCTCTTTTCCCTTTAATACTGATTCCTGGGGGGGGGGGGGGGGGGGGCGGGGGGGGGGGGGGGGGGGGGGGGGGGGGGGGGGGTGTGCAGCGAAATGGATAGAGTACCAGGCCTGAAGTCAGAAAGACCTAAGTTAAATCCAGCCTCAGACACTTAATAATTAATTAAGCTGTGAGAACTTGGGCATTGTCTTGCAAACAAACAAACAAAACCCCCCCCACTGATTTCTAGAAGATTTTGTTCTTCAAGGACTATCCTATTCAGGCAGTGATGTCTTTCGAGGATAAAACAGGACTTGGAGTTAGAAGATCTGAAGTCAAATCCAGTTTCAGACACTTATTTGCTGTCTGACCATGAGCAAGTGACATAAAACACTACTTACCTTGCTTTGCACGTCTATAAAATGAACAGAAGAAGGAAATGGCAAATCACTACAGTATCTTTGTCAAGAAAATCTTAAATGGGGTTCAGGAAGAGTTGGACACAATGGAGAAAAAGACTGAACAAAAACAATATGCTATTAGTTTATGAAATCATAGGGATTTAGAATAATATAACTTGAGATCTTATAAATCATAAAGGTTGATTTGTTCCATTTCTGCCCTTTAATCATTCTGACCAGGTATCTGCCATTTTTTCCCCCTAAGATTTCTATGTAAGGAAATTCTATAGAGTCCTTTGGGCATCCATTTCTGTATCTACAAAGCATTTTGGGACTCTCCAGAAAAAGTTGTCATGTCAAGAACAAAGTATTTTCCTGCCTTTTCTCTTTAGTTCTGCCCAATTCTATTAATTATGATCTATCTCACAGGCTCTGTCACTTTTCAGTTAATTAGAAATTTTCTGATGAATTGATGTTCAGCAGCTTCTTTCTTTCAAAATTCTTTAAAGATAATGATATTTGCATACCCATGTTAAATACTTTGTGGTCTTAAATTTCAAGGAAGAGATTGAAAGGGGATCTGATAAGTCATTCCTGCTATTTTTAATGGGAAACTTTCTGAATCCTTTAACAATGTCTGTACCTTAATTAAATGTGCATAATTTATTTAAAACAACTACTACAGTAATTAAATATATATATATATATATATATATAATAACAAGATGCCCACTGAATTTGTAATCAGAGAATTTGTTTTCTAATTCTTTCACTATTATTAACTACTATTTCATCTGGGCCTAATCATTTAAGCTCCTTGGGGTTTCAGATTTTCTTATTTTTGTAAATGTAGAAGATGAGAAGATTTGATTATAAGGCCTCCAGCTCCCTATTGCTATATTTGATATCAAATAGCAAATAGATAGATGGCAAATATCAGATATCAAATAAATAAATACATAGTAAATTTATATTGCTATATTGCTATTGAAATTAAAATCCATTTTCCTCAGTTATTAAAATAATTATTCATTGAGGGGAGTGATTTCAGAAAATCTTGGAAAGATATATCAACTGATGCAAAATGAAGTGAGCAGAGGCAGAAAATATTGTATCAGCAAATATTGTATCAGCAAAATTACAAAGATGGTCAACTGTGATCAATACTACGATCCATGAGGATTTCAAAGACCCATGATGAGAAATGGGATATACATCCAGAGAAGGAACTGATAGAATCTGAATGCACATCAAAGTATATTTTTGTCGCTTTATTTTTTTTTTGCTTTCTTTCAGCATCATGGTTGACATGGAAATATGCTTTCTAAAAAAATAACTTTACATGTTTAATGGGTTTCATGTTCTTTGCCTTCTCAACAGGGAGAAGGGAGGAAGAGAAATTTGAAATTAAATTTAAAAAAGAAGTTATTAATTATCTAAAAGTGTATCAACATATTTCCTAACTGAATATCCAAAAAAATTAACAAGAAATTATCCTAGTTTTATTTTTTTCTGGAAAAGTTAAAAAATAGAGCTCTTCAAATGAATTAAAGGATAGATTTATTCAAGTTCATGCAAAACTGGTCAGTGAGTTGGTTTATGAGTTAGAGAAAGCAATCACAAACCAAAAGGAGTTTGATAGACTAGAGCTTTCGGCAGAATAAAAAAAGTAGGAATTAAAGAGAAATAAATAAAACGTATTGGTTTCAAAACAAGAAATTCCACAAATGCAAGGCTTGGGGGCAACTAGGTGTTTAGAACACTGGTCCTGGAGTTAGGAGGATCTGAGTCAAAATCTGGCCTCAGATACTTAATATATATTTATTTAGCTGTGTGACATTGGGCAAGTCACTTAACCCCATAGCCTTGCAAAAATTTATAAAATAAAAGATAAAAAAATAAAACAAATTCAAGACTTTATTAGAGAGAAGTTTGTTTGGAAAAAAAAAAGACCTGTAGGATTTAATGGACTGCACATCTAATATGAGTAAGTGATACAATATGGCAGAAAAAAAGCCAATGTGTCTTAAATTTGATAAGACAAATCAGAGATTACAGAAATCAGGGGGTTATTACTCTTCCGTGCTTTGCTTCAATCAGACAATATCTATATTATGGTACTCAATTTGAACCATATTCTAAGAAGGATCCAGAAGAAGTTGGCTAGGAGAGACATGGGTCTTCAAATTCATACTGAAAAAGGATTGTTTCAAGGAACTCAGGATCTTTAACCTGAAGAAAAGAAATCTGGGGACAGAATGGAAGAAGGAAAGGAAGCAAGATAGCTGCCTTCGGAGTATTTGAAGGGCTATCCCAAAGAGAACCTGGGGACAGAAACAAGAACAAAAGGGGAAAAAATTAAAGGGATAAATTTAGGCTTGATATCAGGACAATCTTTCCATTTGGTTAGTTCACAAGTAAAATAGAAATCTATGTCTTCCCCTTCATGGTAGGAAATTTTAAGCAAAGATTGGATGATGACATGGCAAGAATGTCTTAGGGAAGACTCCTGTTTAGGTATGTAAGTGACTGAGATTACTTAAAATTTGAAACTTCTCTGATTTTAGGTCGGAACTAAGTTATATGAATCTCAAAAAAGATATAAGGATGTCTTGCCATGGTAGTGCATACCTATAGTCCTTTCTGGAGAGATTAACATTGCTAGATCTTTTTGAGTTTCTGAGTTATGAGCTGCAATAGGATCAAGCTAATTGGTAATGGGCCCAAGACTGGCTCCTTTACTTTCAGATTGGGTGAAATAGGAAAACTTATCATCTGCATCTTCATCATCATCATCATTGTCATCATCATCCTCATCATCCTTAATTACAATAATCTGTTCTGGTTTTTTTTAGGTTGTTTTTTTTTTTTTTGCAAGGCAATGGGATTAAGTGGCTTGCCCAAGGCCACACAGCTAGGTAATTATTAGTTGTCTGAGGCTGGATTTGAACCCCAGGAACTCCTGACTCCAGGTCCGGTGTTCTATCCACTATGCCACCTAGCCATACCTATAGTCCTGTTCTTAATGAATATTACTCTTAAAATGCAACTTTTTTGTGTGATCTCAGTAAGCATGTTATATATTTATTCTAGTTTATAACTTTCTATTCAGGACTTGCCAATGAAATAGCAAAATAACATTCTCCCTATCCCACTCAACTGGGAACAAAAAAAATTTATTAATGATAATTTAAAAAGAAAACAATTTTGGGAGAAAAAACAAATAAAATAAGTTTTAGAAAGATTTCTGTAAACGTGGTCAAATAAGATTTTTTTAATTGTAAAGAAATTAGAAGGGAAATGAATAAGTACGATTTCTGAAAATGTTACTCAGATTTTTCAATGAGATTGCCATTTAAAAGCTTTTGTAACTAAGTTTCCATCTTAAAGAGCCATTGTACTAAGTAAAAGATTGACAGAATATAAAGGAAGAGATGCTCAATAAATGATTGAGTGACAAGGACATAGGATACCTTTATCTGGGAAGGAAAGACAGAACTGTCAATCAAATTGTTTTGCATTTACTGCTGTGGCGCATTCTCCTTGGCAGTTGAGTTTTCCTGATATGCTTGTAACATCATATTCTAGAGATGATGCTTTCCTCAAAGCATCTGTTCCGGATTTTTGTGCCTCTGCTTGTGACCATAATTAGGGAGATAAGTAGTAGAGAAAGGGTAGTAGCATGGTGTCTGCCAATGACAAAGAAAGTGACCATTATTCCTTCTGCACCCTGAAGCTTTGCACAGGTAAGATATAAACTCAGGTCTCTTAGAATTTAATATTGCCTAAACTGGATGTTGGTCATGGTTGTAGAGCTAAATACAGGAAAATAAACAAGAGAGTTTAGTGAGATTTTCAAGATCTTTTCTGGGCATAGCTTGCATATTAACCCATACTTTAAGCTGCCTGCTATCTAAGGTACAGGATTCACCAAAACATGAATTCCCTAGGTGATGACTCTATGACTTAATCAATCAGTAATCGTCATTTATGTGCTTGCTAGATGACAAGCACTGTGCTATATTATAGGGACATAAACAAAGACAAAAATAGTTCCAACCCTCAGGTAGCTTACATATTAATGAGGAATAGATGAGGGAAATTAATAGGCAGAATGGAAAACTCTAGCAGTCAATGTAATAGGGAAAGGCTTTCTAAAGATCATGGCATTTGAAATGGTTCTTGAAGGAAGTCCAAGATTTTAAGAGATGATGGTAAGGACACAGAGAAACTGGGCAACAGTTAGTAGTAAGATATGGGGATGAGTAATGGAGTGACCTTTGTGAACCTTTGCTACACTTGATGTGGACTTGAAGATGTAGATTTATTTGTCACAAAACTCTAACATTAAATAGTTATAATTTTTGACCCAATGTACAGTTTTGAAAATATTACTTTTAAAATTACAAATTATCCCAAATGTGGTAGAAGTTAATCATTGTCATCAAATATTATATAGTTTTTATTATTTTTATATTTTCCCATTTTTCTTTGTTTCATACTGTAGAGTTTGACTTATATTCCTCTTTAGCCATTTGGTAATTTTGTCTACATGAGAAAAATAAAATCACTGCATTAAGTTTAATTTGGGGGAATTAAAAATACTAAAGAAAGCTATTAACAGTTAAACATTTTTTTTGGTCTTTTTTTTTTTAGGTTTTTGCAAGGCAAACGGGGTTAAGTGGCTTGCCCAAGGCCACACAGCTAGGCAATTATTAAGTGTCTGAGAACGGATTTGAACCCAGGTACTCCTGACTCCAGGGCCGGTGCCAGTTAAACATTTTTAACGTAGAACCAGTTTCATTTTCTTCTTAGAAGAGAGGCATTGGGTATCGCAATCAATTTGAAAAAATGTCCACTTGAGAAAAGTAGTCATAAATGGAGGAGCCATCTTGAAGTCATTTTTGTTATAAATCAAATAAAAAGATGAATTTTCACTACAGGATCATTCTTATCTTACTTTTCCTAATCTTGCTATGATAACTAATCCTACAACAATGATATGCCCATGAACTTTAGTCTTAGACTCAGTTATTTTCAATTAATAGGAAACAAATGTGTTTGTCTGTGTCTACACATCCATATCCATACTCAGATAGATAGATAGATAGATAGATAGATAGATAGATAGATAGATAGATAGACAGATAGACAGACAGACAGACAGATAGATAGATAGATATAGATAGGGTACCTAGGTGGTACAGTAGATAAGGGGCTGAGTTTGCAGTCAGAAAGGTCTGCATTCCAGTCAGGTTTCAGATACTCATTAGCTATGTGACCCTTAGAATGTAACTTGATCCTATTTGCCTCAATGTCCTCATCTGTAAAATGAGCTAAAGTTGGAAATGCTAAGTATCTTTGTCCAGAAAATCTCAAAGTGGTCATATAGCATTAGATCTGACTAAAATATCTGAACAACAAAAACTGAATGAATATAAGCTCATCTGAAATTCAGGATGACCATAGTCCTTCACATTTTGATCTTTATGTTGTAAAGTTTATCAGATTATTGAAATATCTCTCCAGAAGAGATATTCTTAATAGAGGGTCTTTCAATTAAAAATGACAATTTCATTTCAATATAATTGATTTCCTTTCTAACACTTTGTCTTTTATGTATTTAATAAAAACATTCTGAGAAGAGGTTCATAGGCTCTACTACACTTCCAAAAGTCTAAAAGATAGGAAAGGTTAGCAATCAATGTCTTAGAAGAAAAGAAGAGAAAGGGATGGAAAAGATGAGAAAATTAACTGTGTCCCAGACTTCCATTACCAAAGGAAACTCAAGAATGACATCTGGCCCAAGTCACCTGAACAAAGGTCTGAACTAGAGTCTTAGCAACAGGTAGGATGAGAAGCTCAATGAGGACACAACTCCCCATTGCCAGTCCTGCTATTGGGAGAGAAGAACATTGCTTATGATAGAGAAACATATTTCAAATGCAACACATCTTCATTACCAAAGTGTTGTGGCCTGGGGCAAACCTAAGGCTACTTACTGATAAGCTTAAGAAAATGAAAGTTTTACTGGCTGGGTTAAAACTATCTTCTCAATTATCAGTCCCTGCTGTACCATTACCATTTACATCTGCCTGACCCTGACAGAATATCCATCCTATCTTTCTTCCCCTTCAAACATTCCCCCATTCAAACAGAAACCCATTTCCTCAAACTCTATTAATTTATTACAAAATATACCTCTCTGGTGCAGAATCCATCTTTTCTCACTTTTTCAAGCCAACAATCATTAGAACAGCAAAAGAAGAATTTCTCCTTAATGTTCCCCTTACCTTTTCTAGATTTGACCTCTGCCACCATTTTTCTGTAATTTCCTTTATTTACTGTAAAGTTCAATTCCACCCTCTACATCTTTGGAACCTAGAGTTTGGTTTTATTTTTCTAGAAACTGCTAGGTTTCTCTCCATTTCTAGAAACTGCTAATACTACCTCCATTATCCAGGTTGACTCTGATCATATAGTCTTCTGGTACAGGGCTCCAAGTCATCTTGAATTTACTTTGAATATTCTTAATATTAAGTTAAATATGTATATATATATATATATATATATATATATATATATAAATTGTTAGATCTTGACTGTCAGTTAATAAGTACATTTAAGCTGGATTTCTAGATAAATATGAAAAGAATAATAAATATAGACAGAAGTATGTGTTAGAATTGAGCTTCAGATCAACTTTGTGAATTGGAAGTGTCTAATCCTCCCATTTCCGATTTTTTTATACTTTATAATTTTCACCCTTTGTCTTAGCAAAGAACCAATGTTGGTAATATTAGATATTATCTGAACTATAGTGATGTGTATTCTGTGTCAAAGAATTCATCCTGTTCTCACTTGACCCACATTTTAGTGACAGCGTGGATTTTTGACAGCAGAAAATTGCTAAAAACTACTTTAATGAAACAAACCATCTGAAAGCTCCTAGCTTTAAAAGAG
Source organism: Macrotis lagotis (assembly GCF_037893015.1). Lineage (NCBI taxonomy): Eukaryota > Metazoa > Chordata > Mammalia > Peramelemorphia > Peramelidae > Macrotis > Macrotis lagotis. The sequence continues at coordinate 32,011,356 of NC_133664.1, read as the reverse complement.
AAAGAAGAAAAGAGTCAGTGAAAGTGAGATGAATTATTTGTAGAGAACCTCATTTATAGATTTAGATGAATAGACAGATAGATTAATAAATAGATGAGAGATAAGATAGACAGAAATAATAATAATAACATTGACAGCTCTATTGGATTTCAAAATACCTTAAAAATTATCTCATTTCATTTTCGTGGAAATATTGAGAGGTAGATGCTATCATTTTCACCCCTATTTTGCAGATGAGGAAAATGAAACAAACAGAGATTAAGAGACTTGCTCGGGGGCAGCTAGGTGGCACAGTGGATAGAGAACCAGCCCTGGAGTCAGGAGGACCTGAGTTCAAATCGGACCTCAGGCACTTACTAATTACCTAGCTATGTGGCCTTGGGCAAACCACTTAACCCCATTGCCTTGACAAAAAAAAAAACACAAAACCAAAAAATAAAAGACTTCTCAAGATCACACAGCTAGAAAATGTCTGAGGTCAGATTTTTAACTCAAATCTTTCTTAGTTTAGGTCTGGAATAGAGATTCAGCAAATAACCTAGATGTGTAGAAATCTTATGTAACCTCCATTTTTCACTAATCCTTGGTTGCCCAACATGCAATTTAGATTTTCAGTATATATATACATATATATGTATATATATGTATATATGCATACATACATATATATGTATATATATATACATATATGTGTGTGTAAATATATATATTATAGAAATAAATATAGATTATATATACATTTATATTTATTATATTATTAGCCTATTATGCTAAGAATAACCATGGCTCCCTAGCATTTACATCACTCTTTATGTTAAAAATTTGACTTTAAAAAATGGAACTTTATTTAATACAATAACCCTAAAAAATAGTAGATTCTATTGTTATGCTCATTTTCCAGATGTGGCACAACTAAGGAAGAATTTAAAGATATAAATAATGAGTTAGGAAGTAAAAAACAATAAAAAGGAAAAGAACACTGATCGACTAGGAAGGGATGGCAGGCAGACAGTCATTGTTCTAATAGTGACCCCAAATTGACAGAGACATCAAGGAAAGTCTCTGGCAGATTAGGTGTCTCCCTGTTTGGTGAATTTGTAAGAGAAGGTGAGCAACAGTTACTCAAGACAATCTATGATCTGTATAAATGGATGGAACTTTCAAATTGCTGAGATCTAATGTCCATAATAGTATGAGGATGTATATAGCTCCTATATGGGTAGTTGCTCCTTTATCTCTGCTTCATTATTGATATCTGCTCCCTCCTAATCATTTTAATATCAATTATTCACACAATAAAGCAATGAGACAAAGTGGAGGGTTTTTAAAATGACAGTTCCAAGAACTGGCTATTTCTTTGACTAATCTGAGTCATGCCAAATATATGGTTACAAAAAGACCATTTTGATCTCTTGGAGATCAGAAATTAAAAAACATAGCAACAACATCACCATCACCACCAGCAAAAACAACAGCAAAAAGAAAGCATCTGAAAATTTTTTAAGAATACAAGAAAACAAAAGAAATCAATCAACACTGTGGGAAATGAGCTCCAGTTAAAACAAAATCAAGGAAGCAATAGGGTAACCACTCATTGGTATTACTTTTGATGAAAGGTAGTTCAGCAATTTAAGAAGCAAATTAAAAGCATAAATAAAATTACAAAGCCAAGATGAGATTAGAAGAACATAAAGGATGCTACTCTGTGGCTGCAGGGCTGGTGAACCTCTGGATAAGGAGAAATAATGAGTCATGGGGGAGACCACTTTGCCTCAATTAATATATTTTAAGCATTCCCAGTGGGCCTCATAATGGTATGAAAATACAGGTTTACTCCTTATCCGTTTAATAAATTCTCATTTCTTTATCTTGAGCTGGATGGTTGAAGGAAAACAAAAAACAAATGGTACCCATGTATTTGTGTGTGTGTGTGTGTGTGTGTGTGTGTGTGTGTGTGAGAGAGAGAGAGAGAGAGAGAGAGAGAGAGGGAGAGAGAGAGAGAGATTCTTTTGGGGGACTCTAACACCAAGAATTGAATTTGGGGTAAAAATTACATAGCAGCTCCCATACCACCATCTTACTTTTTTCCCCTTCCAAGGGAGAAATATATATATATATATATATATATATATATATATATATATATATATATATATATATATATATATCAGTCCCTCAAAAGTCTAAAAATGGGAGGGAATAAAATCATAGTTGAGAGTGGAAGAGATTGTATTGAGGAGATAAAAGGAAAGAAGCTTGGAAGGAGATTAGATTAGAATGAAGGGTGGTGTCATCATTCATATTCTGCTATTCTTTAATGGTGTTCAGCTTCCTAGGAGTTATGCTCTACAATCTGTCATTGACTTATCATTGACTTCAAATCTGAAATAGAATTTAGAAGTTATCTAGTTAAACTTCCACATTTTTACAGATAAGGAGATTGAGAAGTTGAGATGTTGCCAGACTTTCCCAAGCTAATATGTATAGTGATCAGCAGAGCTGGGAGACCCAGATCCATTGACTTCTAACTTATTCTCTACTCTCTGAGCCACATGTTGGATCTTATGGAATAATCATGGGATCATTCCAATTTTTTATTCTATTCCAAATCAGAACTAATCAATATATCCAGAATAAGATGTGAGTACTTGGGGGTGATAAAGATGCAAAGGGTTCCTTCAACTTGTTCTAAGGAAATTTAAATAGCCATGTCATCATCCATTTTTCCCTTCTTGTACTTACTGGATTTAGTTAAGCCATTCTACTGATATATGAAATTCTATCTCTTGCCATTATGCCTTAGGGTATAGCATCATAGATTTAAAGGTAGAAGTTCTCTTAGAGGTCATCAGGTCAGTCTTTTCATTTTACAGATGAGGAAACTGAGGTTGAAAGGTTCCATGACTTGCCAGTATCCCACAATGATTTATTATCTTAGACAGGATTGAACTTTGAGATTCTTTACTCCAAGTTCAGAGTTTTGTCCACCACATCATCAAATGTCTGCGATGCACCTTCCATTTCATAGAGTAATTAGCTTCTCACAAAGAGCAGCTCATATGTCATTTAAAGATAAGATCTTTCCTGATCTACTGTCTTACTGCTATTAGATTTTTCTGAGTTTCTTTGTAACTATATAGACATAGACATGCTTATATAAATACATATATTATGTAAATATATGCATAGATTTGTATATCCAGATAGTTATATATATACATACATATATATATATATGATTCATATATATTTGTTGAGTCATTTAAGTATTTAAGTTGTATCTGAGGCTTCATGACCCAATTTGGGTTTTACTTGGCAAAGATATTGAAGATTCATCTCCTTATCTTGCTCATTTTACAGATAAGAAAACTGAGATAAAGAGGATTATGTGACATTCCTAGGGTTAAACAGCTAGGAAGTGTCCAAGGTCAGATTTAAACTCAGGAAGCAGTTCTGTACATACCTACATAATGTATGAATGTATATATGGCAGTTAGATCATGCAGTGGATAGAATACCAGTCCTGGCCACAGGAGGACCTGAGTTCAAATGGGGCCTCAGATATCTGATACTTGCTAGCTGTGTGACCCTGGGCAAGTCACTTAACCCCAATTGCCTTGCATCCAGGTTCATCTCCAGTCATCCTGATTCATATCTGGTTACCAGACCCGATGATTCCAGAAGACGAAGTGAGGTTGTTGACTTAGTGCAGCCCCCTCACTGAAATCCAATTCAGTAATGTCCTTATATTTTTGGAGAATGAAGGACAAACATCATCATCATGATCATGTGTGTAGATATTTATATATCTCTATATATTTGTATATATAATATGTTATTTGCAGCTCTGTTTACATATCATATTGTTTCTCTTTCCCTCCCTTACTATCAGGTTAACTCCAGGGGTGCTATTTGGCTTCTTGTTAACCCCAAAGCCTACTATAATTTTCTTGAGAGCTAGAAGGGGCTTTAGAGGTTAAATCAAGTCAAATCCTTTTGCTTTACCCATGAGGAAACTGATCCAGGGACCACTGAATGACATGAATGCTCCAAGCAATGGCAAAACCAAGATCCTCTGACTCCAAATCCAATGATCTTTTCACTCTACATCTTTGTGACTCAATGTCAGGGTCTGGCATCCTGTCTCATGTCTTTCCTAAGCATATAAGGCCACCTTTACCACACTCTCACACTTCATACTGAATCTTGACCTTAGCAAGCGCTCACATTTTTAAGATCTTTTCTCAACAGCAGCCACACCTTAACACCTGAAATGAAGCACTAAATTTAACAAACTATGTCCTGCAAATGAAGGCCCATTTATTCCTAAAACAGAGTCTAAATCAACCTGTCAAAATAGTCCATCTCTTAAATGGGTGAGAACAAGTAGCTCTTATATAAACCTAAGTGAGTCAGTCTGAAGATGAACTCAGTTGAGGTTTTGATTTTCTTTCCCAAGTGACCTTTTTTTTGGAGGTTCATTTCCAAGTAATATTACTGTGAAAGGCAAGGTGATCCATATTTACACCCTTTTAATAAGTCATACTTTTCCCAGAGATAAACAGACTTTTTTACAAATTCATACATTTACTCAGCAGATATCTATTTTCCATCTATTCCCATGTGAGACACTGGACTGGGTCATTGTTGGGGTTTCAAAAACAAATGAGCTGGCAGGTTTGTGAGTTTATAATCTAGTCAAGAAAATAAAAGACACAGTCAAATAACTATATGGCAGAACGTGTTGTTAGGGAGATAGGCTTAAGGAGTTCTGTGAATGTGGAGGTGGGAGAGATCATTCCTGAAATGAGAAAACTGTAGATCCGTCTTGTAATGGGTGGCATGGGAAAGGGGTTTTAGAGAATGGACAGAAATTCAATAGCTGGGAGATGGGCAATAAGGAAATAATTATAGGTGGTTTAAATGGCATAGACAAAGGAATGGAGGTCAGGGGACTTGTTTAAGTAGTTTAGAATCATGGGAGAGTAAGATACACATAAGTAAAAAATGAGAGACAAGATTAGAAAGGGAGGTTAGAACCAGTTCACACCAGGGGGTTTGAATTGCTTGCATAAGGAATTAGCATTTTATTTAGTAGGCAAGAGGGAACAACTATAATGCTTTAAGCAGAGAAATAATATTGTTAGTGTTATAGTCTGTTAATCTGACAACATTGTTTAGAATGTACTAGAAGAAAAATTTGAGGCAGTGAGACTAGTTAAAAAGCTCATACAATTAATCTGGGAGAGAAATAATTTGAACCTCAGCTACTGTAATACTAGTGGAGCTGTTGATAAAATATTGATCCGAGAATATGATATAACAGATAAATTAAAACCTGGGCTCAGATCTTGCCCCAGAGACTTGCTGTTTAATTTACCTTGGCCTTGAACTAGCGCTGGGCAACATGACACTTCAGGTTCATTCTTTCTCTAGATCCATGATCTTTTTTGCTGATGGGGAGGGGGAGAGAGAAAATCAAGCAGGATTCTCACTAATTTATACTTTAAAGTATCAGAAAACCAGACTCAAGAAATCTCTATTAGCAAAAGCATTTGTTGGTGTAACATCAATTAACTTGATCATGATATTTTAGATAAATATATAAACAAGGCAAGGATTAGCTTACTTTGTATCTTTTCAGTCCTAAAAGTGAGAAAGCTGTCCTGAGCTGCATAAATTGATATTATTAGCTATCATAAAATTATATTAGCTAATTAAATAAAATCATCCTCCCCTCAGAGTGATTTTCATTTGTTAAATACTTTAAGGTTGTAAAGGTGTTTTTATCTCATAATAGCCTTTAGAGGTAGTAATCTTGGTCTTATCTATATTATACTGATGAGTAAATGGGGGCACCAAAAGTTGACCAAAGAATTAGAAATAGTCTTCCTGAGCAAGGAATTGGCTCTTTCTCTCTAGGTCTCAGATTCTTTTTTTGCTCAGTAAGTGGGCTTGGCTTAACCTCTGAAACACCTATATTGGCAAACCCTTTGCCTTATTCCCCCTTTTCTTCCCCTATCTTCCATTAGTAGATCAGGCTCCAAATTTCTTTTTTTAAATTTTATTTTTTCAATCAAATACAAAGGTATTTTTCAACATTCATCCATTTGCAAGTTTCTGAGTTTCACATTTTTTCTACCATCCTCCCTTCCCTCCCCTTCTCTCCAAGGCAGCAAACAATCTAGTAAAAATTGTCCATGTACACTCATGTTAACATATTTCTGTATTAACCATGTTGTGAAAGAGGAATTAGAACTAAGGGAGAAAAATTCATGTGAAAGAAAGAAAAAAACATAAAAGAAATTTTAAAAGGTGATCATAGCATGCTTTGTTCTGTATTCAGATTCCATATTTTTTTTTCCCTCTGGATGTGGTTGGCATTTTTCATAACAGGACTCTCAGAATTGTACTTGATCATAGAACACATAAGAGGAACTGCATTCATCCTAATTGATCATCTCATAATGTTTTTGTTAATGTATACAATGTTTTTTGATTCTTCTCACTCCAGTCAGCCTCAGTTCACACAAGACTTTTCAGGCTTCTCTACAATCCTGATGCTCATGATTTCTTACAGAAATAGTAGTCCGTAATATTCATATACCATAACTTGTTCAGTCATTCCCAATTGATGGGAATCCCTTAATTTCCGGTTTTTGTCACTATAAAAAGTGCTGCTATAAATATTTTTTGAACAGTTTTTAGGATCTCTTTGGGATATAGACCTAGTAGCGATATTGCTGGATCAAAGGGAATGCACAATTTTACTCTCTTTGGACATAATTCCAGATTGTTCTACAGACAGGTTGGATCAGTTCATAATTCCACCAACAGTGTATTAGGGTCCCAATTTTTCTATCTCTAACATTTATCATTTTCTTTATTTCTCATCTTTGCCAAAATGATACGTGTGAGGTATGACATGGTACCTGAGAGTTGTTTTAATTTGCATTTCTCTAATCAATAATGATTTGGAATATTTTTCATATGATTATAAATAGCTTTAATTTCTTCATCTGAAAACTGTCTGTTCATATCCTTTGACATTGGGGCATGACTTGTAGTCATAAATTTGATTCAGTTCTCTATATAGTTTAGAAATGATTCCTTATCAGAAAAACTAACTTTGAATTGTTTCCCAGGTTTTTGCATTCCAATTATTCTTGCCTACATTGGTTTTATTTGTGTAATGACTTTTTTTAATTTAATAAGTCAGAATCATCCATTTTTAATTTATAATGTTCTCTATTTCTTGTTTGGTCATAAACTTCTCTCTATAGATTTCAACAGATATAATAATTCTTGTTCTCTTAATTAGTCTATAGTATTACCCTTTATGTCTAAATTCTTATATTCTTATATTCATATGGGGCATGAGATATGGGTCTATGCCTAGTTTTTCCCCTTTATGTCTTAATCCTTATATTCATATAGGATATGAGATATGGGTCCAGGTTTCCAATTTCCCCAGCAATTTTTGTCAAATAGTTCTTCTCCTAGAAGCTACTTGTCTTTGGGTTTATTGAACAGTAGATTATCAGAGTCATTTACTACTGTTTCTTTTGTACATAATCTAATGCACTGACTCATTTTTCTATTTCTTGCGCAGTAACCAGACAGTTTTGAAGACTGATTTCTTTTTTTTTTTTTTGAGCACATACTTTTGTAAGCGCAAATTTTCTTCTCTGATAGAATACAAGCCACTTTAGGTCAGGGATTATTTTAGTTTTGTGTTGCCGGAACCTAGGACTAAGTCTTGGACTTAATAAAATTCATCAATGTGTGTTAATTGAAAGACTGACATCAATTTCAAATCTCAGTTGATGGTCCCATGATCATGGCCACAGCAGGATTCTAAAGCATTTCCAAATTCACAGTCCAGTACAGTGTCTATTGGACTATACTACCAGTAAGAAACTAAGACAATGACAGTAAGAGTAAAAATTAAAAAAAAAAAACTACTCCATTTCCAAAATTAATCATTAAGAAAAAAGTTCAGAAGAAAAGATTGGCTCCTCTAAAGAAGTGTTATGTAATATATTCTCAGTAGAATCATTCATATGTGAATAAACTAATAAACTATGGAAAACTGGACCCAGTAGTGTCATTGACATTCAATAACAGCAATGCCATTTAATCACTCATAGCCAACGGGATGTTTGCCAACCAAAAAAATATGGGGCTGGGAAACCAGAAAGTTGTGTATAAGGATGACGCCTTTATTACTTTAAAAAGAATTAGATCCTGAGGGGAATAAAATACTCAAGAGTGCCTCTGTCTAAAGAGACTGTTTCAGTATGCAGAATAAATTAGTCATTTGGAATGTTAAAAAAATAGATTAAGTAAATATGTATTTAGGGACTCTAAAAAAATCATGCTAATTACCAATACAAAACACCCAATGACTCCACAGGGCCTCTTCTATGCATCTAGGCAATTTTAAAATTCCATCCTGTTTACTCCACACACAGTAATGATTTCAGAGAAGCTACTGAAGTCCATCAACTCCAAGGATTGGTTCACGTAGAATGTCACACCACTGCTTTGTACATACATGTCTTATCCCTCCTCTATTAGATGATCAGCAATTTGAAAATAAGGCCCATGTTTAATGCAGCTCTTTATTCTCCTCCCTTTGTAAGATGGTGAGTAGTCTCTACACATAGAGACATTCAAGAAATATTTGTTCAGTTAAATTAAAGGACCTAATGGATGCTTCAGGAACCCAACTATACATTGGTTAAGTATACCTTATGGCAACTAAAATGCCTCATGAAGCAGTGTTTCTAAAAGGGGTCAAAGACAATTTTAGTTAATTAAAAAAGACCTCTTAGTTATTTTTTTTTTTTAGGTTTTTGCAAGGCAAACAGGGTTAAGTGGCTTGCCCAAGGCCACACAGCTAGGTAATGATTAAGTGTCTGAGACCAGATTTGAACCCAGTTACGCCTGACTCCAGGGCCGGTCCTTTATCCACTGCGCCACCTAGCCGCCCCTCTTAGTTATTTCTAAAGTAACATTAGCCACCTAGTCATACCTACTATTATTATTATTACTTTTTAATTTTAATTTTTTTCTCTCTCCTTTACTTTATTGCTCATGCAGGTCTATATTTTTTGGGGGAGGGGATATTATGTTAACTCTTAAACAAGAATATTTTAGTAATGTATAAAAACAATATTTGTACAAAATAAGAATAAATAAATAAAATAAATTTTTAAAAAAGAAAAGTAATAGTAAGTCTAAATAAAAGCAATCAACATGTAGGAATTTTAAGAGGGGCCAATGCAAATAAAAAGAATTTAAAAAATTTAAATTTAAAAAAAAGAGTACATGACAGTGATTGCAAGTTAAATTCCTAAAATCTGTTTTAAGTTGTCTTATGAATATGTACTTTTGTATGTTATATGTAGGAAATAAATACCTGTCTGATACTTAACAAAAAATAAAGTAACATTAGTCATTTCACAGGCTTATAATTTTAGAATTAGAAATCATAACCGTTTTCTAATTTGACCTTTTCATTTTAGAGATGCAGAATGTGTTATCCTCAGAGTTTAAGTTGTAGGATAAGGAAACGGAGAGGATAATTAAATAATTGATTTACTTCACCACACAGAGACTAAGTAGTATTTTCTGAATTCAAATCCAACCTCTTTGAGCCTAAATACTCTTTCTAATATACCATGATGCAATAAAATCTAAAATTCTATATTATCTTCAACTAGCCATCCCAATATTCTAGGCTTTCAAACTCAAGGCCTACTAGAATAAATGATTCCTAAGAAGAAATCAGGTGGAAGACAAGTCTGACTTTAATGAAAATGAAAAATAGGAATAGAACTAGTCCAGAGTCTCCATGTTTTCCTATAGAGGTATTGTGGTTCTATATCCTTCATGAAGAAAAGACAAACCCACAGTCACTAATTTCTTTCTTCCACCCATCTGCCATTAATAGCAGATTCCATAATTCAGTTAGAAATTTCTTGTAGCTGATTAAAGTCAATTGTTACAATAAAAGTATAATTGAGTATTCCAAATGAACTACTCTTCTGCCTGGAATGGTCACAATCCAATATCTTCTTATATCAGTTCAATATTTACAATATACATTTATGCGGACATTAATAACCTAGTCTTTTGGGAGTCAGGACACACATGAAGGGATCAGGGCTTGGTGGATCTAGTTGAATCACTGAGAGGTTAACATATCCTGCTACTCTGGACTTTGATTATTATAATATTATTACCTAGCAACGTTGAGAAATGTTGAATGAAAAATGCAAGGTAGTAGGGAGGATGGATTTGGGGAACTGGACTAAAGTGTCATAAATTGTGCCTTAGATAATTGAAAAAATTAGACAGTTTAAGGAATATTGTATTTAAATGCTTGAGGCCTTTGTCTCATCTTGGTCTGCCTGGGTATTATTGGAACCCTTCATGTTGCTTCTATTTTGTAGTAACATTACCATTATGGGTACTGCTTACAACTAAAATTCTACACATTTATCTCTGTATATATTTTTAATTTGACCTAAGAGTTTAACCTTGGAACCTGTTTTCAAATTGGTAGGCTGGTGGGAACTCAAACTTTCACTTCAGATATGGATTTGAGAATTCAAATTTCCCTATTAGAAGTGGAGTTTTGAACAAGGAATCTCACTTGACTTTTCACTTCCCCTTACATCCCACATTTAAATCAGTTGACAGATTTTTATCAATGGATTAATGCTTCTTTTACACAACAGCCCTTCAAATTTTCTTTTTTGGCAAGGCAATGGTATTAAGTGATTTGCCCAAGGTAATGCAACTAGGTAATTTTTAAGTATATGAGGCTGAATTAGAACTCAGATTCTTCTGATTCCAGGGCCAGTGCTCTATCCACTGGGTCACCCAGCTAGCTGCTCCCCTTCAAATTCGTGAATATAGTCTTTTAAAAAGTTTTTTATTTATTTTAAATTTTACAATTTTTCTCCTAATCTCACTTCCCTCCCCCCACCCCCCACAGAAGTCAGTCCGTTAGTCTTTACATTGTAAATATTGAGCTAAGTTAAATGTGATGAGAGAGAAATCATATCCTTAAGGAAGAAAAATAATGTAACAGAGATAGCAAAATTATATAAGACGTTTTTTTTTTAAATTAAAGGTAATAGTCTTTGGTCTTTGTTCAGACTCCACAACTCTCTCTCTGAATACAGATGGTATTCTCCATCACAGATACCCCCCCTGCAGTGATGGAATGAGCAAGTCCATCAAGGTTGATCATCACCCCCATGTTAGGGTGTACAATGTTCTTCTGGTTCTGTTCATCTCACTCAGCCTCAGTTCATGCAAATCCTTCCAGGCTTTCCTGAATTCCCATTCCTCCTGGTTTCTCATAGATCAATAGTGTTCCATCACATACATAAGCTGTAGTTTATCAAACCATTCTCCAATTGATAGACATCCCCTCCATTTCCAATTTGCCACCACAAACAGGGCTGCTACGAATATTTTTGTACAAGTGATGTTTTTACCCTTTTTTCATGATCTCTTCAGGGTAAACACACAGTAGTGGTAAACCTGGATCAAAGGGTATGCTCATTTTTGTTGTCCTTTGGGCATAATTCCAAATTGCTCTCCAGAAAGGTTGGATGAGTTCACAGCTCCACCAATAATGTATTAGTGTCCCAGATTTCTCACATCCCAAATATGGTCTTCATATTCCTCAGGGGAAACATCTTGAGTTCTTGGAAATTCTTAGTATATAGAATATGAATTCCAGGATCTTCCATATGTTGGTCATCCCTTTCTAGATCCTTTCTGGCTTATAGGACAACAAATTTAGAACTAAAAGGAGTCTTGAGGATCATCCAGTCTAATCGCACATTTTGTAGAATTAAAGAACTGAGCAGAGAAGTTTGATTTGCCCAGGGTCACACTACTAATGAATGTTTGAATAAAACATGAAATTCAGGTCTTTCTGATACCAAATCCAATGCCTTTTCCCTGTTCCATATTTTATCTCTGTCATTCATATCAATGACCCATTTAAAATTGTGCTGTCCAAGTTTTGAGGGAAGGTACCCAATAGAAAAGGGGCAACAGTGTTTCTCAGAATTTCCTTCCAAAATTGTAAAAATCCTCTATGAATGAATTCCAGATTATATGGTTACATTTTCAAAAGAAGTCCCAGATTCAGATCAGATTTCCTCCCCCCCATAAGGTTATCAGATATCTTTATTTAGAAGGTAGAAGTTTGGGACTAAATCACACAGAAGTTTTCATTCTCTTCATCTCATTGCATTTGGAAAGAAGAAAAAAAATCCCAATCCAAAGGGTTTATATTTGGGGAAATTGATCCAATGGCCCTCCCATAGAGTACTTGAAAAAGGAAGGTTTTTTTTTTTAAGCTAATGAATATTTTTGTTCTGTTTTATTTACATTAACACTTCAAATGGATTAGTAGAAAAACTTAACTAAGGAAAAAATCTATCCCAAACCACAGCTCTGAGAGACTAGAGTCTGACCCTTCTCAACTTGGAGAACTTGGGGAGGAGGGACCCTCTGGGATATGAGACATTTGGGAGGCAAATAATAAAGTTCTTTCTTCGATGAAAGAACCCTAAAAAAACTATTTCTATTAGTCACCTAGAAGTGATTATACATTTGAATTAAAATGACTGTTCACTTTCCAACCACTGTTTAGAATAATTAGTTGGGAAAAAACCCCTCAATATCAAATCACTTAAGTACTCAGTGCTTCACCAGAAAAATAACCAAGTTGCTTTCCTTTCCAACAGTATTAATGACTCTCCATTGTTCAACAACAAATTTTTATTGCATCTACTGTATGTAGAACCTCATGCTAGGCTCTAAGGGAGATAGAAAGTTTAGTACAGACAGTCCCCCTGCCCTTTGTGGAGAGTATCCTGTAGCAGAGATTAAAAACCTAAAACCTAAAAGCTAATTTTAAAATACTTAATTGAGATAGGGAAAAAATTCTAATTTACCAGGTTATCTGGGCAGGCTTCCTGTAGGAGAGGGAATTTAAACTGAGTTTCAAAAAATGAAGATGAATCACCCTAAGAAGGAAAGCTATAAATCTGTGTAAGCAAAAAGGGAAATATGGTAAAGGGTATGAAAGGACAGAGCATCTTAAGGAAGGAAATGCAGTTTATTTTTAGAATAGAATTTACAGAGGGAGATAATCTGAAATGAAGCAAGTATGGCGCCAGATTATAAAATCCTTGCATTCCTTATGTAATCACAGTGTTAAGACATAGAGGTTATCTAGTCAAATTTTCTCAATTTGTAGATGACTAAAGGTAAATGATTTCTCTTAAGGATACACAGGTAAGAAAGGCAGAGGCTGAATATGAATCCAGGTCCTCTTTCTGTTTCTACTGTAGCATTCTAAATGTTGCTGAGTAGAAGCGAGATGACCAGGCCTATTTGGGACATTGGTTATTCTGCTGGTGGTACTGGGGACAGGAAAAGCAAACAATCCATTCAAAAAGCCATGACAATTTATTCAGCTGTAAAATGAGGCTAATCATTGCATTGTTGTGAGGATTAAATAAAATAATATTTGTAAATGCTTAGCACAATGTCTGTCACAAAGTAGGCACCTAATAAATGCTTATTCCTTTATTAACCATTTTCTAGGTGAGGAAAAAAGGCAGGTAGAGGTGAAGTGACTATGCAGTGACTTTAAACTATACTTCCTGATTCCGGTGCTCTAGCCAGTCTGCCATCTGGATGTCTAGACTATTCTAATCCTTTTTTTTTTTTTAGTTTTTGCAAGGCAAATGGGGTTAAGTGGCTTGCCCAAGGCCACATAGCTAGGTCATTATTAAGTGTCTGAGTCTGGATTTGAATTCAGGTCCTCCTGACTCCAGGGCCCAGGTTCTATCCACTGTGCCACCTAGCTGCCCCTAGAATATTCTAATTCTTAAGAAATAATGGGGGGGCGTAGCCAAGATGGCAACAAGAAGGGATCGAGTCTTAGGAGCTCTTTGATAAAACATGAAACTAAGGACTCTAACTAAACTTTCGAGAGACAGAACCCACAAAGGGACCCAGTGAGGCAGTTCTCCTACTCAAGGTAACCTGGAAAAGAGCCGAAAGTCTCTGCTTCCCGGGTCGGAGGGGTGGCCTGCCAGAGGGGTGGCCCGCCAGAGCGGAAGGACTTCAGCCTCAGGAGACAGCCCCAGGGTGCTGGGAGCTGCGGCTCACAGCAGTGGGGGAGTTTCCTGAGGGAGCACCAGGCACAAAGTGGGGAAACAGCGGGGGACCTCTGCCAGAGCGAGCACGTGGAGCCCAGCCCTCAGGGCACACAGGGAGCAGCTTGGTCTTTTGGCAGGCCAGACCCGGAAACAGAAGCAGGCAGAGCAGGTAAGCAGGAGCCCCCAGGGCATGAGCCCATTGAGCTGAGGGAGGGGAGTGAAGAGAGAGAGACTTATGAGCTCTGTCCTCTGCCTCTGGAACAGGACTCTGGGGCTCTGACCACATTCAGATCCTGATACCAGTCTAGGCCCCGCAATAGAACAACAGGACCCCCCACTTCGGCCCAGTGGCAGAGGGGGGCGCTTATGGGCATTCACAGACCAGGAGGGAGGACAGAGCCTCACACACTGAGACCCTTGTGGAAGTGTCCCAAAAGCTCAGGAAGCACCCAAAAACCAGGCCCAGGCTGGGAAAATGAGCAAGCAGAGAAACAAGAGGAAGACCATTGAGAAATATTTTGCATATGAGCCCAAGAAGGATCAAAATACTCAGTCTGAAGATGAGGAAGCACAAGCTCCTGCATCTAAAGACTCCAGGAAAAACAGAAATTGGGCTCAGGCTATGACAGAGCTCAGAAAAGACTTTGAAAATCAAATGAGGGAGTTGGAAGAAAAACTGGGAAAAGAAAGGAGAGAGATGCAGGAAAAACATGAAAAATGAAGTCAGCAGCTTAGTCAAGGAAATCCAAAAAAATGCTGAAGAAAATAGCTTGCTAAAAACCAGCTTAGGTCAAATGGATAAAACAGTTCAAAAAGTTATTGATGAGAAGAATGCCTTAAAAAGCAAAATTGGCCAGATGGAAAAAGAGATAAGAAAACTCTTTGAGGAGAACAAATCCTTTAAACAAAGAATAGAATTCAGGGAGATTGATGAATTTACCAGAAATCAGGAATCAATACTTCAAAACAAAAAAAAAATGAAAAATTAAAAGAAAATGTGAAATATCTCATTGAAAAAACAACTGATATGGAAAACAGACTTAGGAAAGATAATTTAAAGATTATTGGAATACCTGAAAGTCATGATCAGGAAAAGAGCCTTGACATCATTTTCAAAGAATTACTACAGGAAAATTGCCCTGATATCCTAGAAGTAGAGGGCAAAATAGAAATGGAGAGAATCCACCAAACCCCCCAAAAAAGAGATCCCAAAAAACCAACCCCTAGGAATATTATAGCCAAGTTCCAGAACTCCCAAGTCAAAGAGAAAATATTACAAGCAGCCAGAAGGACACAGTTCAAATATCATGGAGCTGCAATCAGGATCACACAGGACTTAGCAGCAACTACATTGGAAGTTTGTAGGGCTTGGAATACAACATACCAGAAGGCAAAAGAGCTTAGAATGCAGCCAAGAATGAACTACCCAGCAAGGCTGAGTGTCCTCTTCCAGGGAAAAAGATGGACTTTCAATGAACCAGGGGAATTTCAGATGTTCCTTTTGGAATGGCCAGAGCTGAACAGAGGGTTTGATCTTCAGATACAGGACTCAGGTGAAGCATGGAGATTGGAGGAGAAGGGGAAAATATGAGGGACTTAATGATGATGAACTACATGTATTCCTGCATAGAAAAATGACACTGATAATACTCATATGAACCTTCTCAGTTAATAGAGCAGGTAGAGGGAGCTTTTATAGTTGAAGCACAGGAGAAAGCTGAATTTGAAGATAAAATATGGTGTAAAAATGGAGTCAATAGAAAAAAAGGGAAATGTAATGGGAGAAAGAAAAAGGAGAAGGGGAATAGGCGAAGATATTTCATATAATAAGATTTTTTTTATTACAATAAACCTTTGCTCTCATCAGAAGTGGCTAGGAGAGGAAACATCAAATATACTCAATGGAGTATAGACATCTGGAGTAAGAAGGAGGGGGGAGCAGGGGGAAGGGGTGGGGATGTGAATAAAGGAGGAGAGGATGGATCATGGGGGGAGAGTGGTCAGATATAACACATTTTCTTTTTTACTTCTTGCAAGGGGCTGGGATTGGAAGGCCTGCCCAGGACCATAGGGCCAGGTGAATGCTGGGCCTAAGGGGTGGTATGGGGGCTCAGGGCCTCTTGGCCCCAGGACCAGGGATCTGTCTGCTGCACCACTCAGCAACCCTACAGCAGAGTCAGTGAAAGGAGAGAGAAAATAGAGTACATGATAGTGGAGAAATAAGAAAGGAGGGAGATGCGATCAGCAATGGCAACGTTGGAAAAATATGGAAGTAACTTTTGTGATGGATTTACCATAAAGAATGAGATCCACCCATGACAGAGTTGTTGGTGTTGGAACAAAGACTGAAGCACATTTTTTATTATTATTATTATTTGGGGGGAGAGTGCAGGGCAAATGGGGCTGGGTGGCCTGCCTGGAGCCACATAGCAGGGTGATCTTTGGGTGTCTGAGGCTGGATTTGGACCTGGGTGCTCCTGGCTCAAGGGCCAATGCTCTGTCTGCCACCCAGCCACCCCTACTATTATTACTATTTTATTTTATTTTGGGTCTTTTTTTTTCTTCTTTTTGGTTTTTGCAGGGCAGTGGGGATCGGGTGGCTTGAATGTCACATGGCTGGGTGATTGTTCGGTCTATGGAGCTGGATGTGGGCTCGGGTGCTCGTGGCTCCAGGGCTGGTGCTTCGTCCATTGTGCCACCTGGCCAAACCTACAATTATTACTATTATTTTTTTTATTTTAATTTTTTTCTCTCCCCTTTACTTTATCACCCAAGCAAGTCTATATTCATGGGGGGGGAGGGATATTTTGTTTACTCTTAAACAAGAATATTTTATTAATGCAAAAAAAATTTGTACAAAATGAGAATAAAAAAATTAAAAAAAATAATGACAAATGAGGATTTTTGAGAAACATAACAAAATGTACATGAGCTCATCTGTACTAAAGATAAAAGAACACCATACATAATAATTACAAAAATATAAACAAAGTCAAGAATAAAAGTCAACCAAAGTCAGAAAAAATTACAATTACCACTCTTGGTCAAAGAGGACAGAAAATGAAGTATACCTCCCTCTTCTTTCTATTTCTAGACCAGAAGAACATTTTAATCATATCCAGACATTCCATGGTTCAGTTTTGGTTATTGTCTTTTCTTCATCAAAAGGGATTAATGGAAGGCAGAATACAGGGAAATAACAAAAAATAAGACATCAATAATTAAAAAAAAAATGAAAGGACATTCAGAAAGAATAGCTATGGCAGCCTTCCAAAAGAAAACTTGTGGCCATGAAGAGCCTGTCCCTCAGCCATAAATCAATCAGGCAACATTTATACAAATCTGGCAGAGGGTAACTTTAGTCAAATCCAATGAGCCTTCTTAACAGGTCTGAAATCATCTGGTTTAAGTGAAATGCATTCAATTTAATATTGGTGAAAATCAAATGTCAATTAAATGTAGGAACTGAAATGACCCCACCATCCCATCAAGTCTACTGAGTTCTTTACTTTCCCTTAGACGGTTAGCAGTCTATAGAAATTCCAAGTGTTTGCAAAGGAATAGCAATAGTTTCTCTGTTAAAAATCTTGTTTCTTAAATATATAGGGAACTGGTTAAAAATAAAAAGATTGAGAGTCATTTTCTAGTTCACAAATGCTTAAAAGATATGAAACAGAAATTTTCAGGTAGAGGAATCTACTCTATCAATGTTTTTTTTTTTTTTTTAGGTTACTGCAAGGCAATGGGGTTAAGTGGCTTGCCCAAGGCCACACAGCTAGGTAATTATTAAGTGTCTGAGGTCGGATTTGAACTCAGGTCCTCCTGACTCCAGGGCCAGTGCTTTATCCACTGCGCCACCTAGCTCCCCCTGTCAATAGTTTTTTTAAAGTGTTCCTTATCACTAATAATTAGAGAAATATAAGTTAAAGCAATTAATTTCACACTCATTAGTAAGGTTGAAAGGAAGAAAAATGACAAATTCTCAAATTGCTGTGAGAAAATAAGAGATGAATACACTAATGGAGCTATGATCTGATCTAGGCATTTAGGAAAGTAACTTGAAACTATGCACCCAAATTATGAAGCGCTGCATGCCTTTTGGCCCTGTAATACCATAACTATATCTATGGGCATAAGAAATCAAAGCAAGAATAAAAGTAGTCGAAATCTATAGTAGCTCTTTTGTGCTGCTGCAAAGAATTGGAAATTGAGGTATACATTAATTGGAGAATCATTTAATACATTATGTTTTATGAATGTGAATTATTTTTTAAAGAAAAAAGTAATAAAAGGGCTCAAATCAGAGAAGCCTGGAAAGATTTATATGTATGTATGCAGAGTACATTTTCAGAACCAGATTATACAATATTAATAGCTCTATAAAAACAAGGAGTGTTGATAGATATAAAAATTCTGATCAACACATTTGACCCAATCATGACTTCAGAAGACTCATGATGAATTAAATGGCCAGTGTGAGACTGTTTTGTTTGATAATGCATATTTCTCAAAAGGGTCTGATATTTATTTCTTTATTAATGGAGTGGATTAGTAAGAAGGGAAAAAAGAATTTACTAGTCATGTGACTTTATGAAAGTTACTTTACCCTGTTGGCCTCCATTGCCTCATCTGACAGTTTTAAAATTAAAAAAAAGAATAACAAATATTCCTGGGAGCAATAAGCATTTGTTAATTTAATATCATTTTTTGGGTCGATTTACAAATTTTCAAACTAAGTTCAGTATTTAAGTATTGAAGTCTGCTTTTTTAATATTTAACATATGCTTGAACTGTATCCAAATGACTTTTAAAAATCCATTGTATGAAGGCAGTTAGGTGGTGCAATGCATAGAGCACCAACCCTCCAATCAGGAGGACCCAAGTTCAAATCCAGCCTCAGACAATACTTACTTAGCTGTATGACTTTGGACAAGTCACTTAACTACATTGCCTTGCAAAAAAAATCCATTGTATATATGAAAATTCTCCTCCAATTATCTTTAACTCCACTGATTATATTTCAAAAATGAAAATGACAGATTTTAAATATTTAGAATCACCTAATTGTGATTAGGAAGAAGTCTTTGAGATGAGCTACAGATTCAAATAAACAAAGCATCTAGGAGTCATAGAGGATAGAGGACTAGAAGGGGAGTTAGAAAAAGCTGAGTTTGAATCTTATCTGAGATAGTTAATTGTGTGATATTGTGCAAGTCCCTTAATTTCTCTTAATCTCAATTTCCTCATCTGTACCATGGGAATAATAATCATACCTAATTCAAGTGGTTTTGAGAATCAAAAGAAATTGCATATAGGAAATTCTTTACAAATCTTATCTTCCAGTGGATACAAAAAAGCTTACAATTGTTTTAATAACTTAAAATTGCCCTAAAACTTTTGGGACAGCCTGTATAAGAATTACCTATTATGAAAGCAGGTCTGGCATCTTGTACACTCATATAACATTACTAACATTGTTAGTAATATCTCAATTTTATAGATATACAACTAAGATTAATAAAGATTAGGTACTCAAAATAATTGTACATGTACTAAAATAATAAACTAGAAATAATTCTAGAATTGAAATAATAAACTAGAAACAAGACCTCTTGTCTTTTTCTAGTCTAAGACTTTTTTGTATTGTTGCATAATGAACTATAATCAGAAAAATAGACCTTTAATTCAGTTTAAGAGTTATGGGCAAATATGTAAGGGAAGACTTGAAACTACCCCAAATGTATTTGATGCTTTGAATAGGCAGAAAAATACTTTTTGATTGAATCAGACAATCATAATTTAGGATGTTTAGGGACTACATACCTATTAGAATCAATCAAAGTCACTACATGAGATGGGTTTGACCTAAGCAATTTGTATAAATGGAAAAAGCCTAATTAAAACCAGGAAATAGAGATTCTGAACATCTGGATTCAAGTGTGGAGCATGTGTGAGGAAAAGAGATGACAGAGTTCTGGCAAAGAAGGGAGATACAGAGGAGAGAGTCAGGGGCATCCCAGGGAGGAAGATTCAGGCTGATGGAAGGATCAAGAAAAGGGAACTTCTTCCCTAACTTCTCTTCTCAGTGTTTAGCTACAAACAAGCACTATACTATACTATACTATACTATACTATACTATACTATACTATACTATACTATACTATACTGTACTGTACTGTACTGTACCATACTGTGCCCTACTGTACCACACCATATCATACCATACTATACTATATCGTACCATACCATACCGTGCCATATGATGCCATGCCATGCTATACCATATCCATACCCATACCCATACCATACCATACCATACCATACCATAATATATAAATTTAATAAAATAGTTTTAACATATTATAAGATAATGTGCTGTTTTATTACCCAAAGATTCACAGTAAATTAAGCTTGTCTTAACCACAAAAAGCCCTAGGATTAAATAAGACACATATAAATATAAGGTAAGCCATAGTCTAACATTTGCTTAGATTTTAGGCATTATCCTAACTGGGTATTTGCAGCAATTGTAATTAATCTTAAATTTTTTTTGAGAAATTTGAAAAATCAAGTTAAACGTATGATACTGAGGACAGCTAGGTGGCACAGTGAATAGAGTTCTGGATCTGAAGTCAGTAAGACTCATCTTTCTGAGTTTAAAACTGGTCTCAGACACTAGATGTATGACCTTAGGAAAGTCACTTTATCCTCCCTCAGTTTCCTCATCTGATAAAAGAGCTGGAGAAGGAAATGGCAAGTCACTCTAGAATCTTTGCCAAGAAAACCCAAACAACACCATAAAGTATTGGAAATGATTGATAATGATGGATCAGCCATCAGATTACATGCCTCTAAGTTCAAAGTTAGTCAATTATGATATAGTGTTACACATGCATTAAGTTCCTATTTCACACAACAGGATATTAAAAAGAGGGATTATAAAAGATGATTTTAAAGAAGTATTTTGGTGGGATTCTTTATGTTTCAGATAACTGAGGTCGTTACTTGTCTGGAATAATTTTCACATGTTCAAAACAACCACAAAATCTTGTGTGGTAGGTAGGACTGATCGAATATTTTGTTCTTAATTAGCATAGATGAAGTTTCCCAAGCTTAAAAAATTAGAATCCACTAAAATATAACAGTGTTTGGGGAAGATCTATCAGAGGACCTGGGTTCAAATCTTACTTGTGCTATTTTATACTTGTGTGGCCTTGGAAATTTATATCCATTTCCTGATTTCAATTAATCTGGAAAAGGAGTGAATAGAACTGCATAGGCTTGAGGACCTTTTCTAGCTCTGATCTCAGTTTTAAATATAATATTTTCTCTGATCATAGTAAAGGTACCTCAAGGTATCTTGGGATTAAAATTTGAACATTAATTATTGGAGAACTATAGCTTTCTGGGGATAGCTAGGTAGCCTGGTAGATAGAGCACTGACCCTGGAGACTGGAGAACCTCAGTTCAAATTTGACCTCAGATACTTAATAATTACCTAGCTGTGTGACCTTAGGCAAGACATCCATTGCCTTGCAAAAACAAAATGCCATTTATAATAACAACAGTAATATCATTGCATCTATAGCAATTAATATCTATGAAATAAGTAAAAATTGTGAAATGAACTACAATCTCTAAAGAAACATACATATATATATATATATACATATATATATATATATGAGTATGTATGTCTATGCATATATGTACATCTCTCTAGTTGGGTTCAACTCTTCATGACCTCATTTGGGGTTTTCTTGGTAAAGATACTGGAATGGTAGGGTGGCTAGGTGGCGCAGTGGATAAAGCACCAGCCCTGGAGTCAGGAGTATCTGGGTTCAAATCTAGTCTCAAGCACTTAATAATTACCTAGCTGTGTGGCCTTGGGCAAGCCACTTAACCCCATTTGCCTTGCAAAAAAAACCCTAAAAAAAAAAGCTACTGGAATTGTTTGCCATTTCCTTCTCCAGCTCATTTGACAGATGAGGAAACTAAGGAAAACAGGGTTAAGTGGCCTGTCCAGGGTCATACAACTAGGAAGTGACTGAGTCCAGGTTTGAAATCAGAAAGAGAAGTCTTCCTGATTTGAGGTCCAGTACAGTATTCTATCCAGTGTGTCCCCTAACTGCACCCCAAAAAACTACATAGTAGTAACCAAAGATCACTCACACCCTGTCAGCTATAGTAATAATAACACGTCCAAATCTTTCCTCCCTCACTCCTCAAAGAAGAGATGGAAGAAGAAAGCACCTGTGATCTGTGGCTTGGTATCAGGAGTTTGAATTCTGTCTCTGATACATAATAAGCGAGACTCAGAACAAATCATTTAACCACTTGAAACCTTAGTTCCCCAGCTATATAGAGGGGATTATAAATTCTATAGTACCTATCTCATAATATAGCTGTGAGAATGAGATGGGATAATGTGAGAGAAAGCACTTTGCAAATCTCAGAGTACTGGGTAAATGTCAGCTGTAATTATTACAAAATAAAGATTCGAAGCCATTCCCAAATTCAGTTGTGATAGAAAGTCTCAACTCAGCATAGTCATCAGGATCTACATTCCTATTTTTTTCTTTTACATTATGTCTGAATTTTTTAAATGAGCCTTCAGCCACTCAGGGAGGGAAAAAATGGATTTATAAAGGCTTTCCATGGTAAGTCTGAGAAAATTAAGTTTTCAATATGAAATAATAATACTGTTCTTCATTTTTTTAAAAAAATACTCCTAGCCAAGTCACAGCAGAGCTTACACTTGGAGTGTCTCTCCACGGATAGTGAAAGCATTCATTTGTAGTAATCCTCCCCCTTTCTCTTACCTGGTTTCCCCTGAATTCAATTACAATATGAATTTGCAATAGTGTATATTGACAGCATTTCTGGCTACCTTGAGGAGGGTAATTTGTAGGCACAGAACACAGTCACACATGAAAACCCAAAATGATGTTTGGTCCTGATGCAGTGGGAGCTATTGCCACTGAACTAAATAATTGAGGTCAGTTATTGTCTTCTTGCTGATTGTTTTCTCTAATATCGCCTTTTCTGGTTCTCTTCCTGCCTGCCTGATGACTCTTCAGAATCCTTTGCAGAATCTTCATCCCTCACTAATCGTGGGTATTCCCCAAGATTCCATCCTGGCATCCTGGACTGTTTTATCTACTCCTTATAGTCTATCTCCTTTGGTAATTTCAGTCACTCCCATGAGTTCACTTTTTTTTTTTTGAAGACAGACTGATGATTTCCTTAGGAGAGGGGAACTCCAGTGAAAGGAAACTCCCTCCATCAATGCAGTTCACTACCCTTCTCTGCAATAATATTTTATAGTTGCCTGGAAATTCAGAGAAGTGAGCCGAGTTGTACAAACACAAGAGCACAATTTGAACCCAGGTTTACTTTTATGTGAGGCTGGTTATCTGCTCTGCCATAATGCTTCTCATGTGTGAGATAAGCGATTAGTAAGTATTCATTGTCACATATGGCACCTCAAAGGGCTATGTATAAACAATCAGCTTTTCCTGTGTGTAAGGCTATTGGAGACATAGAACAGTGACTTGGCTCCATCAATATAATGATGGCTTCTAAGGACATTGTAAGCTCCCAACTCTAACCCTATGATTCTACAAAATATAATTCACTATCTCCACCTATATTCAGTCAATAGGTAGTCCTAATAGGTGATCTGGGTGTTGTGAGTGAGTCCATGGTCCAGATGAAGCCTATAGGAGAATGATGTGATGTGTAAGGTATATGGGTTTTTCTTGTCTGGTCAATCATGTTCAGTTCTACCTAATTCTGGAGACTTTTTATCCATAGGCTTTCCTTGACAAATACACTTAGTAAGTATCTAAGGTCAGATTTGAACTCTGATCTTCCCAGGTCTAAGCTCACTGTATCACCTAGCTGTCCAAGTTAATGTATTTTTTGGTCCTTCATTTTTGAAAAAGACCACCACATCAGGGAGATGATGCCATGACAAGTACATGAACTGTGCTAAGTTCACCAGCCTTACTTTCTCCTCCAGAGTTATCTGGGTCTAGTAATCACATATGAATTAGGACAATTGGAGATGGCCCTGAATGTGAAGCAATCAGGGTTAAGTGACTTGCTCAAGGTCACACAGCTATTAAGAATCAACTATCTGAGGCTGGATTTGAATTCCCATCCTCCTGACTCCAAGACCAGTGCTCTGTCCTCTGCACCATCTAGGTGCCCAAGTTATAAAAATGGAGACAAATGGAAGGTGAACCAACAAGTTAATGTACAAGATGAGATTACAGCGGTGTGGTACAGTAAATAGTAAACTTGGGACAGAAGTCAGGAACTAAAGATCATTTTTTGTCTCAACATAGATGCATGGCCTTGAGAAAGTCAAATAACTTCTCTCAGCCTTTCCTATAAAATTTGGAGATGGAATATTTGACTTCAAAATCTTTTCCTTCCATTTTGGAGACCTATGTGACCTGAGTCAGACCATCCCAATTCAGATTCTCTCTTTGTTGCTTGTTTCTTGTCAAGTCCCATAACCTTGCTGGGACTCATTTCTTCATTTGTGAATCTGACAAGCTTAGGTTAGGTGATCACTACACTCTTTTTCCACCATAGAATTTATGATCCATATTTACAAAGTCAATATTAATAGGTCATAGATTTATAGCTAGAAGATACCCTAAAGTAACCTAGGCCAAACGCCTCATTTTTATAGGTGAGAAGAGTGAGTCCCAAATGGATCAAGTGACTTGCCCAAAATACCAGTGATGCTAAGTAACAAAGGGAAAAGGTGAACAATGGTTCGTTGGCCCCAAAGTCAGTGCCCATTCCACAGTTCCATGCCACCTATGTGCTAACATCTTACCTCCTAAGACTGCTGTGAGGCTCAGATTAAATCATGAGGTGGCAGAACAATGAATGACAAGTTTAAGATATCATCCCATTCATATCACAAGGCTGAACTGCCCAGTGAAGTAATGCTTGGACCATAACTGCTGAATGGACAAAAAAACCCTCACTCATCTCCATTTATCAGAGCATTTATGAAGACACTTTAAAAATTCAAGATAATCCATTTTAATTATGTGCTTCCATTATTTTTAAAAAGCATAAAATATGTAAAAGGAAAGAACTAAATTAATTAGCTATGGCATCTAATCAGTATATATCCACAAATGGTCTGATTAATTTAGGGAAATTATGGTAGGATTTTTATAGGCCACTAAACGAGCTGGGCATTTGTATATCTTATTTACAAACACAGACATAATGTTCTCCCAACATCATTTAAAATGCTGATGCCATTAAATTAGACTAAATCTATTTAAAAAAATCTTCCAATTTCCCTTGAATTCTTTCCTATATCCATACCCCTATATGTATACTACATTTCTTAGAATTGAGAAGACAGTAAATAGACAGATTCATTGGATCAGGGCTAGGATAGAGTGAGGATTCTGGAAATGAAATTTAGAAGAGAAGCATGCTTTGTCAGGAAAGAGACCTACCTTACTCTCAGCATATTTATCCCTCATATCCAACAAACATTAATTAAGTACCTACAATATACAGATCACCCTGCAAGGTCATAGGGGAAATAGATTTAGATTAGATATACCACCTGTGCCATACAGTTTACACTTTAATAAGGTTACAAGACATGAACACAAACAACTTTAAGGGTTCCCATTACTCTAGAGAAACTATTACTTCTGTGAATTGGGTAATTTGTGAGCCTGGGCATTTATTCAAAAAACATAGCTCATGAACACCAATGAATGTTTTTTTTTTCCTCTTTATACTCAGCCAAAGGACATAATTAATTCAAAACCAAAGTATTCTGTGAAATCAAAATGATATCATGTGGATTCCCATCGTTATAGAAACAGGAACTAAAGGCACCTTGAAATTTGTTTAATTCAAATTGCTCAGTTTATTAGTTGAGATACCTAACAGCTAATGAGGTAAAGTGATTTGCCCCAGTTCAAATAGGTAGGTGGTGTCAGAGCTAGGATCTGAACCCAGATTTTTTGACTACGGATTTAATACATCTTAGTGAAAAGAGTATTTACTCCTATTATAAGATGGTCAGTGTTCAAATCCCCCCCATCTGAAACTTGCTACCTAGCAGTTTGGGGGCAAGTCAAACAGGTCAAACAAAAAAACATCTGTTTCCTCATTTGTGAAAAGAGGATACTGGATAGGCTGACCATTGCAGTCCCCTCTAGAGCTACACCTTCTGCTCCTCTGATCACCTAAAAAGCAACAACAAAAAAATTCCCTCTCTAAAATTGGAGGGCATTGTCCCAACAAATGTACCTATAACATCAGTGAGAAGAGTACACTCCCATGTGGAAACCATGTGAACTCACTCTCACAGAGTACTCAGATCCTTTGAGATCTGTATACCACAAATATGTCATCTCAAATATTCATGATGTGTTTCCAGTTACCTAAAAATTCTACTATACATATAGTTTCAATGCAGGAATTTAGGTAAATCGTGTAGCTTCTGTTAGACTCCTTCCTGGTCCTAAATGGCTCATCTGGATGATGTTCATGCCAGTGCTACTAGAGAAAACTTGGCTCAACAAGTGATTGTTGGGATTATCTCCTATTATTTTCAGGGTTCCCTATATTTCTAGTAAATTGAAACCATTTTAAAAATCATAGGAACATTCAGTTTTCAGATAAAACTATCTTGATCTACCAAACCTACCCATGCTTTAACTTTTGCTTCTCTAATATTTTATGGAGTAAGTTAAAAAATTTGAGGAAGAGTGGGAAGGAAGGTTGTTAGACAAAAAGGAAGACTTTGAAATACTTTTTTCTAAGAGGGGGAAAATTGGTAGATAATAAATTAGGAGAATGGGAAAAAAATCCTTGGGAGGCTGATTTCACTAGGATATTTAATGAACAACTTTCTGAAGGAGCAATCAGAACTAATGAGGAATGGGGGAAATTATTTTAAAATTCCTAATCAGTCTTCTTAGCTTGATGTATTTCATTAAACTGGAAACTTTTAAATTCTTTCTGTAAATAAAATAAAGAAAACTACTTAGGGTGACCTATTTTAGGGGAAAATGGCATAAAAATTGAATTCAAATATGTATGTATTGGCATATAAATGTGGACATATATGTATAGGTACCTATATTTATATATATATTCCTATATATGTAGGTTTGAAATCAATTCTTGTTCCATTTCCCTTAAAATAGATCACCTCAAGTAGTTCATTTTATTTTATTATATATTATATATTAAAGCATTATGTATTATTTTATTGTGTATATCATATATATATATATGAAAAATATTGTATAATAATGGCTAGAATCACATGGAAGCCAGGAAGACCTGGATTTAAATATTATCTCTGATTCATATTGGCTGTGTGACACTTGGCAAGTCATTTAATCTCCCAGTGCCTAAAACAGCTAAGACTAAACACTGCAGAGAAGGTGAAAATCTATACTTGTAAAGAGGGAATTTCCTCCCCTGGGAGGTCCCTATGCCAATGACCAACAAGATCAGTACCTATCTTCTCTCCCTAAAAGGATATAGGTGATGATAAACCCATTCTAATTCATCTAATGATGTATGTGATCTCACAAAACATGATAACTGATGCTTTTGGAAACATAAGTTCAGAGCAAATGTGAACTTGGCCTTGAAGATGATGAATCATGCCACTGTCTTACAAAGAACTTTGGGTAATAGAAACAGGATAAGGAACAAGTTAATTCTTGTTTACTGCTGGGAGATCTGCAGCCATCTGACTCACTGATAATGTTAAATTAGTTGTCCCTTGACTGATGCTAAAGATATCCTTCCTTACCTTCCACCAGAAAATCAATTTCTATGCAGAGTTTCTAAGAAAGGATAGAAGGTCTTCTAGTATCATGAGGAAGTAGCAGAGGAAGAGAGATATACATTGATTCATATGTGAACTTCTGGCAAGCTGGCAGTTTCACTCAAGAGCATTCCGTTTTTCTTTTTTCTAGGTAGGATATCATTAGACTATCTCCTAATAGCTGCAGTTCATTTATTCCTTCCAGACTTTACCATCTTATGTCAGCCAGTTCCTGATATAATCTGCATATTATATTTTTATATATTTTGCCATGATTCTTATTCATAATTCTAAGATTGAAAAGAAACGATCAATGTAGGTAACTATAACATGAGGAATTTTGATATGGGAAAATGAAAATGATTTAAGGTAGAATAGTCATTTAAATTCAGATATCGGGATTGGAAGTGTCATTGATTCCAACTTCCTTTCATTTTATATATCGTGGAATCATAGTTGTAGAGCTGAGAGGACTGACTCTCAGAGTTTACCCAATCATTTTGAGAGAGGAAACTGAGGTGTAAACAAAGAAAGGTATTTGCCTAGTGTTGAGCATCTATAATACTTAATCTAGGATTCGAACCCAAGTCCCATGACTTGAAATTCATTGTTCTTTTGACTGTACAATACAGTTTCATACTATCTTACAGGACATTTCTTGTATTCATTGCTTTCTTGATCACGTATGATAGCCAATTTACGTGGTTACCACATGTCTTTGGATTCATCTTCAGCTCACCTGTAATGTTCATTTAACATTCTTCTGTCTCTCTAACCAAAGTACTTGATTCAAGATATCTATTATATCTTTTTGCTCATTTTCTATTCATATTTTTTCTTTTCTTTCCTTTTTGAAAAACTTTTTTTTCTTTGGTTTAAATCTAGAAGGTGTCAAGTATGCCCATATTTTGAAAAGAGAATGATTTCCTTTTTAGTCTAAGAAAATAATCTGTTGTAGAAGATCACAAGAGGAAGAAGGTCTCCAATGTCATCACAACATACGCGACATCATCTGTAAAATGATGGGAACTGATTTTAAATTTCTTTCTGGGTCATATTACTGAGCCTGGAATCAACAAGACTCAAATCCTGAGTTCGAATCCAGTTTGTGATCCTCAATAGCTTTGTGACCCTGGACAAATCAATTAAAATGAACTGGAGAAGGAAATAGCAAACTACTCTACCATCTCTGCCAAGAAACCCCAAATGGGGCGTGATGAGTTAGACATGACTGAACAAACTAACAACCAAAACCCCCTTTTCCGGCATTCCTTTCCAGACATTTCCCATTAGTCTTACTCGTGTATTCTACATTTTCATTACTCTAGTCTACTTAGTGTTAATCTGCTAACTTTTCATCCCATCTCCACTACCAGCCATTTGACTCATCCCTAGAATATACTCCCTCTTCACTTTTAGAATTCATACGTACTCTGAATCAGGAGATACCTCTTTCTATTCAAAGCTGTTCCTAATTCACTTAATTCTTGGTGTTTCTTTTTCTTAATTTTTTCATCTAATTTATTTATAAATTATATATATATAAATATAAAAATATATATAAATATATAATATATTATAAAGATAAAAATAAATATATAAATAAAAATATATAAATCCTAACTCTTCAAGTGTAATCACCTTGATGTCAGAGCCTACTGATTTTATTTTGTCTTTATATTACCATTACAGCATTAGGTGGACATAATAGATACTTGTTTGGTTGAATTAAATCTCTAATTCTCTAATCAGCTGAAATGCACAAGCCTCTTTTTTTTAGGGTTTTTTTGGCAAGGCAAATGGGGTTAAGTGGCTTGCCCAAGGCCACACAGCTGAGTAATTATTAAGTGTCTGAGGTTGGATTTGAACTCGGGTCCTCCTGACTCCAGGGCCAGTGCTCTATTTACTACGCCACCTAGCCTCCCCCATAAACCTCTTTCTAAAGCTGTTTGGTCTTTTAAAAAAAATATTTATTTTCATCTATATGTATAAGCATATTTCCAAGTTACAAAATTTCCCTCCACCTTCCCTTCCCATCCCCCTCCTTTCAGCAGGGAACAGTCAGGTTAGCCTTGTACCTACATATTTTGTTAAACAGCTTTACAAATTAGTAAATTTTTTTGCAGGAGGAATTAGGATTAAGGGAAAGAGGTACATAAGAGATAATGTTTATAAAATGTTCATCAGATTTGGAAGGGTTTTGTTTTTCTTCCTCTGGTTGGGGATAAAAGTTGTTTGGTCTTAATGCACATTGATGATCAATTCAGTTAATATCTTCCTGTTTCTTCTAATATTCTAAAATCCTCTCTGTAGTTCGGTCAATAACCCAGGCACTGTGGACAAAATGTATAGAGCTCACCATAGATATTCAGATTAATGGAGGAGGGATAATATTATTTTTAAAAGGAACATTTAGACTTCATAGGATAAGTAATTAAAGGACAATCTCACAAATATATATCACTGTCAGATTATAAAACAGTTTTTCTCAGTATAACCTTGGGAGAAAAATACTGTGAATAATATTATTCCCATTTTGCAGTTTTGGAAACTGAGACTGTGATGATAGGGTGGTAAACTGCAAAGAGCTGAATTTGAGAATCAAATGATTAGCATTCAAACCCTAGCTTTACACTTTCTGCATATATGATGTTGGGCAAGTCATTGTCCTCTTAGAGTCTCAGTTTCCCCAACTGGACATGAGAGCTGAACTAAAAGACTTTTCTGTTATTACATTCTATGATACTTATTCTGTGGTTTTCCCAGAATAGCACAAATCTAAACAAGACCAATTTTTATTCTAATTCCATTTTCATCAATATTTCTAGTGCCTCATGCTACATTTGTTATTAGTTTTATTCAGTAGTTATGTCTGACATTCTATTACCCCATTTAGGTCTTTATTGGCAAAGATACTAATGTGATTTGTCATTTTCTTTTCCAACTGATTTTACAGATGATAAAACTGTGGGAGGCAGGGGTAGGTGACTTGCTCAGGGTCACACAACTGGTAAATGTCTGAAGCTGGATTTTAACTCAGGTTCTTCTGACTCCAGGACTGGTGCTCTCAACCAATATCTTCTAACTTGATAGACAGGGATGGGATTGACATTTATATTTATGCTACCTGGGAAAAAGGAGTTTGCTAAATAGTCTCTTTTATCTGACTACTCAAGGAATAGGAATGAGTGCCTCCATACAAACGTAGCTTTTCAAATGGTGGATTACAGTTTTATTTTCATTTTGCTTGCTTTGTTGAAGTCTTTGCTTTCATTCATTCCTCTGTACACACCATACATTCTTGAAATTCTTGTCTTTCTGATTGACCTTCTCTTGGCAACAAGAAATGCAGTTAAGCGAAATGCACCAAAATAATAACTGTATCTGACAAAATGTGCAACAGAGGCAGAATGTTTGCTCACCCCCTGGAAAGAAGGGAGGCAACTTGACTCGTGGATCCACTGGAAGCAATATTGGTTATTGCCCATTGCCTTGAAGTGCAGTTCATTGGCCTCTTAATGGTGTTTTTATTGATATCACAGTTTTCATTGTCTTCTTGGCTCTACTTTCTTTCCTTTTTTTTTTTAGGTTGTACATTTACAATCATGTTTAATATATTTCCATAATAATCATATTATGAAAGAAGAATTAAAACTAAGGGGAATGAAAATCATGAGAAAGGAAGAAAAACCATAATAGAAGTTTTAAAAAGTGAGCATAGTATATTTTGCTCTGCATTCAGACTCCATTGTTTTTTCTCTGTATATGGAAAGCATTTTTCATAACAGGTTTAAGGATTGTCCTTGATCAGTTCTCACTATTGTTTGGATATTTCTAAGAGAGGGGGAGAAGGAAAGGGAGAGCGAGGGAGGGTAAGAGAGACACAGAGAGAGACAGAGAGAGACAGACAGACAGAGAGAGAGAGAGTGGTGATAGACATGCCCATATACAGATACATTCCCATAAATCTAGATCTACATGCATAATTTCTATCTTCATACATATATGTGTGTGTTTATGTACATAGGTACATATGTACATATATATTAATACACACACACAGTAGCCTTCTTTAACAGGGACTGTTGAACAAGATATAAGGCTTTCGTCATGACTCAGTCTTATCATTAGGAACATCCTTTTCCCCCCAAAAAACTTCATGATTGTGTGAACATTAAACACAACCAATTCAATGTCCATTCACCTGTACTTAAAATTTAAAATCAGTTTCCAGAATGAAGTCTCCCAGTTCTGAATCTGCCTCTGTGACTTTCCCTCTTGTCAGTCTGCCGGATATCACTCTCCCTGATGTCATTTTGCCTATCTCTAATAGCTAGTGGCAGGATGGGGGTGGGGGTGTTGCTTCTAATCTGCTATGGTCTGAAAAACCAAATAACCCTGTTTGTTAAGTATTACCTGGTAAATCATAGTCAATAAGATTTTAAGTAAATGCCAAACGAGT
The DNA here is from genome assembly GCF_037893015.1 of Macrotis lagotis. NCBI lineage: Eukaryota > Metazoa > Chordata > Mammalia > Peramelemorphia > Peramelidae > Macrotis > Macrotis lagotis. The sequence goes on along the minus strand of NC_133664.1, from coordinate 31,978,840 downwards.
CAAGTACATGGTCCTACTGAAGTAGGCAGTGGCAGTTTTTTCTATTGCTCAGGAGCCTAGGAACCTGTTTCATTTCTGCGGGTATCCTTATATTCTAGCAGGTTGCTTTGACTAGGAAACTAGCTGCTGAATAAAAGAAAAGGATTGTTATGAAAGAATTAACAAGATGGCATGGGAAATGTATATATATGTATATATATGTATATATACATATATATATACATAAATATGGAAGAATTGTTTTCATTTACTTCCCAGGTCAGAAGAACCTCTTAACAAAAAAAAGAGTAAGAATTCTAGACTTAAAAGAAACCTCACCATTAATCTTTTGAAGGACAGAGAAATAAAATAACCTTCATAAAGTTTCACTCTTTGCCAAGAAAACCCCATGGACCACAGCTATGATCCATAGATTCACAAAGAATCAGACATGGATGAACAACTCAACAACAAAAGAAAGTTTCATATCTCCTTTTTTTGCAGCCAGGGTCAAATTCAAGTCTTTGCCATTGCAGTCCAGAGTTTTATTCATCTCATCAAGAAACACATTTCTACAATAAATGAGATGTTGGATTAGATGAGGGCAAAGGATCCTTCTCAGATTCTATGACTCTAGGGCATGCATTCAATTCAACTCATTTTAAGTAGATTTATTCAATTCAATTTAGCAAACCTTGCTATGCAGCATCATTGACTGAAAGTTGAAAAGTAGTAGCTGCCTTCATGAAGTGTGAAATCTAATTGGCATAGATGACATTTATACAAACAAAATACAAATTAGGATATATTCCTAAGTGATCTCTGCAAATATTTCTTTCTTTCACATCAACTGCAGCCCCCCATTTACAGAAGGTGTTTTGATTCCTATTTCACAGAAAAACTTGACAGCCAGTCTGACAGCACTGAACCTTTTCTCCCATTCTTCAAAACTTCTCAGCATTCTAATGTATTTTAGACATAGAAGAAAAAGGGATAGATAGATAGATAGATAGATAGATAGATAGATAGATAGATAAATGGATGGATGGATGGATGATGGATGGATGGATGGATGGATGGATGGATGGATGGATGGATGGATGGACAGATGGATCAATGGATAGATGGATGGATGGATCAATAGTTGGATGATAGATGGATGGATTGATAGATAAGTCTGTTGGAACTGGTTCATATGAACTTTTGTTAAATTTTCAGTGTGAACATTTACTTCTCAGAAATCAGTAAAAGCTATAAATCAGTTTGCTGTTTGCTATTTTGTTGACTGTATAGTCTTAAGAGAGTGATGGAGAAAATGCAATAATGCAAATTGAACTAAAAAAATAAAATCCTGTGTATATTTTTCCCCCCTAGAGAGTGGGTTGTTAAACATTTACCAGCACAACACTAGATCAAAATATAATCTCTTCCTCTATTGGATTCTCTTTGTATGTGTATTAGTCTTCAAAGAAGAGATATGAAAAAAAGATTTCTCTATCTCTGTCTCTCTTTTGTGAAGGTGTGTATATGAATGAAAGGTGTTTTCACTAATGTGTGAAATTGTGTGTATGTATGTATACATATGTATATGTATATATATATATATATATATATATATGGACAGATATATTTTTAAAATCTATGTATTGATTTGGTTGATTTTGCCTCCTTCCTCTTTTAAAAGAGGATTGTTATATAGAAAGCTTCTCTGAGATAGGGGAGTAAGGAAATACAGGGTGAAATTTAAGTAATGTAAAAACAAAATATCAATAAAAATTTATTTAAAAATAAAATAGAAGGCACAATAAATGTTCATCAAATATATGTTAGAGGAACCCTGCTTGATTAAAAAAATTGCAAGACAAAAATAGCCTACCTAGTAAAAAAAACCAAAATTCAAGTTATCTGAGTTAATATACTTTATTAATTTGCATAGTGTTACATAAAAATTTCATTTTGATTATATTCACATAATTTTCATCTTTCCTCTTTTAATTCCTTGATATGTGACTTTTTGTGTTAAGCACATACATATAAAGAAATTTGAATCGCTAGAACTAACGCTCAAGTCTTTTGACCCTTATTTTTTAATCTATTTTATTTTTAATTTATGGGGTTAAAAACAAGAATTTTAATAACATAGTACAATAAAAAAGATGATTATACATGAAACTGCAAATCTACTGTACACTAATGCTACTCTTTCAAATAAACAAAAACATTTTCCTGTAAATTTTTTCCTTTTTTTCTTTCCTACCCACCTTCCACCACAGAAATGGTGGAAATAGGGATCAATATAGGTTTATGTATATCTATATTCATACATACATGTAGTATTTATATATATACATACATGTAAATCATGAGATCTTCAGATCTATGTGTTCCATAGAGCAGTTGGGGGCATAGTGGATAGAGATATGTGTTGGGAGTCAGGAAGACTCATCTTCATGAGTTCAAATATGATCCAAGACAGTTATTAGTTGTATAACCCTGGGCAGATTACTTAATCTGTCTGCTTTGTTTTCCTTATCTAAAAACCAAGCTGGAGAAGGAAATAACAAACCAGCCCAGTATCTTTGCCAAGAAAATACCCAATGAGTTCATGCAGAGTAAAATACAACTGAAAACAACTGAACAATAACATATTCCATAACAGTTGTGTTCAGTGCTGCACTGGAAAATGTTTTAACACCTGATTCTCCAAATTCCCACACCTATATATGCATACACACAAATGATATGCAAGTTTATTTAATATTTTCTTCATCATTTTCTTAAGTTTGGCTTATCAAGAAAACAATAAATAAAGATCTTGATGTGTTTGTTCTTTCTAAATTTTAATAATGATTGGAATGAATTGACTCTAGCCTACTGACTAGTTTAGAGTTGTTATAATAAATGTATATCCTTTTCTCCTTCCCTCCCCATTTTGTGGTCCAGACTAAGGTTTGGACCAATAACTTTTGTTTTTAGAAATATTAGTTTACAATATTAATATTTTTACAATTAGTTGATTCTATGACACAAAAAGGTGAAGAAGACTGCATAATCCGGAAACATATAAAAACATTTGCAGATGGGAGAAGGGAAATAAGTATCCTCTCAGTCACCAAAGATTTATTCAGTGCCTATTACAGTAGGATGGTTCAGTTGGGACCCTTCATCTAAGGTAAGGAGAAAATACTTTTAGATAACTTTACTGGATAGATCACCAAATAGATGAGTACAATCTCCAGGGAGAGGCTAAAAACAAACAAATTTGTCCTTTTATCTAGTAGTTTTATTGGATTGAATGGACTGGATAAAATGGCTGATTTGAAAATTAGATTTAAAAATTGTTATAATATTATAGGTGATGAAATTAAATTAAATGAAAAAATAGATATATTAGGAAAAACTATAACAAGTGTTAGTATTTATTTATATTACATGTATGTAATAGCCAGCTATTGTGCTAAGTGCTTTAATAATATTATTTCATTTGACCTTCACAACAACCATGTGAGGAAGGTGCTTTTATAATACCATTTTACATTTTATAGAATTGAGGCAAACAGAAATTAAATGACTTGCCCAAACTAACAAAGTTAGTGGATATCTGAAGCTGAATTTGAACTCAGGTCTTCCAAATTCCAGTCCCAAGGTTCTTGTTTATACTAACACTATTTAAAAAAATATGAAGCTAATATATTTGGGGCATTTTATACAATTCCATTAGTATTCCACCTGCTACAATTCCCAAATTTTACAATGTCACATCAAACTATATTGTTCCCCCAAATCATAGTTTAGTTTTCAGCTATATACAAAGATTTGGGGGATTTCCAGAAGTCATATGCCTCACAGTTTTCTAAACAGCAATTTTTTAATTACTATTACATTTCTCCCAAATAAATAGAAGCTCTCTGAGAAGAGGGAACACTTCTTTTTTGCTTCAGTATCCTGAGAAAATTTAATAAGTATTTCAAACCTCTATTCCTGGTAAAATGTCTGATTTCTTTCTGTTGTAAGAAATTGAATGTTATCTCCCCATATGTTAATTAGAAGCTCAGAAGAAAGGTAGGAAAAATGTGCCCTCCTTATACTTTAATCCAGGAAAGAGAGACAGACTATGAATCCTCTTTTAAACCAGATAGCATTGTTTAAGGATGATATTCTTTAAAGAGTAAATTGTGCAACCTAATAGACTGACCTACAAGGAGATTAAATGTTTTTCCTTAACCTTGTTTATACATTATTTCTCCTTTTTCTCTCAGTTGGAGTGATCATCTTGGATAGATGGTTTTCTTGGTAAATCTTAGAGAATGAACTTTATGTCTAACATATTTCTATTATTTTTATTTTAACCCTAATATATTTAAGGTTTACAATTCCTGGGACCTAACACAATGTATGGCTTTAGGTACATAAGAAATATTTGATGATTGATTCCTTTTAAAAGTTCTCCTTATACCACCTCACACCTCTCAGACTGGCCAATATGACCAGAAAGGATAATGATCATTGTTGGAAGGGTTGTGGGATATCTGGGACACTAATACATTGTTGATGGAGCTGTGAACTCATTCAACCTTTCTGGAGAGAAATTTGGAATTATGTCGAAAGGGCAACAAAAATGTGCATACCCTTTGATCCAGCAATACCACTACTGGGTCTATACCCTGAAGAGATGATGAAAAAGGGTAAAAACATCATTTGTACAAAAATAGTTATAGCATCCCTGTTTGTGGTGGCAAAGAATTGGAAATCAAGTAAATGTCCTTCAGTTGGGGGATGGCTTAGCAAACTGTGGTATATGTATGTCATGGAACACTATTGCTCTATTAGAAACCAGAAGGGATGGGAATTCAGGGAAGCCTGGAGGGATTTGCATGAACTGATGCTGAGTGAGATGAGCAGAACCAGAGAAACACTGTACACCCAAACAGCAACATGGGGGTGATGATCAACCTTGATGGACTCAATCATTCCATCAGTGCAAAAATCAGGGACAATTCTGGGCTTTCTGCAATGGAGAATATCATCTATATCCAGAGAAACAACTGTGGAGTTTGAACAAAGACCAAGGACTATTACCTTTAATTTAGAAAAGAAAAACTGATATCTTATTGTCGGATCCTGCTATATCTTATATTTTGTTTCTTCCTTAAGGATATGATTTCTCTCCTATCACATTCAATTTGGATCAGTGTATACCATGGAAACAATGTATAGACTGGCAAATTGCCTTCTGTGGGGGGGTGAGGGGAGAGAAGTAAGATTAGGGGAAAAATGGTAAAACTCAAAATTAATAAAATCTTTACAAAAAAAAGTTCTCCTTAACTCAAAGTAAGGAAATAGAAATGGATTCATTGGGCTACAGTAGGAGAGGAGAGGTTGAATATACTTGATGAGTATAAATTTATTGCTTCCTGATTTTATATTGAATATTGATAAACTATATATAATTTAGATAGGCTCCATGTATTCAGTGAACTCAAATGACCCAAAATCTTGATGCACATCCTCTCCTTTAATCATCAATGATTTTATGAAGTTAAAGATATGATGTTCTGGTCAGTACTCCAAATTTTCATTGACATCATCCACTCAAATGAAAGCCAATTGTCTCTTTGTATCCCTAGTGATCTAAATTTATTTGATTCTTCGTGACTGGTCCAATTTGTTGATTTCCTCATCACATGTTCAATGAGAGTTTATTTTCCATGTGACATAAAAATTACAATGATTCTTTCTGCCAATAAGAGTCAAATTCAAAACAATTTCTAAGGAAATAATATGCTATATAAACATTATTAAAGGCAAGGTGAATATCTTCCATCTTGCCTGAGAAAGCAGCCTCCAAGTGATTATCAATTATTATGCAAATACCCCCATTTCAACTCATTGAATCACTTGCAGTTGACATTTACATAAGTTTAGGGTTTATCAAATACTTTGCATACATTATCACATTACCACAATCCAGTGTGTCTGACTCTAGTGGTATTATTATTCTCATTTTGTAAATGAGAATACTAAAGCTGAAAGAGATGAAATAAATTGTTCACTGCCCCACAGCTTTGCAAACAGGATTTAAAGTCTGATCTTCTTCTCCACTTCTCATTGTCAAATTATATTTACCACACATCCTCGAGAGACTAGGGATTTCTTATTTAAAGGAATAGATAGTATGGGTTAACCAGTAACCAATGGACAGTCACAACTTTCCTCTCAGAGCTGATGTTACTTAAAAATGATGCAAATCTAAAGCCTACAGAGGCACATGCTTAAGCAGGAGTCCTGCAAGGACTGTACTTTCCCCCTATAATTATGCTTTTGCTGTCTAAGATTAATCAGGAAAGTTAATGATGCAAAAAATTACATTTATAATCCAGGATGAATACAGCTGTAGTGCAAGCTAAGATCTGAGTGCTATTAAGGTAAATGGAATTAATGGACTGTCCCTGGCAATCTTTATATCTATCAGTTACTAATTAACATTCTTCTGTAAAGAAGAGTTTGTTGTGAGGGGAGAAAATGTTCAAGCCAGAAGCAAGGAGGCTAAAATTTGCAGTATATCTCACCACAGCTCACTGTTGAGAAAAAGGGATTAATCTGGAGTCAGAGGACTTAGGTTCAAATTTTGACTCTGTAGTGCAACACTGGGCAAATCCACTCATCATCTAAAAGTGAACTGTGAGGTTTCTTCTTATTTGAATCTAATCTCCATGAAAACAGGAGCTGACTTTGTTTTTATGTTTGTAACTCCAGTGCTGATACATAATAAATCTATAATAAATGATTTTTCCATTCATCCATCCATCCATCCATCCATCCATCCATCCATCCATCCATCCATTCATTGATGTCACTTGAATACAAACTCCTTATACATAGGAATTTTACTTGAATTCTAGTATCTAGTACTATACTTGTTACACTGTGGTTTGATCTTTTCAGTCATGCCTGATTGACTCCTTTAAGGGTTTTCTAAGCAAAGGGATTAGAGTGGTTTGCCATTTCCTTTTCTGGCTCATTGCATAGATGAGCAAACTAGAATAAATAGAGTCAAATGACTTGTCCAGGGTCACAGAGCTAATAAGTTTCTGAGACTGAATTTGTACTTCATGAAGAGTCTTCCAGATTCCAAGCCCAGCATTTTATCTGCTTTGCCTCCTAGTTGCTGCTGGTGATGTAAGAAGAGATTAATAAATGCTTGCTGATAGATTGATCTCTCTGACTCAGTTTCTTCATCTTCAAAACAGGAAGCTTGGTTCAAACTGTACAGTGATAATCATAGCCCAGGGACTAGATGCTATGATTACAAATACTGCAGCAGACACCCTCTCTCAAGCAAGCAAGAAAGGGATAATCAGTAAAATCTGTTATAGAAAGGCACTTATTTATGCATCTGCAAATGATAACCACTAAGGATGAACTTTTGAGGGAAATATAATAATATAAGGACCAGGAAGAGTAGAGCAATAAAACAAGAGACTTAAACTAGCCAGTAAAGGAGAATGAACCCAGGGTGTTATCTTTGGAGGTAATCATGGCAGCTTACTGCTTCATCAGAAGGCTTCTTGCTTTGATTATGATCATCCTATGTCTTCAGGTATTGCATTAATTTTAAAGATGTCTATTGATACTTTATAACATCTACTATTTTCTTTTTTTCAATTTTTTCTTTTCCTTTCTTTTTTGTCAGCTTTACCATAATATAAAATAATTTTTTCTTTTTGCTACTGAATCAGCATCATCATGTCAAATGCAGGAAATTTACATCAAAACCTAAATCTGAAAATAGGAATTGGTTCCTTTTATTATAAATAATATGGGACTTAACTTGCATTTAAAAATATATGTATACTTTCACTGGAACTTCCTTGGAATTAAACATCACTACATGCTGATCACAGTTTTATATATATACATATATACATATATATATATATATATATGTGTGTGTGTGTGTGTGTGTGTGTGTGTGTGTGGGTGTGGGTGTGGGTATGTGTATGGGGGGGTGTTTCTATAAGGATAATTCTTAGAGGAGAGCTAAAAATACAACCTTTGGAAAAAATCACCTAAAATTTGAACCTTTTTTATATTTTGGGGTAGTTTTCAATCTCACCTAAATTCTATATATTTGCATGATTTTCTTTCTATATCTATTTATATTTATAATTGATTTTATTTATATTTATTTTTATCTATATTTCTAATCTTTATATTAGATATTTATATCTATTCATATTTCTAATATAAAATAAAGCATATAATAAAGGGTTCACTCTACCATTCTTTTTATTATCTTTTAAATGATTCAGATTTGTCATTTTAAATCTAAATTTCCAAGGGTATATTGGACACTTTAACCTGAATAGCTCATAGACACCCACCTTATGAATGGTGTTAATAGTCCTAAATTCAAGGCATTCAATAGATTCATTCCCTAATACTAGAGCTCAGTAGCCCCTACAGGTAGACTCACATTTAATATTCAGTTAGTAACTAAAATTTGTTCAAAATGAGGATATTTAATGAGTTGGAATTGTAATCATAATGTTACAAAACATTTCTCCAATAAAACTAGATCTAGTCCTTCAACTGCCTATAGTCTCACTTTGAAGAGTGGACACATAGTAGAGAGGTAAACATGTAGGAAATGTGGGTGACCAAAGTAATTCCAAGTCTTGCCCTTTCCCTTCTCATGGTTCCCTTATACTATTCCCCTGGGTGGTGTGTTTTAGATGGATTCTCTGAGTCTGGTTCTCTCTATGGCCCAATTCCTGATAGGGTTGCTGTTCTTCATCAGTAAAAGTAACTTTCCTCAGAGATTTTTCTTAAATTCCTTCAACCTGCTGCCTGATAAATTATTTGTTGTTGGGGTTTTTTGCAAGACAAGGGGTGAAGTGACTTGCCTAAGGTCACACAGCTGGATAATTAAGTGTCTGAGATCAGATTTGAACTCAGGTTCCCCTGACTCAAGGGTTGTGTTCTATCCACTGTCCCACCTAGTGGCCCCTGCCTGTTAAGTTTGAATTGCTTCCTAGATCAAGGATTCTGCTGTAAGATGAACAATGGAGATTGAGGGTAGGTGGGAAGGAGATAGAAATACGCCAGGTTTTCAGAGTCAAAGAACATTTCCTTCTCAAAAGCTTGGATCTCCTTCAGTTTCTAATCTGTTCTATGTTACCTTTGGTCACTCATCTCAGGGCCAACTCTTTTTCCAATTGACTCCTTCAAGAATGCCCTCTCTCATTCATTTCCTATGGCATTGAAATCATAAAGAATCCATAAACAAAAGATCACAATTTAAATATTGTCTATATACTTACTATGTTTTCTTGGTGGGCTCCAAGAGTTTTGAAGAAGCTCTAAAGATATATAAAAGGGAAACTAATCTATCAAATGAATGAGAAACCATGTCAGCTTTCTGCTTACTACAATCTCAACAACTTTGAAAGAAGCTAAGGGCTACGTTGGGAAAGTATTCTGGATACTAGGGCTACAAAAAGACACAGCTTGAGCATTGGGGTAGAGGGGTGGTTGGGGGTGTTTCCCCCTACTGGCAATTGAGATATTCTGGGTCCAGACCTGTGATCTTTATCCATAGTGAAAAGTCCCAGTGTGGAAAGCCCTTCCATGAATATAGATCTGCCACTCCTCTCTAACTTATGGGCTTAGGGAGTTGCTTCACACTGAGCAGTTAGCTGAGGTGTTTAAGGTCATACAGATAAAAGGTAGGGGAGAGAGAGAGAGAGAGAGAGAGAGAGAGAGAGAGAGAGAGAGAGAGAGAGAGAGAGAGAGATGAGACTTTGACCCAAGTCTTGCTGACTCTGGAATGCTCTGTCCACTATTTCTTCTCACCTCTTGTTACTTACTCAGATTAACCCAGGAGAATTTAGTGGTTATTCTGATGGTTACATCTATTCAAAAACTCCTGGACCATCAGTTTGAAACACTAGCATAGGATAAGAGAAAAAAAATCTCTTTTTTAAAACTTTGCCCTAATTTGAGACTACCTTATAAGAACATTTATTGATTCAATTTCCCCCTCTCATCTTCCAACCTCTCCTTACTATAGCTTCAGATAGAAACAATGGATTCAACCTTAACTTTGTGAATGGAAATTCAAAGCTGGAGTACCATCTTCAATTTATTTTAAGATACCATCTTCAATTTATGCTGTCAAGAAAAGCCTTGGAAACACATTATCCTTGAAGTACAGAGGCTTAGGGTTTATATAGCACCTTTCATCCCGAGGGTCACTTCAGTTATCCTCAAATTTGGACTTATGGAAGGAGCACATTTTACCCCATTTCACAGCTAGAGAAACTGAAGCACAAGGACATCACTGGCTTTCTAAATCCATCTAGTCAGACTAGAGCTAATGATAGATCTAAGACTTATTAGATCTCAATCTTGTTTTCTTTTTTTGGAATTTGACTCTCTCTCTCTCTCTCTCTCTCTCTCTCTCTCTCTCTCTCTCTCTCTCTCTTTCTCTCTTCAATTGCCTTTGAAACCTAGATAGCATCTTCAGTCTGACATTTCCCTGACTGAGATAATTTGAGGCTACACAGTTAATTAAAGAATCCAGTGCATATCACTTTGGTAAAAGAAATTGTTGTCTTAGAGGTCAGAATGAAGATGTATGACTGATCCCACTATGTAAGTGTCTTTTTTCTTGATGACTTTCTTAGAAGACCAACTTGTCTTAAACTGATGGATGGAGTGGTATGTTATGATATTTTATGGTGAGGGGGAATATTTTAATTTGGTGCAATATTTTTAAAAAAATTTTTCTTAACCAGAGGAAGCAGAGATATCTTAGTTAATCAGGGAGAATGGAACACCAAATACTTTCAGTTCTCAGGCTTATTTTGTGCCAATGAGCTGAGTTCAAATCATAACTCTTCTATTTATTAACTACATAGCCTTGGCCAAAATAAATTTTTTACATCAGAATGAATCAGTTATTCAGAAGAAAGAACATTATTCTCATAGTTCACAAGAAATCTGAACAATAAGAACCTAGAGGAGATCATAGTCCAAGCCATATTTAAAGGGTTTGGGAACATATAGGTTCAATTTCCATCTCTAACACTAGATAAATGACCAGAGGCAAACCACCGATTTCTTAAGACCTCTCAACTTCAATGTCTTAATCTGTAAAATGAGGAATATAATATACATATATATATATATATATATATATATATATATGATAAGAACACAGAGTTATTGTAAGGATTACATCTGATGACATATATAAAATTTGCCATTTTTGACTCAGTGAGTAGAGTGCCAGCAGCCTGGAGTCAGGAAAACATGAGTTCAAATCTGGTTTCAGACACTTACCGTGTGACCTTGGGCAAATCATTTAACATTGTTTACCTCAGTTTCTTCATCTATAAAAGTGAGTCAGAGAAGATAATGGCAAACCACTCTAGTATTTTCGTCAAGAAAATCCCAAATGGAGTCATGAAGAGTCAGACACAACTGAAATGACTGAACAACATAAAATACTTTGCAAATTTCCAAATAAAGAATAGTTGTTTTTGTTAACACTATATTGGGCAGCTAGATGGTGCAGTGGATAGAGCACAGGCCCTGGAGTCAGAAGGACCTGAGTTCAAATCAGACACAAATCAAGCACTTAATAATGACCTAGCTAATGTGACCTTGGTCAAGTCACTCAACCCCACTGCTTAAATAAATAAAATACAAAACACTCAATTGTTATCTTAGAATCATAGATCTAGATAGGGAGATGAATTCTGAAGTCATCTAGTCCAACTCCCCATTTTCCAGATGAGGAAAATGAGGTGTGAGTAGATGTAGTCACATACCAAGAACAAAGATCAGGGAATCAAGCACAACTGAGGACTAAGACCATTCAGGGAACATGACACCTCAAGAGGAGTTTGAATGAGGATCAGTGAGATTTACTAAAAAGTAAAAGGAGAAACTCTGGGGCCAAGGGCAAAATTGTTTGGATGAGCCCCAAGGGGAAGCAAGGAATGTTTGGGAAATTGGTTTCATGTGATCAGTAGGAACTAAGGCCAGGGAAAGAGTTGTCACAGGGCATACAACTAACCCATCTACTACTAGGCTCCAGGAGAAAGTGATAGGGGATTCTACAGTACCCATATCAGAAAAATTCACAGGGGATGCTGGGGACCCCTCTATTCCCTTCCCCCATTAGGTGGATACTTCCTTAGGTAATGTAGAATCCAGATTAGAAGGCAAGCAGAAGAAAAATCTTCTATACATGTAAACATGCATGCAAATAAACATATTCCTATATACATATACATGTGTGAATCTATATGTGTGTTACCTACATATAGACATATATACACACATGTGTGTATGTCCCATTGGATTGCAATGAGCCTGTAAGATGCTAAGCAGATGTGAATGCTCCAGTGTAAAGGTCCTAGGTTCTGAAAAGTCAGAGGTCCCTATATAAGGTAGTTGGGGAATATTTCAAGAAAGTAACCTTTCTCAAAGAGATGGTTAGAGGATGTGTTTTTTTTTTTAATGGCCAGAGGGTCATAGTCTCTAACCCTTCACATTCACTAAGGTAAATGGATAGGGCTCCAATCTGTCTCTCCAACATTGAGTCTCACCTCAAGCTTCTGAGGTTGTTCAACTGTTCCTTCCTTCTTCAAGGCTGTATTCAGTAGAATGATTCCCACTTGAATTAGTCTGCATCAAATATTTGGTTAGAGGAGGGGTGGATCTACATCATCTTCCTTGAAATTTCTCTGGGAATTAGGGTGTCTGTCTTATTTGGGGGTATATTAGGAGTGGTGGCAGAAATGGAGAGAGAAGACAGGAGGGTTGGTAGGGAAAGGAGAAGAGGGAGAAGGAGAAAGGGAAAACAGAGTAGAGAAAGGAGAAATGAAGGGAGAGGAGAGGATACAAGAGATGAGAGGAGAGGGGAGAGAGAACATGGATGGGGAAAGGAAATGAGAGAAAAGAAATTATGAAGAGAGATGAGACAAATATAGGGAGAGGAAAGACAAGAGTCAGAAGAGAGACAGAGATAGAATAGACAGTAGGAGATTATAGAGAGATGTGATGCATCTATTTGATGACTAGAAACAAACAGTGAAGGCCACTGGAAGGTAATAGATCACTAAAATCTCCTTTCTCTGGGTACCAGCCAAGAGCTCACACCCCCTCCCTCCAACAGCCTGAGGTTTCCATCACTTTCAGGTGGATGCTTTTCAAACTGTGGGCTGTCACAGTCAGGATATGACATGCATGGGGGCGACAAGCCCAGAAACAGCTGATACCAGCTGCTTTGGAACATGGGGCCTAATTCTATTTCTGAGGATACTGGGAGTATGAGAACTTGGGTTGGAGAGCACCAATGGAGTAGGAGGGTGTGGGTGCCAAGGGGCTTTCATGGTTTAAAATACCGTACGTCCTTCAGGGAGAGGAGATGTTAGTCACCAAGTACAAAGCTACCATGACTTGGACCACTAAGGCAGTGCAATGCTCTCTTATGAGGAGTGGGTGATTCATGACCCAGTTTCAATGCTATCTAAGCAGCTGGGGGCAGGTTCCAAGATGGGAACATACTAACTAGAAGCCAAATGATCCCCCATGTCTAGTTTTTAAGAGAGAAAAGGGAGGAGGGGTGCACAAACATAATTTATTGTTTTATTGTGTTTCACCATATTTTGATATTGTGCTTTGTTGTTGGTTGACAAATGAAAGGTTTATAGGAACCCTGTGCCAAGTAAGTCTAAGGGTGCCATTTTTACAATAGTAGCATGAACTAGCATTATGTCTCTGTGACACATTTTGGCAATTTTCACAATATTTCAAAGTTTTTCATGATTATTATATCTGTTATGGTGAACTGTGATCAGTTATCTGATATTAATGTAATTATTTTGGGGAATCACAAACTGCGACAACATAAAATGGAAAACTTAATCAATAAATGTTGTTTATGTTCTGACCGCTCCACTGACCAGCTGTTGCCTAATTGTCTCCTCTTCAGGCCTCCCTAGCCCCTGAGACAGAACAATATTGAACTTAGACCAATTAAAAACCCCATGGTGGTCTCTAAGTTAATCAATGTGGCAAATATCCTTGTCTCATTTTAAGAAATTGCCACAGTCACCCCCAAATTTGGCAACCACCTCCCTGATCAGACAACTCCAATCAACAATAAGGCAAGACTCTGTAAATGCAAAAAGATTTTGAGAAGGCTCAAATCATTAGCAAATTTTTATTAATAAGATATTTTGTTTGATTAAGGCTTGTCTACATTTTTAGACATAATACTACTTAACATTTAATAGACTACTACTATAAACATAAATTTTACAGATATACTAGGAAATAAAAAAATTTCATTTGACTGACTTTAGTGTAGTATTCGCTTTGCTGTGGTAGTCTGGAACCAAACCCACAATATCACTGATGTATGCCTGTAATCTGTTTTTAATGGATGATTTAAGAGGGAGGAGGAAATAGAATAACTAAATTAAAGATTTTTATCAGTTTTATCCCATTTTAATTCTCCTACTCAATATCATATAATAGCGAATATTTATGTGCAGATTCCATGCATACAAAACTTTATTATCCCTATTTTAAAGATGAGGAAAAGTAAGACTTGCAGAAGTTACAAATTTTTGTCCAGCTAACACCTGGAGGATTTGAACTCAGGTCTTCCTGACCTCAGATTTAACATTTTATCTACTGTACCACCTAACTAGCTCCATGTAAAACATTATTTTTTTGAGAGACAAGGAAAAGTTCGTGGCACAGTGGATACAGAACCAGGTCTGAAGTCAAGAAGACCTGAGTTCAAATCCAGTGTGAGAAATTTACTAGCTGTATTACCCTGGTCAAGTCACTTAATCCCATTTGGATCAGTTTTCCCCATCTGCCAAATGAACTGGTGAAGGAAATGGCAAATCATTCCAATAGCTTTGCCATGAAACCCCCAAATGAATTCATGGAGAGTTGGACACTATAGAAATGACTTAGCAACAAAAAAGGAGTGTTCAGTAGTTTGTAAAGCCTGTACAGTGATAGAAAATGAAGAATTAGAAAGACACCAAAGAGAGGTGGTATGTGGCAGTGTGAAACTGAAAAGATCCCTTAGTGGACAGTTAGTTCAAAGCCCTAGTTTTATAGGCAGCAGCCAAACAGTAGAGTGGATAGAGCATTCAGGAATAACTGAGTTCAAAGAGAAACTCAGTCACAGTGCCATTTATTTAATCACTATCTGCCTCAAGTTTCCACATCTGTAATATGGGGATAATCATAGCACCTACCTCCTAGGGTTGTTTTGAGGATCAAATGTACTTTTTGAAAGTACTATATAAATTTTGGCTGCTATTTTCAGTATTTTTGGTGCTAAAGAAAAAAAATATTTACAGAGGATCAGAGAAGTTGTGAGTAGTCTAAATTCACAAAGATAGGAGGGATTTAATCAATGGCTCCCTGGATCTTGAGCCAAGTCTCTATCCTTTGCAACATGCTATCTTCATTACAAAAGATTTCTTATGATACAATTTAAGGCGATATTTTATCAATAAATGATATACAAAGGTTGGAGGAGTTAGAATATCATCCTGGAGGTAGTATACAGTTACTCTTTCCACTCTGAGGGGATTGGAATCCCCGCAATCTGGAAAATCCTCTTTAAATTTTTGGCCCTCTGTATCAGAGACTCTGTATCAGATTTCTTCCCTGATACAGAGGGCCAAAAATTTAAAAAGGATTTTATAAGGTGTTTACAGCACCTTAAAATAAAGTTGGAGTATATTTATAATATTAAAATATAAAACATGTTGATATTATACTATACCTATACCTATACCTATACCTATACTTATACTTATACCTATACCTATACCTATACCTTTATCATCTATCTCTATCTCTATCTCTATCTATCTCTATCTCTATCTCTATCTCTATTTCTATGTTTTTACACATTCCAGAGTTTCTAAACCTTTTCTGTATTGTCTGTTGGCCTTTACATATCATTTGTACCTTCTACAAAACTCCCCAGAAAATCACCATTCAATTTCTTATACTTCATATGGAGGAATAAAAGGTCAAGAAAATAAAGGGAATAAAAGAAAACTACAAGGGAAGACATCCCAGCCATACCAGATCTAAAATCATATTATAAAGCATCAGTCATCAAAGCTATTTGTTACTGGTTAAGAAAGAGTGGTAGATCAGTGGAATAGACTAGGTGCAAAAGGGACAGTAGTAAATGACTATAGTAATCTCTTTGATAAACCCATAGATTCCAGCTCCTGGGATAAGAAATCATTCTTTGATAAAATCTGCTGGGAAAACTGGAAGATAGTATGTCTGAAGTTAAGCATAAGCCAACATCTCACACCCTATACTAAAATAAAAATTGAAATGGATACAGAGTTTAGACATGAGGTGAATATAATAAGCCAGTTAGGAGAAAAAGAAATAGTTTATCTGTCAGATCTATGGAAAGGCTAAAAATTTATAACCAAAGAAGAGATAGGAACATTATAAAAAACCAAAATGGATAATTTTAATTAAATTGAAAAGTTTTTCCACAACTAAAATCAATGCAGCCAAGATCAAAAGAAATATAGTAAGCTGGAAAACAATTTTTACAACTAGTGTTGTAAAATATATAGAGAACAAAATAAAATTTAAAAGAATACAAGTCATTCCTCAATTGATAAATGGTCAAAGGATATGAAAAAGCAATTCTCAGAGAAGAAATTAAAGCTAACTATAGTCACATGAAAAAATGCTCTAAATCATTATTGATTAGAGAAATGCTAATTAAAACAATTCTGAGCTACTATTTCACACCTATCAGATAGTCCAAAGTAACTTAATAGGAAAATGATTGATGTTAGAGGGAATGTAGGAAACCTGGGACACTAATGTATTGTTAATGGAGTTGTGAAATGATCCAACCTTTCTGGAGAGCAATTTGGAATTATAACCAAAGGGCAATAAGATTAAACATAACCTTTGATCCAGCAATATCCCAAAGAGATCACAAAAAAGAGTAAAAAACCCCTAGTGCAAAAATATTTATAGGAGCTCTTTTTGAAGTGGCAAAGAATTGGAATTGAAGGGATGCCCATCATTTGGGGAATAGTTGAACAAATCATGCTATATGAATGTGATGGAACACCATATTCTATAAGAAACCATGAGGGATGAGACTTCAGAATAGTATGGAAAGACTTGCATTAACTGATGCTAAGTGAAGTGAGCAGAAACAGCAGAACATTATACACACTAAAGCAACATGGGGTGATGATCAACTATGATGGAGTTGATCGTTTTTGCAGTACAATAATAAAAGACAACATAAAAAGACTTGTAATGGAGAATAGCATCCATATCCAGACAAGGAACTGGAATTTAAATGCAGACCAAAGTTTACTGTCTTCAATTTTTAAAAATTTTATCTCATGAATTCTATCATTTTTTTCTAATATTTTTCTCTTCTGTTTCAATGATTCTTTTTTTTTTTTAAGTTTTTGCAAGGTAATGAGTTTGCTTGCTTGCCCAAGGCCACACAGCTAGGTCATTATTAAGTGACTGAGGTCAGATTTGAACTCAGGTACTCCTGACTTCTGGGTTGGTGTTCTATCCACTGCACCACCTAGCTGCCCCTTGAATGTGATTCTTCTAACAGAACATAAATAATATGGATCTATGTTTAGCAAGGTTATAGATGAAAAGCCTATTTTTATATTGTTTGTTGTCAGGGAGGGAGAAGGGAAGGAAAGGAGGGAGAAAAATGTAAAAAATGATTGTTGAAAACTACCATTACATGCAGCTATGAAAATAAATAAATGAATGAAAATATTCTAAAAAATTATTATGCCAATCTGCAATATATTGAAGTCATAATAGGGAAATTTATAATGTGGAAGGGATAACTATAGGTAAAAAGTAGATAAGGAGCAGGAAACTAGAGAACTATTTGACCTTAACAAAATCACAATCTTTCTGGATGTGAAAAATGGTTGTGTAACCTTGGGCAAGTCACTTAACCTATTTGCCTCACATCCAGGGCCATCTGCAGTCATCCCAGTTCACAGCTGACTCCTGGACCCGGCTCTAAGGAAAAAATGAGACTGGTGACTTAGCACAGCCTTTCTCTACTCCCCCAACTCAAATCCATTTCTCATGCTTATCATGGCATCACTTCCCTGATGTCATGGTCTTCTTCAAAAATGAAGGACAAAAAAAAAAAAAAACATGACATCTACCTTCCAAGGTTTTTGTGTGGACTAAATAAGATATTTGCAAAATCCTTAGCATAATGTTTGTCACATAGAAGGTGCTAAGTCTTCCTCCTCCTCTCCTTTTCCTCCTCCACTTCTCTTGCTTTCTCCATTTTCCTCCTCTCCTCCTCCTCCTCCTCTCCTCTTCTTCCCCTCCTATTCTTTCTCCTTCTTCTCCTTCTCTTCTTTTCCTCCTCCTTTTCCTCTTCCCTTCCTTCTCCTCCTCTTCCTCCTCTTCCATCTTCTTCTTTTTCCTATTCTTCCTCTTCATTATTATTATTATTATTATTATTACTACTACTACTACTACTACTACTACTACTACTCTTTCTAACCCTACATCCTATGCTGTCTTTTATTTCTGTATTGAAACTAGCACAATGTCTGGTACATAGTACACATTTTATAGATATCCATCTATGAACTAATGATGGATCAATCCTAGAACTATGAGTTCATGGGTAATCCTATGTACTTTTTCATAAATGTGAGAAAGAAATATTCTCTGGAACCTGTCTTCCCTTAAGTCAGAGTAAATGTCCACCTTGATAACTAGTTTGCTCTCCTTCTAATGGCAGCACAGAATTATCCTTGCCTCATCTATAAACCAGATTTTGGATAAACCATATACTGAGCCCATAGAATAGTGGAATTGAGCAGCCTGAGGTCATAGAATTTGGTACGTTTTGTCAAGAGAGACCTAGGTTCAAATTCTACTGGTCCAGCTATATATCCTAGGATAAATTCTCTGAGCTTCAGTTTCCTTTACAATAAACTAAGGATGATAATCTATAGTATTTAACTCCTACAGGTTCATAAAGAGCAAACAATAGTGATGATAATAATAATAATAATAACAAAAATATCATTTGTAGCACTTTAAGGTTTGCAAAGCATATTATAGATATTATTTATCCCTTCACAGAAACACTGTTATAGTATAATACTAAATTGTATAGATTATAATATTAATCTTAGATATTTTATTAATATATGAATTATATAAAATATTTCTAAATTATGTTATAGTAGTGTACATTCTCATTCTTCCTATTAAAGAGATGAGGAAATTGAAGCAGGCAGAAATTATGATTCTTCTGTTCAGCTAGTTAATGTCTGAGACTGAATTTGAACTCAGGTCTCCTTAACTCCAAATCTATCTAATGAGCCAGCAATTGCCAGTTAAAATGAGATTAGATGCATATGTATGTGCATATATATATATATATATATATATATATATATATATATGATAAAACTTTTTGGCAAATTTTAAGTCCTTATATAAATATCAGCTATTAGCTTTACCAATTCCCTCTTGTAACCTAATTCTTGTTCTAGTTCCATTAGGTATCTGGTCAAGGGGTTCAGCATGAAGGCATTAGATTCCCAACTGTCTCTTTCTGCTTCTAGGATTTTCTCAGCCCATTACATCAGCCTCTATTGGCCATGGGATGTGACTTTATATAAGGCTATCTCGCACTTTTTGCTCCCTTTCCATAGTTAGAGAATTAGCATCATTTTATTTTTAGTCAAGTTGACTATTTATACAAAAACAAGTGGAATTTTGGAAGGATTAGGTCATTCTTTGTTTCAAAAGTCATATGAAATCAGTGACTAGAGTTGTTAATATACTGACAAAGTGTATGGTTTATTTAAAATCTCATGCTGGTGACAAAGTAACAGTGAGAACATAGATCATAGGATTTTGTAGAGTTGTAAAGAAACATTTCAGAGGCCACCATCTCATTTTAAAGATGGGAAACTGAGGCTTAGAAAAGTTAAAAGACTTAATCCAAGGTCACAGCAGTAGTCCAGGGCATAATCAGTTCCTGAACTCATGGCGTCTGATTTCCAATCCAGTGTCCTTTCTACCATATCATACTGCTGGCATCCAGTAGCTAAGGACTCTACTGAACTTTTTATTAAAAAGATTTTCTTAAGATCCCCAAATCCCTTAGAACAGTGGCATCAAACTCAACTAGAAATGGGGACCTCTTTGGATACCTCTGCCTTAGAAAATGTCTGGTGTTTGAAGTTTGCAAAGTTCCTGACACTGTAGTTTCACAGAAGTTGGGAGGCTTCAGTGGTAATGATGGTCTATGGAAAGGGGACTCATTTGTTTCTCACAGTCAAACTCGAATCTCATTTTCTTTTGAGTCATCTGGTGAGGTTTCCTCGGAACTGAGCAGCTCAACCATTGTTCTGCATGATAACAGAGATCCTGTGGGATATTCCTTCTTTCTTTAAGCTGTAATGTTGTTCTAGAAGATATTCATAGCAAAATGTCTAACCAACAGGACACTCACAAAACTGCCCTTTCAGAAGAAAGGAAAGCATGGAGGGTGGTGTAGAGACAAGTCAAAGGTGGGGTGATTTTTGTGACATGGATTTGTGTGTAGGTATGGAAGGGAAGAGTATATGTGTGTTCATTTGTACATGTGTGTGCATCCAGAGCACTAAAAATAAAATTCCACAGGATTACTTAAAACTTCTCAGACAAAATAGAGATGAAGATTGAATAGTCATTGATGATGGACATAAGCAGCTGTTAACAGATGCTCTTCCCCTTACCCCCCCACCTTCCCTCATTCTGGGGTGACCTCATGTTTTCAGAAACCATTCTTCTACTCCACCAGCTGGGCTGATTTTCAACTATTTCATGGCCTTAAACTATTTTTATACCCTAGTCTAGTGGCTTTCTGCTTTCCTGTAGCAGCATTGGTCCCTGGCCCACTCATAGCTTCATTTTCTACTCCAAGTATAATATTGTCTATTTAGGTAAAAACTTCATGTACTTATAACAGTGAAAAGATTCAAAAATGTCTCCCTCTGTCCTCTCAGGAACCAATCTTCTCTTGCTCCAAAATGTGCAAATACACATGGTTTCAAGTATGTTCAACACAGAGACAAAAATAAAATAGAGAAAGATATAGAGACTAAGAAACAGAGAGATAGAGATAGCCAAACAATGGATAGAGAATTGGTCTTGAAACCAGGAAAAACCGGTTCAGATTTCACCTCTGATTCATGATCTTTGTGTGACCCTAGGAAGTCATTAAGCCTTTCAGTCAACTTAGGTTTATGAAGTGAAGGAAAAGGTCTAGGCTACATCAATAGAGCCATTCACCCAAAGAATTCTTTATACCAATGAAATCACAGAACCTGTTCTTATTCCAGTCACCAATCCTTCCTTTCTTTTTCTTTCTCTTTCTTTCTTTCTTTCTTTCTTTCTTTCTTTCTTTCTTTCTTTCTTTCTTTCTTTCTTTCTTTCTTTCTTTCTTTCTTTCTTTCTTTCCTTCTTTCCTTCCTTCCTTCCTTCCTTCCTTTCTCTTTTTCTTTCCTTTCTTTCCTTTTCTTTCTTTCCATCCATTATCCATCCATCCATCCATCCATCCATCCATCCATCCATCCATCCATCTCAGCTATAGATAAGGAAGTGATCTCATGGACCTTAATTCCATCATTTTACTAATAAGCTAGAAAAGTTGAACTCTAAGGTTCTATGCTGCTGTAAAAGTCTATTATCTTAAGGTTTTCTATTTTTTTTGTTCCTTTGTTTCAAGAATTGGGAAGAACCCTGAACTTGGAATTAAAAATCTAGACTTAAAACACTGAATTGATACATTACATACATTTCACATAAAGTGAAAGTGGGAATAAAGACACTTAATACTATCATAATTCTTAGAATAGCTGTCAGGAGAAGTTATTGGCATGAAAAAAGTCATTATAACTTCTATGGTTCATATGCAGGACAAGGATGTTGTATGAAGTTGAAATCAGAGCATATGATGTTGGGGGATATTGTCCATTAAAAAAAACCCATCCAAATCTAACCAAGTTATCCTGTGTTATGTAATGTTATGTATGTCGTACCGCATTGTGTCATGTCATAACAATTGTATCATACCATATGTGCTAACGTATTCCAATGTGCATGTTTTCAGTAATTTCAGTAATTTTGATATATTTCCACTTCAGAGGTTTCTCTTGATGTTTTATAAAAATTATAAACCTCTGAATGAGGTGAATTAAATGAATGTTAAGAATGCAAAGTTAAGGGAAAACCAAAATAAAGATGTTCTATAGATAAATCTTTTAATCACCCTGAGAGCTTAATAAATAGGAAATGGTATAATTTGGACCTGTCTGAATAAAAGACAGGTCTTTGGAAAAGAGAAACAAGAATACAAGCAGTTTAACTTTCTTGAATTAGGTAATACACACACAAATATATATTTATATCTATCTACTATCTAGAGAGAGAGAGAGAGAGAGAGAGAGAGAGAGAGAGAGAGAGAGAGAGCCTATGTGAGGAGGAGAGTAGAGTAAATGTTTTTGCAACACAGCGCTATCCTTGTAGTCTCTTGCCATTTCCATTTCTTCTACCATCTTTTCTGAGTATTGGGAGAAGTAGGATTCCATTGAGTCTTAGGAATCTGAAATAGTGAAAACCTTCAGCTATTTATATGCCAATACAATAGGTCAGTGACTGGAATTTAGTAATTAATTTTTACTTATTTAATTTCATTGATTCAATTTTTTTTACTTATACTTACATTCTAAGAATTTTAAAGTTAGAAGGCATCTGAGAGTAATAGTAAGCATCCAAAGAGATAAATATGATTGTAAAATTTCAATTCTAAAACATTCTGTAAATATAACCACTTTATTGTGGATACAATGCTCACAGAGATTTAATTATGGACTCCTTGTTAATAATTCTTAGATTTAGATATCCAGTCCTAAAGTCCTTTCTCCAGGGGGCTGCATTCATGGCACCCATGGCCAATTGGGTATTCCAAAGCTGATGAATGGGCATTTCAAACTCAAGACATTCAAGTTAGAATTCTTTTACTCTCCCCCCAACCCAGTCTTCTTCTGAATTCTTCCATTTCTTCTTCTCTCCTTTTAGCCCAAGTTCAAAACTTTGGATTTCATTATACATGACTCCCTACTCTCACTTACTCCATATAACTAATCAGCTGCCAAATTGTTTCTAATTCTGGAATAGTTCTTACATGAATTCCCTTCCTTCTCACATCTCCATCACTCTAGTTCAGAAACTCATTACCATTTTTACCAAATTATTGCAATAGTATTCTAATTGGCTTCTCTGACACAAAGTCTCTCTCTACTCCATTATCCATGTAGCTACCAAAACGATTTGTCTAAAGTACAAGTCTGGCCATGCAATTCCTTAAACAGTGAAATAGAGACTCCCTATTATTTCTAGTATCAAATATTATTTCATCTTTGTCCCATTCCTTTTAATTTCTCTTTTTATAAGGTTATATTGTATCATTATTAGAATATATATGAATATTTAATATATATTCAAAAATATATGTATATATGTATATGTAGAGAGGGTACTTAACTTTTAAAAATATGTTTTGCATCATTTTTTATGTTAGATATACATAATCAGAAAAATTGGAGGCAAAATGTCCTACCCCAACAAGATCATATTTAAATATCTAAATAATGATAAGTGCATAACGACAATACCAGATAACAAAAGAGATACTTCCTCATCAGAAACTGTCAGGTAAGAAGCCTAAGTATTATGTTCATTTTATATATCAAGGAAACTAAAGGAAACATTAAAAATCTATTTTTCCCTTTCCCATTTATATCTATACTGTTCGGCAACTGAACTAAGAGAAAAGAATGTGAATCTGCTCAAATGATATACAATAACAATCTTGTGAAACTATCCCCTGGGAACCCCAATTATCTCAAAGTGCACCAAGTTAAAATCAACTCTGATGGAATGAGCCATCTAGGCCACTTTTATAAATTAATCCAAGCTCTTTTAAAAAATGGACACAAATAAATATGACTAAAAACACAAACCAGACCAAGAAAATCCAGAGGATTATTGTGGACTTTCCTAAATAGACAGAAAGAGATAAAATCTGTTTTGTGCAGAAGGATAGATTTGCCTCAGTGGAACATGCCACAGCTGCAGATGAAGGGATTCACTCTCTATTCTCTGGGGCCCTATCTTAACCAACAAAAGAGAATTCTATCAGGCAAAGGCCTGGCATCATATCGAATCAGTAGGAAGGTCTGTGCCTCAGGATGAGCCAGTAGGGTCCTGGGCAAGTTACTTAAAAGCTATTTACCTCAGTTTCCTTAGTGACAAAATGGGGATAACACTAGAAGTTTTGTGAAGATCAAATGAGAACATATTTGTATAATGCTTAGCAGAGCTCCTGGTATTTCATAAATGCTTGTTCTCCTTCCCTAAGTTCTAGTGATTTTTCTCATTTTCCTAATAAATCTGAGCTACCCGTGTCTGGGTCCAATTCTAACTCCAGGTTGTAGATTACATTTAATTCAACAGAACCTATATTCAAGGCATATTTTAGGCATATGAAAAGAAAAGGATAGAAATATAGGTCTATCTTATGATTTCACTGACATGGAGAATTGACAGATGAAAAAACTCTCTCATCCACCAGAAAATGGCACCTTCCCTTTATCTCACAGTCACAAAGAGTAATCTGGAGCACTAAATGAAGTGACTGGTCCAGGATCACAAAGCTGTCACAAAGAGAGTTAAAGGCAAAGCAAAGAAAAAAAACAAACAAAAACAGAAAATAATTCCTGCCGCTAAAAGAACTTAGCAATGGCACCTAAAATGAAATGGCAACTAAAAGAATCTGCTTTTTTTTTTCTGAGAAGCATCAGCTCATGAAGATCAAAATGGGAAGGAATGTTGAGCTCAATGTGGCTCCTCTGTTCTGCTTTATGCAGAGTAGTTCATTGTCTCTATCTCTGGTCCAACAGACCATATAACTTAGAACGTCTACTTGATCAGTGGTTTTGATTGAAGTAGCAAATAATTCATTTGTTTTCTAAAAGGATCAGTCAGCTGAGTCAAACGTTTGTTTATAATATTATCACTAATACAAATCAGAGCTAGCATCTATGCAAAGCTTTAAAGTTTGCAAAGCAATAAAAAAAACTTGCCTTCAAAAATCATCTAAGGTATTACTATTGTCATTTTACAGGTGAAAAAACAGAATTAATTGACCAACTCATGATGACTCAGGGAGGAAACTTCTGAGACAACATTTCAATGGAGGCTTTCCTAAACCCAATTATATATGCCAAAGCTACCATGGTACAACCCAAATGAATAATAAGAATGTTCATTTTTTCCTTAAGTAACTGATGAGGGATTCCCATCCCACAATGTGATCTAATCAATTAGCCACAACCCTATATAAGATCCTCCCATATTCTAGTCATTATGAGAGCCACTAGGAATACAAAACAAATAAACTGTCATTAACACAGAAAACTGGACTGGAATGGAGGGATAATAGATTTCCTCCACAGAGTAAGACTAGAGAAGACTTACTTTTGAGAGTTTCTGACAGTTTACTTACTAACTTATAGATTAGAAATCAGGTAAATTAGTATTCAATTATGATGTCATTTATTCAAAAGAATATAGTCCCTTCTGAAAGTGATTGTAGCTCAGCCCCTTCCTCCTAAACCATGAGTCTCTCTGGTCATATCTAGTTGTGAGTGTTTTAATTCTCTGGGTGCCACATGCTTTATCACTTCATTAATCAAATTATCAGTGTCTCTAAAAATTTCATCTTGATATTTCAGCTAAGAGCTAAGATAAACTGGGTCAACCAAGAACTTAGTTCTTTGTTCTCATATTCAACACCACCTCTCTTATAGCCCTAAATATTCTCAACTCTCTTTTGGAATAGTTATAATATTATATGTAGGTATTTGAATCACTCCAAGTTCAGTCTTTTTTCCTCCATAGCATGGAGGGTTCTGTAGTAAATGACACTATAAATCAGGGCCAAGGTGAAGATTGCTATCTTCCCAGGTCAGTCCCCATTGCCTGATGTCCTCCTCTAACTTTCCATGAAAACAAGAAACTAGAGATTTTCCTGAAGAATTCGATGTGACTCTGGAAATGAAGAAGGCTCAAGCCTGAGTCTTAGCATACTGGCAGTCACAATGCTAGACTGATTTGATCAGCTGTCCAAATTAGCCTAAAGCCAGAGCTACTCTAGTCATGGGCCAAGTCCAGAGAGGCCAAGAGTAACAGGAGAACTTGATGTAGCTGGATTTTTGGTACTGATATATGGGAAATCAGAGAGTAATTAAGACATCTGAGAGTAATAAATTTGCAGCTGAGACTTGTGTAAAGAATATAATATTCATCAGTAAATAATGAACCTTTGGGTATGCCACTTGCAAAACAGCAAGGGGACTTAAAAAGTACATCTGGGATCCTAAGGATGTGACTAGACAATGAAATAACATGGCTCTTTGACGAACGTGGAGCTATAGACTGCAGACTCAATTCTAGGGGAAGGGAAGCTTATGATATTCAAGGAAAAATAACATACCTCTGAATATGTAGCTTGGATCACGGCCGAGGGTCTTTAATCCAGGATGGGAATTCAAGAAGAGACAATGATACTATGAGGATGGCTCAGCTACCAGTTCTGAGGCCTCCACAGTCTGGAGAAAAACTGAAAATCTATGCTCTATTATCTTATTCCCTTTGCCCTATTTTGAAACCTGCTGAACCACTGTTCACTCAGTTCACTGCCAACAAAGTTTAAAGTCATCAGGATAGGAGATAAGATGGAAGGGGATAAGAAAAGAAGGAAAACATCAAAGGTGATGGCATTACAACAGAGGAATGAGTTTAGACATACTTTTCCTCGCTGTGACAAAACAGAGACATAAAGTAAGCTCTTCCTTGAATTTAATTTTGCCAGGGAAAAAAGACAAAATACTTCAACTTTAGGGAAAACATGCTCCACAAAGTGACCTCAGTCCTCCCAGCCTTATTTTTTTCTCTCTAAAATTTCATCTAAAATGAAGATATTGAGTAAAATGGTCTCAAAAATCTCTTGAAACACTAAGAGCCCAATAAGGATGTTATAAGAAAACTGGGTTGAAAGCTAAATAACTGAGGGGAATTTTATTTATTCTCAACTGGAAATTAAAAGATATTCATATAACCCACAGAGGGATTTTTTTGTAGGTAGCCAGTTCAAAACAAAGAATAAAACAAGGGGAAGATACTTTATGGAAAATCATATTTTCATATTTCTTTTAAAATGGGAAGGGGTTGGGGCAGCTAGGTGGTGCAGTGGATAGAGCACTAGCCTTGGAGTCAGGAGTACCTGAGTTCAAATCCAACCTCAGACACTTAATAATTACCTACCTGTGTGGCCTTGGGCAAGCCACTTAACCCCACTGCCTTGCAAAAACTAAAAAAAAAAAACAATGGGAGGGGGCAAAAGCCCCAAGGTTCAAAACAGGTTAATTAAAAACTTATACTAAATTTACACTTCTCACAAAGTAGAATGGAGATGATTTTTCATCCTACTGTATAGATGAATACAATTTCAGATGACGTGCCAATAAAAAGTGCTTTCAAGTTACAGAAATGTCAGGTTGAGTCAACCATTCCATTCCCAATAAGCTTAGCTGTGGATATGATCAGAAATTTTCAATCATGAAGACAGTCTATTAGCAAGGGTGTATGGGATCAGAGAGCTGGATCTGGAAAGGGTGATTACATTTTCTAATCCAATCTCCACATTTTTCAAAAGAGGAAACTGAGGTACAAAGAGATAAAGTGACTTTTCCCAATGGTGACAGCAGCAGTAAGTGACAAAGTAAAGATTAGAAACTAGGTTCTCCTCAAACTCCAAATCCAAGATTTCTCTTTTATTTTTGGACTCTATAATGGGGAAATTATTAACCCCATTCATATTCACAATACTTTTTCTTCTTATACAAAAAAAAGTACAAATGATATAAAAAGCCAAATCAGTTACTGGATGAACCAGGTCCAATCTCTACTACTGTGGTAAAAATGATGATATTTAGAATTTCATTTCATTCCAAATTATTCAGTCAGATCCTCAATCTTGATAGGATTTGCCAATAAGGGAATTAGGACAGCAAGTGGTTAGTTGTGGGAATTGAGTTAATCACACTGACTCGGGCTCCTAACTTGATTCTGGAACCATCACAGTTCCCTTTCTATTCAATTATGATTCTAGTAAACTTCTATTTTATTAGAAAACTGTTTGAACATATCTCTGCATAACTGGGAAACTGGACCATCTCACCCTGTGACTTAGAGACCCTTAACTAAAGACTTAGTTTTTGTTGAGGAATTAGGTTCTATTGCCCAGAAATCCTGTCAGATTTGAAGATTGATATCAAGAGTTTTCTTACAATTATACAGCTAAGCACCCTTCTAAGTCTTATCTGAAAATTGGCAACTTACTGATCAAACAGTTACTGTTTCCAGATTCCTTGGGGAAAGACAGACATCTCTTTTTCTGAATTCTTAGAATAGTACTTGTTCACTCTCCCTCTCCCAACTTGAAAAGTTTCTAATCTTTCCTCTAATTAGAAATCAGATCACCTAATTTTATTTGCTAGCTAGATATATTTTTCCTTTTGATTAATTCGTCTTGTTTGGTTAATTGTTTTTAATGTATAAAAATCTGTCCCCTGTATTCGGGGTTCAGGGCCAAAGCTGAGGAAGGCTGTTGGTCATGACTTGTTGGGCAATTGCCATATAACTCAGTAAATTGCTATGCTCAGAAGCTTGAATATTTGTTTCCTTAGTGATTTTCCTCTTTCAGTCCCTATCCCATCCTCTTTTTCACAAACACTAAGCACACCAAAGTCTTATGAAGTCAAGAAAACCTAAGGTCATGTTCATTTTCAGCTTTTCATCACCCTCTATTCACTGTTCACATAATACCGGGGAGGTAAAGAAGGAGCAAAACTCAAATCTGGCTGGCCCCTTTGGGGTGTTCTCATAGCACAACTGATTCCAAAGAGCCATCAGCTAGACAGAGCAGAAAGATTTATAATTGTCCTTTCAACAAACTTGAATTGTCAGCAAATTAAAATATATTGCTAAGGTGAGAAAAGGAACCAAGAGAGGAAAAGTGAAAAGGGAACAGAAATTGGACTAAGTATTATCACAAAGGCTAAGTCTAAGAAGAATTAGGTATCTAGTTCAATTCATCAAATAATTACCTAATATCTATGTGAAAGAGACTCTATTAGGCACCAGATATACAAAGCTAAACATAAAACTAAATAAACAGCAATGACAAATTTTTCTGCCCTCCAGTAGGTATTAGGATAGAGTCTAGTGAATGAAAAAAATACATATAAAATAACATCAGAAGGCAAAAAGGACTAATTAGCAAGATGTAACTCTTCCTTTAGAAGGTGGCCCCTGTAGTGGAGCTGAAGCAAACTAAGGATTCTAAGAAGTGAAGGGGAGTGAGAAAGGATTAGTCAGGAAAGGGCCCAGGTCAAGGAAAAGAGACAGAAGATGGTCGCTGGTGAGTAGGAGATGCTGGTAGGCTAGGTGGGCTGGAGAGCAGAGTGAAAGAGGTGGTCTAATAGACTGGAGTCAGACCATGGAAGACTTTAAATGTCTGACTGAGGAGCAGGTGTTATTTAACATTGGGGGGAGATGGAGAATGGAGGAGGTGAGCAGGTCATGGTTGTCCTTGATAAACTAAGGAAGTTATAGGTCACTTCTCAGTGTAATGGTTTCAAATTACATAAAATTAAATACAAAGAATTTCAAAGAAATATTGATATTGAAATATGGAGGTATCAAGATTTTTTAAAATAAGTTCACAGAATCAGTTTAATGATTACTCATGATCAGTCACTGAACTTTCTTTATTACTTTTTTCTTCTCTCTCTCTTTCGCTCTCTCTCTCTCTAACTCCCTCTCTTTCTCTCACTTCCATCTTCCTTCCTTTGTGCCTCTCTCTCTCCTTCTTCCCTTCCTCCTTTGTTTTTCCCTCCCTCCCTCCCTCCTTCCCTTCCTCCCTCCCTCCCTCCCTCCCTCCCTCCCTCCCTCCCTTCCTTCCTTCCTTCCTTCCTTCCTTCCTTCCTCCCTCTTTTTCTCCCTCTTTTCCACCTTCCCTTCCTCCCTCCCTCCCTCCCTCCCTCCCTCCCTCCCTCCCTTCCTTCCTTCCTTCCTTCCACCTTTTCTCCCTCTTTTCTACCTTCCCTCCCTTCCTCCCTTCTTTCCTCCCTCCTACCTTTCCTCCCTCCTTCCCTCTTTAATCTTCCCAATATTTATTTGACATGTAGAAAAGATTAAGACAGAGAGACCAATTAGGAGACTATTGCAATAATCTTATTGAAAGACATAAGAGTCTAGATGTGTGTGTGCCTGTGATAGAGACTTGGCCAGATTCTAGAAATATCATGTAGTTGAAGACTTGGCAACTGATTCCATATGGCAAGTGAAGGAGAGAAAAAAGGGAAGAAACTGGACATAGATATCATATACCATTTATATCTTGACCAAGGAAAAGGTCAAGTGGATATATGACCTCAATACAGAGATTACAAGAAAATTTGAAGAATATAGACCATATTACCTATCAGACTTATGTATAAATGAGTAATTTATGAATTAACAAAAAGAAGGGAAGAATGCTATATAACTTTATTCTATTTTTAAAAGGAATAGCAAAGTGAACATAATAGATTTGCATTTTACATACAATTATCCCCCCCCACACACACACACATACCATGTTATGGAAATTCTTGTTTTATTTCTTGTATTCAGGTCATCTGACCCCTAGCCCACTATCTTTTTTTTTTTTGCCAAGGCAACCATAGTTAAGTGACTTGCCCAAAGTCATATAGATAGGAAGTGTCAAGTCTTTAAGGCCAGATTTGAATTCCTGCCTCCAGTGTCATGACTCTACCCATTGTACCACCTAGTAGAAGGGAAGCTAGATGGCAAAGTGGATAGAGCACAGCCTTGCAGAAGAACTGGAGTACCAGTCCAGCCTCAGACTCTTTACTAGTTGTATGACCTTGTATGACCTTAACCCTGACTGCCTCAAATCCAGGGCCATCTCCAATCATTATGACACATATCTGGTTACTGGACCCAAGTGGCCAAAGAGGCTGGTAACTTATCACAGAACCCTCCCCCTGCCCTTACTCAAATCCAATTCCCGTGCATTTCATGGCATCAAGAGGTGATGTCATGGTCTTTGACAATAAAGGACAAGCATCATGTATTATTTCTAAAGTTTAGAATATATTAAATATAAATTTTAACAAAATGTCTGGGGTCCTTGGCCCCGAGATCCTCCTTCTAGGCACATACTTGAA
Organism: Macrotis lagotis; assembly: GCF_037893015.1. Taxonomy (NCBI): domain Eukaryota; kingdom Metazoa; phylum Chordata; class Mammalia; order Peramelemorphia; family Peramelidae; genus Macrotis; species Macrotis lagotis. The sequence goes on along the minus strand of NC_133664.1, from coordinate 31,947,389 downwards.
AGAAGTCAAAAACAAAATAGAAATTCCCAGTCATTCTGTATAATATATGTAGCAGCACATGCCTATTCTATCCAAAAAGTATTAAACTAAGTAGTCAATTGTTGGCAGAGGGAGCCAGACAGTAGGTATTACCATGCAAAATACTTCGTTAGGCCCATGTCCTTCTGTACTACTCAAAGATTTAGTTTGGAATAATAAGAGTCTGTTCTAAAATCAACCTGCAATCTGTCTTTCAGACTATGTTAACAATGATCTTGTGTTTTTTGGTAATTAGCACCTTGGTTAACATAAGCTAATTTCTGAGCAAGGAAAACAGCAGGTGTAGGAGAATCCGGAGTTTCAGATATCAGATTTGTAAGTGAGTTATACAACTCAGACTCAGAATGCAAAGGATTTTGATCCAAATACATCATAAATCCAGAGTTTTAAAGTTGAAAAGAACTTTAAAGGTCATCTAAACCCATCCCCTCATTTGACAAACGAGGAAACAGATTTAACAGTGGTCTAAAATGGGAGAACAAGGTCTTGAAATTAGGTCCTTTGAGCAAATAGAGCATATGATCTGACTATTAAGAAAGTCTCCATCCTCCTAGGAGTGTTAATCTCCTCAGGTTTCTGGTTTTACATAAGAACCTCTGACTCAATACTAAAACACCCCTTACTGTCTAACCATGAGTCAATTTATGAGCCTAAGTGACCGGCTCAACACTGCACTCTGGGAGGAAGGAATTTTTGCAAACCTTCTGTTTGTAATAAAGGATTAAAGAAAACTCTTCTCCTACTCTTTGCTAAAGAACTACAGGTCCCAGACAAGTTTGACAAATGTAGCTATTTTTGTCCTCCATGATCACACGGGAGAATTCCAAAAATAGTCGTTCTGTTTTATTTTCATTATCTGTTTATTTTACCCATAAAAATATTAGTAGTGATAAAATGTGTTTCTTGTACTGATTTCTCAGGCTAGTTTAATCAAATTGGTTCTTAAGGCAATCACTTTTCATTTTAAACATAGCTTTAAAAAAAACAGGTTAATAACAACTGCCTACATTTAACCGTACATTTTATGTGCCATATTATTATATGTCATCCATTAACGGTTTTATAGCCTGTGCAGAAGCAAATCATCATTGATCTTTTTCATGTGAATGCTATTAAGACAAATGGTGTAAACTTGGGCTGATTAAAACATTACTTAAAATGCTTTATTAAAATTTATTTTTAAGCAATTTTTCCCATTAGGACTTGACAAATCTGAAGAGTACTTCATTTAATTCCACTTATGAGGATGTTTTGCATGCAAAGCAAAGAGCCTGAGGGAACCCAAGTCTCCAGAAAGGCAAAGGTCTGCCTTCAGTAATTGGGACTCTCAGAATTATTCCTTTGTAAGTGGCTACACAATAGCCTCTGGCTCAGGTGCTAGGTGGAATGAGATACATTAGTGAGATAGTTATTACCAGTCTTGTATTTTTACATACATAGCTACAAATAATATACACAAATGTAAATACATGCATGTTTATGCAGATATGTAAACATACACATTTATGTATTATATACACCCATATTTGTGTACATATATGCATGGGGGGTAGTTGAACCCCTTTCATTAAAATTATCAAAAATAGGGGTTGTAAAGTTGCTTTAGAATGGAATTCTTCAAAATCCAAGTCTACAGAAAATCATTCTTGAATCCCTAGCTGCTGGAGTCTTCTGTCTACCCCATATGATCTTGCACTTATTATCTGTGGCTATGTTTGGTATACATGTTTACATGTTGGTATCCCCTACCATCTAGTAAAGTATCAGGAAAAATAACGATGATTAATAATTTCTTGATAGCTTTCTATGTCCACAGCATCTTTGTTAATAGAAGTTTCTTGAGGGAAGGCCACTGTTTGATTATTTACTTAATTGTACAGTATCTAGAACATCATATCAAGACCAAGCATTTAATATATCTCCTACTGTATGAGTTTTGGCATAAGACTAAAATGGATGAATTTATAGATTGAGATGAAAGCAATAACAAAAGAAAATCATGTGTCTATTTTGTATTGACAAATAGAAACACATGTTGGATATCCATGCAAGCAGAGACAAGCTTTGTTTCAGTGTTGGTTTTGTTATCCTTGGAATACAGAATCGTGCCCAGTACACACTCTTATTTAATAAATATTTATCAGACAATACCAACCTGGAGAATATAAGGAAATACCAAAGAATTTAGCATTTTTAGGTTTTGGTTTTTTTTTGCAAGGCAAATGGAGTTAAGTGGTTTACCCAAGGCCACACAGCTAGGTAATTATTAATTATCTGAGGCTGGATTTGAACTCAGGGACTCCTGACTCCAGGGCTGGTGCTCTATCCACTGCACCACCTAGCCTCCCCGGAATTCAGCATTTTTTGAAACTTTTAGCAAGATGTCAAGTCAAATGTAGCAGACTTCCAGGAAATAAATTTGTCTCCAATAAGAAATGGTACATTCTAAAAGGGTGAGCCATTTACTCGTGGTGTGGAAGTGGGGAGTGGAAAGGGACAGGAAAAAGGAAAGACTAAACTAATAAAATTTTGTAATTCTAGCAAGGCAAGATTTCACCTGTGGATTTAAGGCTCCCAAAACTATCTCAATTGTCTTCATATTATGAAATTTTGTCCAACAACATGTTTGGTAGTATTACACAGGTAATGACAACTCTCTTTTCTATGGAAAACAAACCTAAATAGTGTGATACCAAGTCTTTAATTCTGGACAAAAGAAAAAAATTCCCTGATCTGGGTTGAATTCAATCCAAGAGCATTTGTTGAGTATCTACTAAGTAGAGATCTTTGGCTAAGAGACTGGAGGAATGGCAAAGCTTAAATAATATGGGGTCCCTAACCTCATTCTCATGGGGGATAGGCAGGGGTGCTTTGAGACCCAAATGAGAAAAAGGATGTCGGGTTCTTTGCAGAACTTCAAGTTTAACCATTTTTATATTAGCCCCCAGGTTAAAGCAGGCAATATTCAATTGGTCTAAGCTTACTATTTATTATATTCCTATAAAACTCAAACAATATTTATAGACTAGTACAAGAGTATGCAGGCATATGATTAACAAGGAAAGTTGTATGCACGTACTTTAATATTTAATTTGTGTGTATTTTTACAAGTATAACCAATTAACCAAATAATAAATCAATCCTTGATTTGCAATCTTTCTCATTTCTGAAGTGTAAATTCTCCCATTGAAAACTGAACAATTAGCCCTTGAGATGAACAAGGATATATATATATATGTATATATATATACATATATATATATACATTTTAATGTTTAATTTACATTATTAACATTTTCACACTCCCAATGAAAATTTAACAATCATATCCTGAGAGTTGGTCTAGCTGACTGGTGTAACCTTGGAGATATAATCTGACTTAGCTAAGGCCACTATAAACCAATGCACAATAAAGATTCAAAATGAATCATTGTGTCCCTTATGATGGGAAGGATCATTCCTGACAATAAGCAGGCAATTGGCACAGTGGAGAGAAAGCCTGATCCTGAGTTCAAATGCAGCCTCAGTAGCTTATTCTCTCTGTATCTGCACAAATTGCTTAAATTCCCTTTCCTTCAGTTTCCTCATCAATAAATGGGGTTAATAATACCTCCCAGGGTTGTTTTGAGGATCAAATGAGCTAATAATTTTAAATGACTAGCATATTGTCTGGCCCAAAGCAAGTAGTAAATAAATGCTAGTTAATATTAATATTTTTATTAATAAAAAGAGGGGTTAGACACTTGGATGAGTTTTGGAAACAAACTGAGGAATGTCCTTCACTGGGAAATCACAAAAGGAAAAGGAAGTTTGAAGTCATTTTAAAAGCATTTTTAAAACTAGCAATAAAAATCATCTATTCTATAGAATTTCCATCTTAGCTACAATCCTGTAATCAAGTGATATACACTAATCTAGAGGTCCACAACTGCAAATTAGTTAAGCATTAATAATGCTTACCTATTTGCAATAGTTTTTTAAATTGGGGTTTTTTTTTTCTAAATAGACATTAGATTGTTTAAATGATAGTATGAACAGAGGGTAAGCCTTGGAATAGGACAAACATCCATTGGGAATTCCTCAACTTTTCTTCGTCTGAAAAGGGCAGGAGGATATGTGAAAATGTTGGTAAATAATTGAGCATTTAACTGTAGACTCTTTTGCTTTTATCCTCTCATTGCTCAATAGTCTGATTTTCCCCAGATGGTTCACAAGGCTTAAACTTTCTTTTCATCCTTGCTAAGGGTCTATTGTAGCACCAGAGAGAACAGACCTTTCAATAAATCTTTGCTGGTCAATGGATTTCATACAGAAAAAATAACTGGCTGGTAAGTTGAATTATCTTAAGCTTGGATTTATTCTTTAAGATCAGTAAAATTATTTTAAAACAGTCAAAAAAAAAGAAAATGGTCAAGTGAATCAGAGTGGATATCTGACTCTATTAATGGAAAGGGTCACAGGATGCTCCTAAGTCACTTCAATTATTGGAAAGATGTGCAAATAAATTAAAATAGCTTTTTTTTAAAGGACCAGGAAAATTAATGCAATGCAGGTGATGGTGAGAAAACTATTTTTACAACACAAAAGGTGACAAGAAGTTAACTTGAAGAAACTGAGTGAAAAAAGAGGAGACTGGAAAAATTCCAGTAGATTAGAATTATTTCAATAAAGTGTCAGAGTAGAATGTGGTAGTTTCTCTCTCTCATACTCCTATACTTTAAAGAGTTTTCTTCCCTGGACAAAATATAATGTTTTGTATCTTAACTTCTCTATGTTCCCTCAAGACTCAGCGCAGGTACCAACTTCTCAAGTTACTTTGGAAGGGATCATTAGGATTCAAAAAGTCTCTAATTTGCTTATGTTGTGGTTAAGGAAACTGAGGCAATAGAGATCAAGAGATTTGTCTAAGATCATATGGAGGACTCAAGTAGAAGAAACAGCCTTTGAAGCTTGAAACCCAAATTCTTTCAACTGTGTCATGATACATGACATGGTTTGTCTTTGTATTCCCATTGTTTCCAACCTTGGACCCAGCCAGTGCATAATAAACATTTGTCCAATTGAATTCTAGGAGGAAGCCTAGAACAGTCTAGTCACCAGCTCCATCCAAATCATACTTCTTTCACTATAGGCATCATTCTTTCCTTCTCTCATCCAAAAACCATCACCTTGGACAACTGATAGGTAAACAAGCAAATCTCCGTTTGACTTCCCAGGCACCAACCTTAAAGGATGTTACCATACACACAGTAAGATCACCAGACTAAGTAGGATTTGAACCCAAGTCTTCTAGTTAACTTTCACAGTGTCAGATCAACTTAGATTCTTGATGGGTTTTTTTTGTTTATTTGGATTCTAAGTCTTAGTAGGTGGGGTTATTTGTGGGGGGGAAGGAAGGATTCATTTCCAGGCTTCTTTATTTCTAGAACAAACTTAACATGTTTATACTTTGAAAGTATTCTAGGCAAGCAGTAAATGGGGAAATTGCCAAAAAACAAAGCTGAGGCACCTGTTTTTCTCTGCTAGTGGGAGAGGGAAAAAAAAAGTCTGACTCTAAACCGTTCCCAAAGCTTAGTAAACGGCAGGCAATTTAGGATAATCTTGATGATATACGGTCCTTTAAAAGAGAATTCTGAGAGCTATAAAGCCCATCCAATTCTGCCTCTGTGTGTCATTACCAGCCTGGTGCATTATGCTCCCTGCACTCAGACCCTTCACCATGAAGTCCAAGATCAATGGCAATAACCCAATGTGGTGGGCGATGTGGTCCCTCGGCTCTGTGCTTATTAAAAGTTTTTCAGAAGAGCATGTTCAGCTCCTAAACTGAAAGAAAGTCATCATGTCATGCTCAAGGAACAGTGAGCACAGAGTTTTAATGGCTGGAGGCTTAATTTGATTTTTTAAAGGACAAATTCTCTTTCTTCTGTCTGAGCCAAGATCATACTTTATAAACTTTCATTCACGATCAAGGTAGAAGGCCATTGATCTTTTAACAAACACAACAACAAATATGCACATAAAGAAGAGTAGGGACCAAGGATTTATGAAATACTATCTAGCTTGCATAGAGCCTCGACTGGTTTCTCAGAAAACCCAAGAGCTGACAATGGCCTCAGAAGTCTGGATTTCAAAGGTCGTTCCCTAAGATGGGAACTGGTATTGCTCTCTTAGACCCCAAAGGGAGAACAGCTGAAATAAATAGATTTTTCTTTTTCAACAGCTAGACTTTACTTCCATTAAAAAGCAATGGGTAGAAGTTGAAATGAAGCAGGATGTCTCAAAAACTTGCTATCTGTAATAGCTATGCTAAAAGAGGAATTATCTGCCTACAAAAGAGAGACTTTCCTTTCATTAAGCAAAGTCTCGAAGTCATTGGAACAGTTGTAATGGGCATTCTTGTTTAGACATTGGACTAAATAAGTCACTTTTCAGTTGAGATTCTGTGATGCTGGAACATTTATTAGATAATCCAAGATTAAGATTCAGGTAATAAATGAAAGAAAATTCAAAGTACTTTTCAAGTTAGTTTCATAATAGTTTGTTTTATATCCATTCCTTTCATCATCCTAAAAGGGTGGTATGAACAAGGTCTTTGGTGATAAAGGAATCATTATGAGAATGTTTATATAATATGATGAGTAAACAAACTCCAAGCTAGCTGACAACTTAATCCATCGAAAGCTTATTAAACTGGGGTGGCTAGGTGGCGCAGTGGATAGAGCACTGGTCCTGGAGTCAGGAGTACCTGGGTTCAAATCCGGTCTCAGACACTTAATAATTACCTAGCCATGTGGCCTTGGGCAAGCCACTTAAACCCATTTCCTTGCAAAAAAAAAAGCCTAAAAAAAAGCTTATTAAGGCTTTGCAGACCAAACACTATGCTAGGTGTTGGAAAAGTGAAAACCCTTGCCCTCAAGAGGGTCATACTCCATCATACAATTTGACATCAAAACCCTCATCTATGGATTCACAGGCAGCAAGATGGTACAATGGAAAGAGCACCCCTTGGAGTCTAGATGAGCTGAGTTCAAATGCAGTCTCAGACACTAACTAGCTGTGTGATCCTGGGCAACTCATTTGAAATCTTTTTGCCTCAGTGCCTCATCTGGAAAATGAAGTAACACTGGAGAGGAAATGGCAAATCATTTCAGGATCTTTATCAAGAAACCTGGATGGACAAAGTCCAGGGGTCACATAGAATCAGATAGGACAGCAACCAGGTGGCGTGAACCTCATCTTCCTGAATTCAAATCTCATCTCTGACACTTATGAGCTGTGTGACCCTGGGTAGGTCACTTCACCTTGTTTGCCTCAATTTACTCTTCTGTAAAATGAGTTAGAGAAGAAAATGACAAACCACTCCGAGATATTTGCTAAAAAATACCAAGTGGGGTCACTAAGAGTTGGACATGACTGAAAATGACTGAACAACAACAAAAACAAAGACATACAATGTAGAAGAAGTCTGGTGATCCAGTTAAAAGCACGTTGTATTCGAAATCTGAAGACAGGGTCCAATTCTAATGCTACCAACTTTTACCTGTTACTTGGGCAAATCATCTCACCTCTCTAGACCTTTTTATCTTAGCTGAATAATGAGGAGGTAAGACTAAAATGTCCCGAATATCTTCTTCAGCTTGAAACTTTGAGGGTCTATGATCCTAAAGGAACTTGTGCCTTATGAACAAAGAACTATCAGATTCTTCAGCCCAGTGATGCTTGGACAGGGTGAGGTGGGGATAAGGGAGAGGCTGGGATAAAAACACAAAGGGACTTATAACTTGAAACAGAAAGGGATTTTATAATTTTAAAAATATATTTATATGCATGTTGTAAAAAGATAATGTTGATTAGTGGAGAGAGTCCTGAGCTTGGAGTCACAGAACTCAAGACTTGCTTCTCATACTTACTAATCATCTATCTGATCCTTGACCACATCACTTTATGTTCAAAGATGACTTACAACCTCTTTTAAGAAAAGAGTTTCCTGATGAAATTATATACATTTTGCACATTTACATCAGTTAAATTGGAAACTAAGGAAATTCCTCAAAGAATCTCTTAATCAAGGGTCTAATAAAATGAACTTGGTTATCTTTTTTTTATACATGGAGGCAGATTCCTTTCAACAAATGATAAATCTTAGATCAATAAGATAAAAATAATAAAAATGATAAAAAATAAATGATAAATAAAAATGATAAAAATCTTAGAATATTCCCAAGGTAAAAGATATTCTATTCTATCATGTTGTATTATTTTTATAATAGCATTTCTTAGAGAAATGCTTTCCTCAGTTAAATTCAACCAAGACCCCTGCTACCACATAAGAGGACATCATACCCATATGCAGATTTGATATGATATAAAGGCTTAATTTATTTTGTCAACAATAATTATTCTTTTTCCCCAAATTCCTTTGCCTTTATGAAGATAATCAGTTAATTCACTCTCCTATTCTTATGTTTTTTTTTTAAAAAGATGAGAACACTCATTTAACCATGAAACTATAGACCAATCCTGTCTTCTCTTTGCTACCATTACTCCTTACATGTAGAATTTCATTCTACCATTCCCATTTCTACCTGATCACAACCATTTCTACTTGCCTTTGAAGTCTTGTTTTAATGTTAGCATTTTGATCTCTTTAATTATAAATGGTGGGGTCCCTTCATGAGACTTGGTATCCCTTTTTCTCTCTCTCAAGCACTTAAATTCAATTACACTTTATAGTGAGTTTTCTCATTATCCCTACTCAACTGTAAATCCCTTTATGTTGAAAACTATCATGTTTATCTTGGTATCAAGCACTGGCAACCATACAAACTCCAAGCTTAATAATTTAAAAAAATTAACATTGGATATGGTAAGCAATAATTTAGATAGTAATTTTATAAAACACATATTCTACTTAGAACAAAGCATGAGTCAAAATCACACAGAATCAGGATCCTAGATTTGGAGTTCAAAAGATGGTTTAAGGTCATATAATCAAAGCCTTCATTTTACAACTCTGTTTATATTTTGTAAAATAAATGTAAATAAGGAAGATATATGAACTTGTGGTCACATCATTTGTGAACACCTCATTAATTAGTACCTGGCCACTGAGAGACCTAAAATATCAGACATGATGTGGTAGAATTAGGGTCATCTCTACTGGTGAGATAGGGGAGACAATAAGTTAGGTTAAATAAGTGCAAGGCTTTGGAATGGAATCCATGAATTATGAAAGGTGTCAATTATGAAGGGGTCATTTGTAAACAGCGCTGTAACTAGCAATTTGGGAGCTTTGTAAAGTCAGGATCAGACCAAAGTCATAATTCATGATGTGAAAATAATACAGTATTATTAAACAGGATGATTAAGACAAAATCAGTTAAGCAGGAAGTAAAACAGAAGCATACAAAGTCCTATGGAGAAGTGAGCCTAGAATTCTGCCCTGTGGATGAGGAGAAACAAAACTAAATAATGAGGTGACTATAGTGAGCAAGAAGACTGGAGCTCAACCAAAGAGGGTGTAGGTCCGCAGGAGTGAGTGGGTAAGGGAAGCAAGTTTGCCATTCTATAACTTTACATTTTAAATAATTATTTTTGGCTAGCTAGATTTTAAATTCAGGTGTTTCTACAGTCTAACAAAGAGTAAAATATTTCTCTTTCACAGACTATATTAGCTAAACATTTCATGCCCATTAAATTTCAGTGGCCTGGGGCAAAGCTTTCTTTTCTTAACCCTGGTTACATCTCTATTTGGGAGGGAGGGAGGGAAGGAGGGAGGGAGGGAGAGAGAAGGAAGGGAGGAAGGAAGGAAGGAAGGAAGGAAGGAAGGAAGGAAGGAAGGAAGGAAGGAAGGAAGGAAGGAAGGAAGGAAGACAGGAGAAGAGAGAAGATGAGAGGAAAAAGGGAAAGGAAGAAAGAGAAAAAAAGGAAAGAGGGAGGGAAGGAGGAAAAAGGGGAGAGGAAAGAATGATTGGATGCAAAACCATGAGAAACCCATTGGACAGAACTGTCCTTAATAAGTTACTCTGCTCACTTTTACTAAAACAAAGAATTGGACAGAATTCCAAAATTAAGAAAATTCTTCTGAAGCCTCAATGAACTTGATAGCACAGTCTAAGTGGTTTCTGACTAGCTAGGGATATAGGCAATATCTTCAAATGTCCCCTTTCCTTTGTATTTGTCTTTAATAGGTAAACTGAATGTAAACTAGTCTCATTCATAAAGCATTCTGAAATCATTTTTTAAAGATCATTAGCAGTCCTTGGAGTTGAATGGAATAGGCAGGATGCCTGCGTAGGACAGACTGGGAGCCTTTCTGCTTAAGTCAAAGTTTCAGGTAACAAGAGTTTGTCTTTTTCAGCTTTCCCACTAATTTTGTTGCCAGCAATAGGACTAAGGTTCCCTCCGATCTTTCTTCCCACACCTCATATTGTGGTTTCCAAGTCTGCTTAATGCATTCAGTGTTTCACAAAGAACTGAACACTCTTTCCAAGCCATGAAAATGAGTTGTAATGAACCAATACACATATTGTAACTCATTGACCTGGGGGAGCATTGCTTTCCATTTAAATGCTTCTCCCTTTGTGGTGCTGGCAAGTATGAATGCCCACTGAGATACTTCCTCAACTGGTTCACTAAACCATAATCCCATTAGAGGTCTTCAATAAACAGATACCACAAAAATAGGCTCTGCATGTTATGTCCCTGATTCCGGTCTGTGGGTCAGCTTCATGAAGTAATACATATAATGGAAGACTTGAATTAATCCAGCTGTGTGACCCTGGCTAAGTCATTTAACCTCTACCTACCTCTAACTACCTTCCATGGTTGTTCTAAGGATCAACTATAATAATTGTATGGTACTTAACACAGTGCATTGTAGGGACTTAATAGATACGTATTTCCTTCTTCCCTCTCCACTTTATCTTTTTTTGACTCCTTTTTTCTTTTAATTTATTTATTTTTTTCCAATTACATTCAAAGATAGTTTTCAATATTCATGCTTTTGTAAGTGTTTGAGTTCTGCATTTTCCCACCACCCTCCCTTTCCTCCCCTCCCCTTAGCAGTGAGCAATCTGATATAAGTTGTACATGTAAATTCCTGGTTAACATATTTCCATATTAGTCATGTTGTGAAAGAAAAATTAGAACTAAGGGGGAAGGGAACCATGAGAAAGAAAGGAAAAAAAAACCATGAAAGAAGTCTTAAAAATGTACTTTATTTTCTACACAAAGATTTTCCTAAGAACACACTTCTGATCAATTCACAACTCTGTTCAAGAGTCATCAGTGACTCCCTAGCATAAAATATAAAAACTCCTCACCTTAGCATTTAGAACCCTTCCAATTCTGTTACCAGTCTACTTTCCAAAATTCATTTCATATCATTGACCTTCCTATCCTCTATATTCTACTTAAACTGTCCAAATTGATGTTTCTCTAACTTGTTGACCTATCTCCCACCTCCATTCCTTTGCACAGGTTATCTTGTTCGATTGCTTTTCATTTCTACTTCCTAAAATCTTTATCTCAAGTCTCAGCTGAGATTATCACCCTCCTTCCTCACCCATGAAGCCTTTCCTGATTCACCCTAGTTAATGTTTTTGTCCTCCCTTTGTTAGTATTTAGCTGTTTGAATAGATGTTCCCTCCAAGGTTAAACTTCTAAAGGGAAGCAACATTTGGCTTTTGTCTTCATATTCCCTGTGCCTAGCCAGAGGATGTAATTATCTACTGAAAATGTTTGTTCAGCTGAACTGAAACATATAAGATTCTTCAAAAATACATTTATTAAGATCTATAATAATATGTCCTTTTACAATGATCATTGGAATTATTTATTTAAGAGAATGGGGTTAAATGACTTGCCCAAGGCCACACAGGTAATTATTAAGTGTCTGAGGCCTGATTTGAACTCTGTCAGGGCTGGTGCTCTATGCATTACACCACCTAGGTGCCCCTAATTGTTGGATTTAATTATAGACATTCTAGGCTAGAATTCTGGCTCTACCACTTAGAAAGAGCTAAGTTCAAATGTGCCTTTAGGTATTTGCTGTGTGATCCTGGGTAAATCACTTAATCTCTCTGCCTCTACCACCTTCCAGATTTACTAGGCAGATGATATAAGATAATATATATTAAAAAGCTGGGATATCTCAGAGAAAGAATTTTACCTCTTTAGGTTTAATGATACTTATCTTTAAATTTGGGGGGCTTAACTAGGGCATTTCTAAAGTTCCTTCTTGATGCTATGACACTCCCATTAGGTAAGTACTGAATAACAGGATTCTCAGGTATCATATGACTCACCCAAAGTCATGCAGAAAATATGGATCAAAACCAGGACTTGGATATGAATGTATATACTTCTAATCCACTATTTTTCCATCATACCAGTCAAGATTTAAGAATAAAAGAAACAGTTCTATCCAGTCACCCCAATGGTCAATTATTGGTCTATAAATATGGAACCTTACTATCTATGTGTCTTTGGATAAGCTATTAAACCTAGGTCTCAGTTTCCTCATCTATAAAATGAAGGAGTTAAATATAATTGTCCTCAAGATCCCTATGAACTCAATGTTGTGATTATTCTCTACCTACTTACTCATCTGCTGAGAAAATAATATTATCTCCGTGTGTAGATATAAAAATCGGATGAAGAGTGTAATAAAAGAAAAATGAAATTCAAAAAATAACCAAATGTCATTATATTTTAGACTTCCAAAGACTTTTGAGCAATCATATAGGAAGAAAAGTAGCAAAGCAAAATTATAATTAACTCTGTTTAATACCAATTAATATTCATACTAATAATTAAATCTTCCAATAATCTATGATAAAATAAAATGAATGAGTTTCTTTTGTTTTTTTTAATGTTTCTAGAAACATAGATTTGGGGGGGAGGCACTCATTTTGTAGGTGAAAAGGATGTCATATAAAAAATCAATATTAGAAAAAATAGAATTGACATAATGGATAAAGCTCTAATTTTAGTTAGGAACAACTGAGATCAAATCCAGCATCTGATACTTCTTAGCTCTCTGACCATGGGTATTCCAAATAAGCATCTAGAGACATCAAGTAATTCTTTGTGATTATTGATTTACTGCAGATAGAATGGGCCTTGGGTGACCAGAGGGACTTCTGAGCACCTATAAAATCCCAGATTCTTTATGTATTGAAGGGGAGAAAAATAAGCATTTATGAGTTAACTCCAATGTATGAGGTGCTATGCTTAGTGATTCATCCTTAGAACAATCCTGAAAGGTAGATGCTGCTATTACCCCATTTTAGTTGAAGAAACTGAGGCAAGTCAAAGTTATAACTTATTCATTAATCATCTAAGGTTGGATTTGAATTCAGGTCCAGTGCTATATTCATTGTGCCACCTAGCTCCCTCATAGGATCATAGTCTGAGAGAGATGGAAAAGATCGTGGGGCCATCTAGTCCAACACTCTCATTTTACAGATAAAGCAACTGAGACTCATGAAGGGTAAGTGACTTATCCAAGGTCATAGGTAGTAAATGTCAGCAGTGGCATCTAAATTCAAGTCCTATGACTCCAGAGTTAGTGTTCTTCCCCCTGGATCATGATCAATTCAAAATAGTCATCAAATAGAGTGACAGAAATGATTCCAACAGAGAAAGCTAAATTACAACTGTGTAGATCAAGACATTGTTCATTAAACACCTGTGACTACCTGTCCAACCTAAATACCAAATGAACACAGATCCTGGATTGAGTAGGAATAGTTCTCGCACGCATTGCATGGGTGGAAAGGGAAGTATCTTTCCTACCAATTCAAAATCATTGACTTCTTTCATCATACTTGATGTTCCTTTGGCCAAGAAACATTACTATGATGCTATTTGGAAGCATATGAGCTATTTGGTCATTTAAGTCTGCCTCAATTGCTGCCCCATCACCACATGTTCCTATTGGTCACTTGCTAACATGAAAGTGTTCTTAGTCCTGTTTCTCTAATCAGAGCCAGGATCACTCTCTATGAGAAATCAGCTCACTGGGAATTTAAGCTATAGACATGCTAGAGGATCCATCATCTAGTACAAATCTTTGATTTCTTCTGGTTCAGCTTCATCTTACAGATGATGTTTCTAAAGCTCAGATATTAAGTGGTTTGACCAAAATCAGACACCTAGTAAGTGGCAGAACTGGAATTTGTAGGCAAGTCTTCTGATTCCAAATCCAACATATCATCCATCACTAAGGAAAATTTTGGGTATAGTCTTTGTGACTAATTTCATCTGTTTTGTGAAAATTGTTTAGTTCAGGAAAGAGAAGTTCCCACGACTGTATGAATCAAATATAGTTGATGCCTTGGCAATCCTTGAAATTAGGGAAAGTACACAATAGCCCACAATCTTGTGTGATTATTTAAGCTTCCATGATGAAAAGTACAAAGAAAAAAGGGGTAGAGACACTAAGAAAATTTCAGAATCACAGGTTTACAAATGTTGACCACCAGCTTACTAACCAAAGTAAGGAGGAGACTCAATGGAGAGAACTCAAGACTTGGAGGCAGAAAGATTTCAATTCTAATGTTTCCTTGAACCCTTAATAGATGAAGGAACCTGGGTAAATCACTTAACTTTTCTATCCCTATACTAAAGTAGTCCTCAGTTTCCTTATCTTTCAAATGAAGGAGTTAAATTGTTCTGAAGATCCCTATCAACTCAATACAGTGACTACTCTATACTTGTTTCCTCATCTACTAAATGAGAAAGATAACACTATCTCAATGTGTAGATATAAATAAAATAAGAATAGCAAAAGCCCCTATCTCCCAAGGAGGTTGTTAGGATAAAATGAGATAATATGTGTAAGGCACTTTCCAAAACTTAAAGCATCATGTAAATTCTAACTGGCAATATTATTGTTATTATTACGATTTTTTATTAATATTCTTGTCCAATATTCAATATGTTGAATACTGACCTTAGTATGAATGAGAAGAGAAAATAAAAGTTGCTAGAAATAATAGAAATATACTTTAAATATAGTAGGATCTTAATCATTATCTAACTGCCAAGGCAGGGAACAAAAGCTCAGTCTTTCATCATAGAGGAAAATAGAAGAATTAGTAGAATTGGTTTTTTTGAAGATAATCAAACCCAATATGGGATGGAACACTTTGGTCATTTTTTTCCAGCAGGATTCCTAATAAGCCTAAGGAAAAAAAAAAGACTTTGACAGCATAAATGGACTGTTGGAAGGTAATTTAGAGAGTGTCAAGTACAACATTCTCATTTTACAGAGGAAGAAAATCAAGTCTGGAAATCTAAATTTCCTAAAGCAATTCAAATGGTAAGTAGCAACAAAACTTCAGACCTAAAACTTCTGACTCCCTATACAGGGTTCTTTCAGTAGCCCACCATGTTTCTGGATAACTGAAGTTTATGCAGCAACATCAGTTGCAGAATATGAAGAGTTGGACTAATTCTATTAAAAGAGTTGACATCATCTTCCAAACTAAGTCAATGCATGCAATCATAAACAACAAGTTCAATTCAATTGGATACAGGATAGGGTGGTGCAAATCATGTTGGAAGAGATGATGCAAGATTAAGTGATGAAAAAGTTCAAAGACCTATAGAATACTGAGAAACTATGGACCTGTATCATAGATCACAAATATATCTTACTTTTTTTCAAGGGAATGAGTTATTTTTTATTTTTTTTTATTTTATTATTACTTTTTAGAATTTTGCAAGGCAGTGGGGTTAAGTGGCTTGCCCAAGGCCACACAGCTAGGTAATTATTAAGTGTCTGAGGCTGGATTTGAACTCAGGTCTTCCGGACTCCAGGGCCGGTGCTCTGCCTACTGCACCACCAAGCTGCCCCTAAGCGGATGAGTTGTACAGCACATAGTGAGTTAAAAGCAGCAAAAAGATGAAATTGAGTATATCATAGACAGCATCATTGAATCCTCATGACTAAGAGCTTTGTATTGATGGGATCATTTTGCTATTTATCTATTTCACATCAACATGCTGGGATCAACATACATCATTTTCATATTCACATTTTGTGAGAAAACTCGCCATGGTGGAAGCTTTATTAAAGGGGGAAATTTCTTAGGAGGATACTGTTATACAAATATGAAACAATCAACTCAAAGGATGATATAATTAATACATCCTTCATAGAAAGCACAGAATACTCAGAAATCAATAATACAATATTTCTCATATTTTCTATCTTTATAAATTTTCTACGCATGTTATACCTCCTGCTTTCTAGTTTGAGGATATGATATATTTCTTCCCCTTCCCCTCAAAATTTTCTCTAGGCTATATACTACCTTCAACAGTGTATCCCTCTGAGGACCCACTAAGAGCAATGAAAGATGTGTGAAATAGCATTTAGTTAAACTCTACTCATTGGAAATAAATGGAAGAATGGTTACTCCTATTTACACTCTTTCAGCTTTTCTGCCTCAGCCTTCAGAGATCTATTGCTAGCAGTGGGGGATTAACTAGGCAGGCTAATTAACCGGCTCCAGTAGATATTAAGATGAGAAGGGCATAGCTCACTATAATGTGAGAATATACACAGAGATACTATTTTATTTGGGGGGTAGTAAATAGAGGATTTTTTAAAGGTCAGAGCTGTACTTTCATTAGTGAAACACAACCATGAAGATCTGAAATCCAACTGTTTTAGGGGTACAGAGAGATAAAATGACATGTCCAGGGTCACACAGCTCAAAAATGGCAACTGGAGGAATTGACCTCAAGTCCTCTTGATTCTTAAATTTAGGTTTTTCTCCATTACACCAGTCTGCCTCCTAATCACCATTTCATAGATGGAAGATGAAGATCCAGAAACACTGTGACATTTATTTATGACCAGCAAGTGAATCTGGGGGTGTCCAGTTTCTATTCTCCTGAACACAAATCTGGACCACCATAGATTCATGCTTAAACTCCACCTAGATGACAACCTTTATAAGCTTTTTCTTGTTGGTGTTTTTCAAGGGAGTTTCCATAATTTTCTCATTGTTCCTCATCACAGCCCTCTGGCTCTTATGGGATATGGCTAATGAGTATTCACAAACACTTCTTTTATCACATAGTCAACAGTCATTTACAGGAGTTCCCAGAATGCCTATCTTTTTCTCTTGGTATCATCAGAATGAGAAACTAGGCAAGTCACCATGAAATTCCGTGAAGTGCTACTTGCTGCTGTTACATTTACTAATAACTGTTTTAAATTTATAATCTTAATTAGGTGACAGCAATAAAAATGTACAAATATAATCATATCCTCAATGCATAAATACTTGGTAATGAATTACTTTGTTAATTACTGGTTCCTATCACCAATCACTAAACATTATGTCACAAGACTTATAAACTCAATATTTCTCTTATTATTTATATGTATTTTCATTTTCCCCATCCATGATTATAATAATAATAATAATAATATCTACATAACACTTCAAGTTCTGCAGATCTGCAAAAAGTTAGCATATGACCACATCTGAACATCTCAATAATTCTGTAATGTTGATACCAATATTATACACATTTTACAGATAAGAAAACTAAGAATCAGAAAGGTACTTAGCATCTGGAGGGCGGTTGAAAGAGACCTCAGAGGTTTTCAATTCTGCATGTGAAGAAACTGAGGTCCAGAGATTAATTGAATTATTCAGGGTCTCACATAATGAGTAAGTGTCTTGAAGACAGATTCAAACTTGAGACTTTCCAATTCTATTCATTATATCACTCTGACTGTCCTTCAAGGCTCAACATATATCCCACCTCCTAGAGGAAGCCTTTGAGAAATTTCTTAACTTCTAAGGCAGCAACCAGAAGTGGTTTCCTTTGTATCATCATAGTAGCTTTAGACATGAGAGGGATCTTACATGTTATCTAGTTATCGATGAGGAAAGTGGCAACATAAGAAGATTAGAGAGTTGCCCAAAGTCACTCAGGTGGAAAGTGGGAACTGGGATTTGAACTCATGTTTTCTGAATCCAAATCCCGTTTTTCCCCTCCATGGGGGTATACCCTTACAATTTTGTTGAAAATACAAGACAAATTGAAGAAAGCACCTATTAATGATGCAAGGTCTAAATAGTTATTAAAATTGTTGGTATAATGAACTTTTAAAAACAATTTTGTTGGTTTACAAAGGTGGGAGAGAGAAAAAAAATCACTGCTTGATATTGAAAATAAAAGGAAAAAAATCAAAATTCTTCTTGAAATGCTATGAAAAAGTGACTGCTTTGACAATTTTCCAAAGTCGTTTGTCAAGTCATAGAACTATAGATTTGTAGATGGAATAATAGGCTTTAGACTTCATTTAGCTCAGAGATCCTCAACCTTTTTGTGTCCTAGATCCCTCTGATAGTCTGGTAAAGCCTAAGGATCCCTTCTCAGAGAATTATTTTCAACTATATAAAATAAATTACTGAGAATAATAAAGGAAATCCATAATATTTAAACAGTTTTTAATAATATTAAAGGGAAACTATTTCATAGACTTTACATTCAGAAACTTAAGTTAAATGTTTGCAAAAAATAAAGACACCATTTTTCCCCCATTAACTTTATGGATATCTTTAGATCTATTCATGAATTCTACCAACTTGCTGATTATAGTTATGTAAAAAGAGAGAGAGAAAGAGAGAGAGACAGACAAATGACCTGTCCAAAATAATATATCTAGTAGGGAATATATTCGAGAACCAAAAAGCAGGTCGGCTCACTCCAGATCTCTGACATCACATTGCCTCAGGTACTATCATTTAAGTTGACTCTGCCCTTAGGTTTAGTTACATGAGTGTTAACCAATAGCTGCCCCTCACTTTGGCACCATGATGAGACTCTTGAGGACATAATCTTGCTTCTTTCTCTTGATGGATAAAGATTGAGTTGGAGAAAAGGCAATAATAAAATAAAATAAAACTGGAGCCCAGGGGAAAAAAAAAAAACATCTGCAGGGCCTAGATAAGCTTCGTTTGCTCCAACAATACGCAGTGTTCACTGTGTCACTTTTCACTCCTCTGCTGCTGACACTCCTTGGCGCTAGTCTGCTCAAACTTGGACAGAGCATCTTGACAACTTCTCAAATAGGCTTAAAAAAATGAATTAGGATCATCTGCCAGGCTTAGTTCTCGTTTTTAGAGCCAGTTTCCATTCTTTCCATTCTCTCTCCTCCACACCTCACCCCAATTTTTTCTACACTACAGTGAAATTAGCACAGAAAATTAGGCTAAATCAGCAACCCTATCAGAAAGGAAGCAAACGAATATGAATTAGTACCCAAGGAATAATAGCTTTGCTCTGTAAGCAGATTTGTTTTGGCTACTATTCGCCCGGCCCAAGAGACATGGAAGATTAAAAAAACAACGAATCCATACTCAAAGCTAGGCAAGACAACAAACAACTATCTCATTATGCAAATTTTAAATTTGGTTGAAGTATAGAAGGGGAAACATTACTGTTCAGAGGAAAGGTGCTCTATAAATGAAATGAATTAATATATTTTACTACTGCAGCTGCTGCTGCTATCACTCCTCCGCCTGCTCTTAGTACTAGTCCTACTCCTCCTACTATTACTACTCCAAAATCAAGATAAAGGCAATAAAAGCAAACTGGCCTCCCCTTCTAAATATCTCCTTATTTTATCTGAGTCTTTTGGAACATATTCATTTCACAATCATATCCCTCTAAAATAACTGGGCATCGTCAGGAGGAAGCATTACGTAAAGTGTAGGGAAATCTAGGTCCTCTCTCTTTAGATAAGGGACTAATTCTGAACTCTCCATGCCCAAGCATCCACTATGTTTAGTTATGATTTGGAGGGACTGGATCACGGGGACTGTAGGAACCTGTGGGTGGAAGAATGCCAGCAATACCATTGGCCCCTCTCTCTTCTCCAGAACATAAAACCCACCCGGATAAACCTAGGGGTTTCAAGGACTGAGGTACTTACTGCATTAAAGTTGGGAAATAGATTGACTGCAGCTGCAGTATCCAGAGGAAATGGGAGAAATGGTTTAATATCCAACGAGGGCTGCAAAGGTGGGGCAGGTGGACGGACCAGGGCTGGGAGAGCAGGGCTCTGACATGTGCCACCTGGGGACAAGAAGGGAAAAAGAAAAGTTAGAGAAACTCTGTCTTTGGATGAATGAATGACCTTGATGAAAGACATGAAGTTCCCCACAAAAGATTCAAAGCCATTACGTTGTTACCCTGGAAATGGAGAACTGTTGCTTATAAGAACTTTTTATCCTGTTGCTATCAACTCGCAGTGAACTTTTCCTTGTTCAGATATAGCTAGTTATGGTTCCTCCCTCTGCCTTCAGATTGAATGGAGAATGCTGGGAAAACATCACAGGGCTATTTCCTGCCGGGCAGCCAGACAGGATTCAATTATCAATCACATTTTCAATCAAGATACCTTCGAGACCACCAGATTCCATATTGGTTTTTCATTTCTAGGGCAAATGCAGCCCTCTTGCCCACCTCCCTCTAAAACTCATCTCATCTTTCAGAGAGGCTTATAATAGTATCTTCTACTGTTTCCTTAGAGCTCTCCTTTTCACAACAGTCTGAACCCTGGCAGTGGGAAGCACAGAACTAACCTTGCAGGAAAGACAAATCATCCCACCTTGCTGCCTGGGTAGGGGAAGGATTAAAATGCTATTTTTAATCCACTACTACCAAAGAAACTGGGCTGCTGGGATGCATTCCCCAAGAGTTGGTCCTCACTTGCACCAGTATAGACTAGTGTCACCTACACCAGATTTTTTTTTTGGGGGGGGAGGGAATTGTCTTTAGGGTTAGATAGAATTTAGCATCCTCTTAACAAATAGCATACTTTCCCAGTCAAACTATCAATAAACAGTCTGTGGGACTATTATGGAAATGAAGACACCCTCTTGCATCCCAATCGGTAGTCACCTGTTTGTAATGGAACATTTTTTTTTTTGCTCTCTCCCCCACCCCACACTGTCAGTCAGTTGCCTGGAAGCTGGAAGGACTCAAACCCATTCTCAGTATCCAATATTTCCCCTGTTTTGGTTATATTCCAAAACATCAATTTGCTGTTAATTAAAGACTGTTTGAATCCTAGGAAACTGTTAAAATATGCCAGTGTTCTTCTAATCTGAGAGGCAGGCAGCAGACTGTAAAAAACCTACTGGGGAGAGGCCAAAAAACATTAGAAAAACAAAATGCAATGGGATTTTTAGACTTCTCTCAACATTCTGAAGAGAAGAACATAGGAAGGAGGAAAAAAAGGAAGAAGAAGAACGAGGTGAGAAAGACCAGAAATCCCCAATGTGGAACTGCCATCTTGTTTTGTAAGTTAGTTGAGTCAGAGATGAAAAAGAGCCACAAAGAAGAGTTGCTCTTAATTCACTAAGAATATCTTTGGTTCTGTCTCTCTCTGTGTGTCTATCTCTGTCTCTGTTTCTGTCTCTTCCACACACACACACACACACACACACACACACACACACACAATCCCTGATTTTATGCTCTATAAACAACTCTGATCATTTTCATTAAGATTCCCACATATATAGGAAGGATACACAAAATTTATCTAGTTGGAGCAGGAGAGCTGCTAACTATGAGTATGTCTTACTGCCTGTAATTGAAGACTAAGAGCCAAAGATTTAATTAACCATTTGCTAGAGCCTGTCAGCTCTCCTGTTTTTATAGTTTAAAATCAACTGGAGCTAAAGGACCAAACACATTTTTCCTACATTTTCATAATTTTACTGAGAAAAAAATCACAGATAATGGCATATCCAAAACTGGGTAGAGAGGAGAGAGGAAGAGAGAGGAGACCTACATTTACCATGAGCACACTATTAAACAGATCATCTGCCACCACCCTGCCAAGTAGTCTTGAGTTAAATTTCAAGTTAAACTTGCCAGAAGATTTGGTGAGAGACTAAATGATTACAGTATTTCTTGAAGATTGCTAATGCCTCACCTCCCCCAAACTGCGGAAATGCTTTTATGAACCTGCAGTGAATTTTAATTGTCTCTCCTTGGAAAGCTAATCAGCAAAGTGAGATATAGATTAAATAAATCATGTCATTTCTGTTTCATGAGAAAATAAAACCTTTCAAGATCAGCAATTTTGAGGGAGAGAGAACTTTAGTGATCATCTTGTCAAACCTTCTTACTGTACAGATGTAGGAATATTAACCTAGTTAGATATAGAGACAGCTTCAGTCATGGGACTCAGTCTTATTGAAACCCAAATTAAAACAGGATCCACTAATCCACATATTATGGATTCTTGTAGCCTGAATATTGGCTTAGTGTTAAAGTGCAATATTCACTGTGTGGTGAATAAATCACTGCCACGGAGTCAGCAAGACCTGAGTTTAAATCCAGCCTCAAACACTTGCTACTTACTAGCTTCACCTCAGAGTCAACTCCAGTTGTCCTGATTCCTATCTAGCCAGGGGACCTAGCTGGCTCTTGAGGAGAAAGTCAGGCTGGTGACAGTGTAGCTTCCCCCTCACTCAAATCCAATCCCATGGATTTTTTAATTGCATCAACTCCCTGATGTCATGGTCTTCTTCAAGAATGAAGAACAAGGGGGGCAGCTAGGTGGCACAGTGGATAGAGCACCGGCCCTGGAGTCAGGAGGACCTGAGTTCAAATCCGGCCTCAGACACTTAATAATTACCTAGCTGTGTGGCCTTGGGCAAGCCACTTAACCCCATTGCCTTGCAAAAACTAAAAAACAAACAAACAAACAAACAAAAAGAATGAAGAACAAAAACCATCATTTTTCAATTATTTTTAATCTGGTTCAAGCAGAAATCCACATAGTATATGGACTACATGAAACCTGGGATATGCATTTGACACATCTGATAAGAACTAATTCGTGGACAAATGAAATATGAAACCAGGACGTCCAGGTCCAAATCAAGAACTGTTCCCAATGTAACATGATCCCTCCCTAAATTTCTGTATAATTTTATAACATATTTTATATCCTGTGATCTTCTTGTTATGGTGGAAGCACCCTTAGTGGACACATCAATTAAAGACAGTCTTGCCTGTAGGACTAAGACTCCAATTGATGTGTTTTTGGTCACATAACTAGATTGGAATCCATGTCTTTGTGACTGTGGGGTCAACCAGCTTTTCACTTCACCACTGTTACCTCATTGATCTTACCAACAAAAAGACATTATTTAACACATAGCAAAACAATCCTGACAAAGAACAAAAAAGGAATAAAAGTAATTTTTCTGTAATGTACTAGCAGTGAAGCCTTGGGTAAGTCTCAATTCTCTGAGCATCTGTCTTTTCATTCTTGTAAAATGATACCAGGGGATGAAATCATGAGATCATTGATCAATAGCCCATCTAATTTATCATTCATTCAGCAAGTGTGTACTAAACAACCACTGTGCTCCAGGAACTCTCCTAGGTGCTGCAGCTACAAAAGTAATAATAAATGGAAATATCTTTGTCTTTAAGGACCTTATATTCTAGCAAGAGAAACATATATGCATACAGAAGTGTATGCAAATATATATATATCTATATACATGATTAGTTTATTATATATTTAAAAGGAATGACAAACTGGACATGATAGATTTGCATTCTCATGCACTATCATCTTTTTTTAAAATTATACTGTTATGGAAATGTTTCTTTTAAGCAATAAAATATATAAAAATCTTAAACATATTATATATACATGTTCGCACAGAGGAAGAGAGAAACAGAGAAAGGAATTTGGCCTCGAGACAAATGTCTTTGAGTAGACTATAAATTACAAAGAAAACTGATTATGAATATAGATATCATGGATATTTCAATGCAAATACACTTGTTTATATATGTGTAGAGTGTGCATTTATTTAAACACATACTTTTAAAATAGACATCATTCACTCATTTATCCAGAAGTCAAATTTCCCAAAATTTCAATCACGTGGAATCCAAAGAACAAGAAGGAAATAATAATAATAAAAGACTCCTCATGGAGCAAAAACAAAAGACAGTGAATTCTGCTCTATAGTACATGCTCGTGTAAGTCATGCCACAGAAAATGTTCTTTGCCCTTCCTCACTTCTTCTTGACTCTCAATTTACCTCGAATTCTAACCAACTAGGTTGTTTGATTTCCAGTGGATAGTCCCGAATCTCTCTGTAGCAAGTGGATTAGCTATGTCATCTCATTCCTCAACAACAGAACATATAAACAGAAATCAAAAGCAAAATAGCTCATTGGATAGATGCTATGCTTTCTGCCCACAGGAAAAGAATTCCTGTCCTCCTCCCCCCACCACAGCCGTTCCCAATAGATCACCATGTCATACATCTCTACTCTGGTATCTTCCCCAGATTTGAGTACCCTCTCTCCTTAATATGGGTATGGCATTAAATTCCTCTATCAGTCCCTGTGTTAATATTACTACTTGTATAGAAGACAGTGTAGTAGAAAGTTTTATAGCATCTTAAATTAAGCTACACTTACAGAAAGTTACAGTGTAGACAGGAGGAGCTAAGTGGTACAGTGGGTGGAGTGTCATTCCTGGAGTCAAGAAGACCTGAGTGCAAATATGGCCTCACATTTACTGGCTTCTGATGAGGGTAAGCCATTTAACCCTGTTTGCCTCAGTTTCCTCATTTGTAAAATTAGCTGCAGGAGAAAATGGTAAACTATATTCCAGTATCTTTGCCAAGAAAACCCCAAATGGAGTCATGAAGAGTCAGATACAATTGAAACAGAACATTAAAATATATAAACAAAGTAATCTCATACTGGTAAATCCACTTCTGTCCAACCAGTATTGATTAACTATGGACGTGTTAAGTAATGCCAACAAGCATTTATTGAGCACCTCCTATGTGCTAAGCAAAGGCTATAAAAATTGAAACAGTCCTTGTCTTCAAGGAGCTTGAATTCTATCATGGAAGGGCTAAGACTTGTACAATTAGTAGTTTTACATTTTGTTTTAGTAGTTTCATAACAAGGGGTTTTAGGGAAAATGAATTAATTTGACTTTTATTAAAGAAAAATGATGAATTAAAAAAAAGAAATAGATTTGAGCAGCTAGGATGGTGAATAATACAGTGGATAGAGCACTGGTCATGGAGTCAGGAATATAGGAATTCAAATCCAGCCTCAGACACTTGACACTTTTTAACTGTGTTATCTTGGGCAAGTCATTTAACCATGATTGTCTCACATCCAGGGCCATCTCCAGTTGTCTTAATTCATACTTAGCATACCTCTCCCCCTCAAATCCAATTTATGTGCTTGCCATGGCTTCACCTCCCCTGACATCATGTTCTTTGAGAATGAAGAACAAACATCTTCATCAGATTTGGGATCAAGGGATGTTCACATCCTTGTTCTGTCACTTCCTATGTGGCATTATATAATCCCTAACCTTGACATAGCTTGGTTTATTTTAGACTAGATGGCATAGCTTGGACACCAAGTTCTTTTTCATTTTACTTTTTATTTTTCCAATCATAAGGAGAGATAATTTTCAACAATCATTTTTGTAAAGTCTTTTCCCTTTTGCCTTCCCTTCTTTTGTTCTAGGATAGCAAGTAATTTGATATTATGAAGACCAAATTCTGAAATGAAAGAGTCATTTTTAAGCACCTGCTATGTTCTTGAGTAAAGTTTTCCTCCACAAGACAGAAGAATTCCTCACACAAGTTAATAATTAAAGCTGATATCTACATAGTATACTTTACGTACATCATACTTGGACTTCTATTTTACAATTCTATGTGAAATACATCACAGATATTATTATTTTCATTTGATAATGAGGCTACAAAAGCTCAGTCAGAATTGAGGCCCTTGGCCATGATCAAACAATTAAGATTCCCAGGCAACATTTGAATTCAGATCTCCCTAACTCCATGCCCATCATATAACCCACTCTATTCCATTTTCTCTCTAAAAGAGAAAATTCAGAAATACACACATAAGACTAGTTTTTCCAAGTATCTGAAATATCAGTTGATTCAGGAACTTAGCGTTTGTTTAAATGAAATGAAAACTTGAATGTATTCTCTGACTTAGCATGACTCTACAAAACAAAGTAAATGAATACACAGGGTATGTGTACCTAATAGGCACAGCCAATTTAACTTGCTTAAGCCAGTGGGGTTCATCAGACCACTGATGAAATAGGTTCCCAACCAATTTGGCCTATTAAAAAAATTAATGACTTGACCATCATAACTGTCAAGTCAGTTGTTCATTCAGCCACAGAGATAATTACCTGATCCTTTGGGGACCCAAGGCCCATCAATTCAGATAATTCTAAGTGGAGGTCAGGTTGGTGCAACCCTCAACTTTCTTTTACCGATGCAAACTGCTAGTTTCAACATAATGATAGTCTGATGTAACATTGTAAATCAATATTTTGAAGGATTCCTGGACAGCATTGCCCGGTTTTTGCTATTAGGGTAAATGTTTAACCTTGATCTTCTGTACTTGATCCAAATAGGCCATCTCAACTGTACCCAAAATATTGCCAGGCAACTTAAATTATTCAGTCTTTTCTTTCCCCCACAGTACAAGACATATTGAGAGTAATCAAGAGTGACCTTTGTGAGCTATTTGTGATTTTGTAAACCTTGAATCTATGATTCATGAAAAGAGAGGGGGAGACTGGGGAGAAAAAAAGAAATTGGTATTATTATAGAAGGCAGTAGGGATCCCTGATGATATGGCATTGAAAATGTGGGGTTCCCTTTAATCTATATTTCCCTCCCTGTCTCCCCATAACAGATTTTTTTAAAAAAATTAAATAATGATACAATTCTAAAAAAATAAGTGATATTCCTATATTGGAGGAAGGGTGTTTATTTAATGTTATGCCTTCAAATAGTCTTTCTTCTTACATTAGGATACAATTAGGATGCTCCCAGATTTCTTCCCATCTACTCTAATACAATTCAAATAACATAAATAACATTATCATAAGTATTTACTATATTCCTGGGCGGAACACACACACACACACACACACACACACACACACACACACACACACACACCAGATACACACTCACATACAACAACTTTATGATAAGTGCAGGAAAAGACTTTTTGTTTGTTTTCTTGTCTGTTTTACTTTCTGTTGTTCATTTCAATGAAATTCCTGAAGAGCGCTTATTCTCCTATGGGTTGCATCCTTTGCATAAAACTCCAGAAACAAAATGTTAAAAACATAGTCAACTGAACTTCCCAACTAATTGAGGTTTTACTGTACAACCATTCTCTGAAATCAAAGGACTAACTTCTTTTGGATCACTTAAAGGGATCTTAAGTTAAATAAACATTTTGAAATATTTGGCATCAAATTCAACTTCCCTTCCCACTCATTGTCTCTCTACTTTGAACTAGAGAAAGTACTCAAAATAAGCAAAACAGGGTACAAGAATCATTGAGCAACAACCACAAAATTTTAGTCTAAAAAGAATTCTACTTCATTCATCGGCAACAGCAAAGTCTGAGGAGTTATATGCTAGAAGTATTCCGATATCTTTCCTAGAATCTTGGTTTCAGAGGTAAAGGGTCCATAGAAATATAACCTGAAAGCTCAAGATATTTCCGAAGCCATCTACCACAGTGCTTATGTGTAGTCCCTTAATGACTAGAATGTCTTCTATTCATTACTTTAAGAATTCAGCTTCATTTCAAGAAACATAGTCTACTTTTGGAAATCTCTATTATTAGGAAAGAAGGTGACCTACCTGTTTTCAATTCACTCTCCTTATTAATAAGGGTTTTTTTTTTTTTACTCCTACCTATAGGGTCTCTTGACAACTGCTCCATCTTGGTCCTAGATCTGGAAGAATTTTTGTTTTGTTTTGTTTTGTGTTTCTTTGTTTTTTATTCCAGATTATATATTCCAAGTTATTTAAATCTTAGTACAGTCTACTCTTCAGGTCTTTCATCATGTTAGTCACTCTCCTCTGGATACCTTCTAATATATGAACAAATTTCCTAAACTATGAGATTCAAAAGTAGAGAAAATATTCCAGAATTTGTTCTTTTTTCAGGGAAAAACACAATGGAACTCTCTTCTCCCTCCTTATAGGCACAGGGAATTTTTAATATTTTCAAAGATTTCATTAACATTTTTAGTTGCTGCTTTACACTCTTTATATGATGATGAGTTTATGGTCTTCTAAAACATCCCAGATCCTTTTCAGAAAAACTAACATCTAGATGTGCTTTCTGAATCTTGTACCCATCAAGGTTATTTTTCTGAGTCAAGATGTAGCAGTTCATATTTATACAGACTAAGTTCCTTTTACTTAGGTTCAGACCAAAGATCTAGGTGTTCAATATCTTTTTGGATCCTGACTCTGGTTTTCTAAGTGTTTATTATCTTTTCCAAATCTCTTCTCATCTGCAAATTTGATAAGATTTAACTATGTGACTTCTCAACCTATGGCACTGAGAAAAATAGTAACCAGTTTAGGGATAAGGATCAATCTCTTAACCATTCCTTCAGAGATCATATTCCAAGATAGTAGCAAAACATCATTGGTGGAGGTGGCTAGGTGGCTTGGCGATTGGTTGTATCATTCAATCAGATGACTATGTCTAACTGTATTTTGTTCTAATGTATACACTTCATTCTCCTTCCCCCTTTTTAATAAGAACAGATTTGGTTCACAGCACACCATATCATTTTGCTTATATTTAATTCAGAAAAGTAAAATGGCTCCTTATCAGCTCTTCTCCTACAAGGCCTCCTCAAAATTGAATAGTAGGAGACTGAGTAGATCTCTTTCCTCTTTTCATTCAAATTGAAAATATAAAAATGGTTAAGATTCATTTCCTCTGGCAATGTATCAGTTTCTTGTTCATTGGACAAAGAGCAATCTATATTTCAAGCATCCATTTGCATATGGTTTGAAATCCCTCTGAACCTAATCACTTTCTGTCCTCTTTTTCATTTTGCCGCTATCAGTAAGAAAAACACAGTCTCCTAACCTACTGAGTTCTTAGGTCCATTTTTTCAGATTTGAAACCTAGGGATCCATGGAATTAACTTATATGTGCTAAGAAGAAGAAGGGTCAAGTCATCAACTCAAATCTTCTATTTGCCACATTCTCTTCCAAATAACACCATACTGACTCTCCAAGAAGGGATTTTAGACAAATCAATGAATAGCAAATCTCTGACAGAGAGTTTTCTTTGCTCAAAACTTTCATTAATACCAAATTGTATGAATTATGGATTTAACTGAGGATGATATTCCTAATGCTCTTCTGTTCTTAAATGAAATTCCTTTTTATACAATCAGTATTAGTCTAATTTCCAAAAGCAAGTGGATGATGTTTTATGACATTAGAAAGAGGGTCTAGGGGTCAGACCACTGTCACATCTACCCTTAGCAATCCCTCTGGAGAAAATATCATGATAAAATATCATAAATCTTCAGCTATTATTTAGTTATGTTACGTCTCACACTAGTCTAATCATAAATACAAGAGAGGTAACTATGTTTTTACAAAGATGGAAAAAAGTGGGAAATGAGAGGCAAGAGGTGATATTTATCTCATAAAAGCTAACATTTATCTAGCATTTATTATATAGCTAGCCACTATGCTAAGCATGTTTAAAATCATTGTCTCATTTTATCCTCTCAACAACTCTAAGAAGTGGGTATTTTATTGCCATCCCCATTTTACAAACTAAGAAGCTGGGGTAAACAGAGGTTAAGAGACTCCTACAGTTTTATATAACCAGCAAATGTCTGAAGCAAGGATTAAACTTGTGCCCTCCCAACTTCAGAAACAACTTTCTATCCACTGCATCGCCTAGAAAGTAGGTAAAAAGCAATTTGTCATAATGGATAATGCACTACACTTGAAACCAGTGGGTTCAAATCCTACATCAGACTTGTTTAACTTTGGACAAGTCATTTAACATCTCATCCTTCATTTCTTTATCATGTTGCCTAACAGGGCTGTTATTTTGAGGTTCAGTTTATTTTCAACCGTATCTGACTCTCCATGACCCCAACCTCGCAGATACTTTGGAGGGTTGCCATTTTCTTTTTATTTTTTTGTCATTTTACAAATGAGGAAACTGAGGCAAACAGGGTTAAGAGAATTTCCCAGGGTCACATTACTAGTAAGGATCTGAGGGAACATTTGAACTCAGATGACAAATCTTCCTGACTCACGACCTGGCCCTCTAATCACTGTGTCACTTAGCAGCTCAATGGGGTTGTAAAAAAGTCCTTTCCACACCCTAAAGCTCTATGAAAATATTGTTAGTGACTACAAAACTCTAGCACAGCAGGAAGAAACAACTTGACAATCTTGGCTGAACTAGGCACCCGATTCCTTTGGCTTCTTCCTCTTCATCTAATGAGGCAATCCTTTCAGTGAGAGCATACAAATCGCCTGGGTAGGTAGACAAAGCCACAGCTCCTCAAAACCCCACTTGTCCATGTGGCTCTTTCCCTGCCAAAATTCAGGCCCGTCAGTCATTGTTCATTGTTTATCATTGATATTTGCCGAACACAGACACATACCAGGCCCCTTCCATGTTTGAAGACCAAGCCAAGGAAGCATGGTTGCCAGATCCAGTTTTCCAAAGGCCAAGATTTGACACAGTTCCTTGACTCTGAACCCAACAAGCCAAGTATTCATAATTGTTCTTTCTGTTCTCAGTAATAGTATTGCTATTCTTAGTATGAAAGACCACATTTTAGGACTATGACTTCTAATTCTGTTTTATTTATTTGTTGTCTAGTAAAATAGCATGAAGAGTTTGTGTTTCTAGAATTGTTCAGTATCCAAGTACATCTAGGTATTATTATAGTCAGTGACAAAATTATAAAATCCAATATACTATGCTTTTAAAAAGGTTAAATTTCACATTACTTTCCTAAAGCAATTCCCAAAAGTAGCAAAATGCTTTAAATTACAATTTTGAAAAGGTAACTTTTAATTTTAACAGTACATCAATGTGTGACCTAGAGTCATTCTGGCATGGATAGAGCACTGGGTCAAAAGACAAGAAGACTTGGGTTCAAATCTCATTTCTGATATTTCCTAATCATATGATCATTGGTAAGTCAATTAATCTTGCAAACTGTTTCCTTTGCTAAAATATAGAGATTTTAAGAACTCTTTTCCTCACAGAGGTGGCAGAAGACTCAAACGAGTTAATAGGTAGAAAGATTTTACAAAGCTTACAGAGAAATAGAAAAATGTGCTGCTGATTATTATGACTAGCTTTTGGTGATTTATTGCCAGATTTGTTGTTTCATTTGCTAAGTCATAGGAATCATAAGCAGCCTCTTCTGCATTTGGAAACAGGTTGATGGCTGTAAAACAATCTGTCACCAACTACTATATTCAGCTGTTTGTCAGACCATTTCAGTTTCATCAAATCTTTCAAAAGTCCTTTCTAGAAGGACTCTCTGACTTCTGGACCATACCTTTGCCTCTCACAAAGCTGTGAGGTCAATCAGAAGGGGAATGAAGTGTTTCTGAGAATCTGTAAACAATTAATTATTACTTTTGGAAAATTTCCTTTAAAATATCTCTTTTATTAATGCCTCACAGAAGACAAATTACTTAATCATGCCTCAGTTTCCCCATTTGTAAAATGAGCTGGAGTAGGAAATGGCAAACCACTCCACTGTCTTTGCCAAGAAACCCTCAAATGAGGTCATAAAGAGTTGGTGGAACAAAGAGTTCCAACAAGAGTTGGAAAAGATAGAAATAACTAATGACATAATTTTATCTGCCCCTCGTAAGACAATTTCTCCACTGATTGGGGTATAAGCTCAATCATGAAAAATTGGCTAGTTACTTCTGAGGATGAATGGCAAAAATATGGCCTAATTGTTCCAATCTTTTCTTGGAATTTTTCTGAATTCTAGATTGGAAAGACAGTGCAGTACAGTGGGGAAAAAAATCTAAACTTGGAATCAGAGCATCTGAATCAAGCTCCTTCTTTGCTTCTTACAAACAATCTTGGGTAAGTCTCTTAATATCACAAGGCCTCCATTTTCCTGTGTGAAAGATGAGGGCATTAATTTATAGTGGATTATCTCTAAGATTCCTTCTACCTTCAAATCTTTGTTCTCAAACAGTGTAGACTATCATTGGACCACAGAAGAGCACCCCACCTCACCCCAGTCCTAAGAAACATAGATACCCCACTGATTGGCTTCCCCTTGAGTTAGAGGAGCCAGTGAAACAAATAATAAATATGACCAGGGGAAGAAACATGAATGAAACCTGAACCTACCATAGATGAGTCAGTGCTAGCTTCTTGGAACCTTACGTCTGTGGTCTTTTTTATTCTCTCCTATAATTCTTGGGACTCTCACAATGGCTGGTCCAGCCACAGACACACCAAAGGCAAAAGCAAAGCAGGCTTACATCCCTAGAGAGTGGTCCTGATGCTCCTTTCTAGTGATCAGCTGCAGAAAGGCTCCTATGTTCCCATATTCACAGCTAACATGCAGATCAATCCTTCTAGCCTATGGACCTGGCTTTGAGGCTCCACTCAAACTAACTCTAACAGATTTCAATTTCATAACCTACAGGTTTCATGCCCCTGGGTCACTCCATTTCATCACCGGCGGCCAATATCTAAGCACTAGGCATTGCTTCAGAAATGTCAATACCCTGACTAATCAATAACGGGCAAAATGCTAGTAGCTGAATTTCTCTTAGATTTCCAAGTATTAGCTTATTTCTGAGGCCATGTTTTTTGGTCACAATGTTAGGGGAAAAAAAACTCTCATGTGTACCCAAGGTTAGAATTCTCAATCATTTAGCACCAAGACAAAGTGCAGAAAGCAGTCATTGGCAGAATGTCTCCTCAGAAATCTCTCTGGAGACTTATGTCTGGAAAACTTCTCACCTATCAGTCACCATTGTTATTGAGGAAGGAAGGAGGGAAGCAAGGAAGCAAAGAAGGAAGGAAGCAAGGAGGGAGGAAAGAAGGGAAGGGAGGAAGGAAGGAAGAGAAGAAAGGAAGGAAAGAAGGAAGGAAGGAAGGAAGGAAGGAAGGAAGGAAGGAAGGAAGGAAGGAAGGAAGGAAGGAAGGAAGGAAGGGAGGGAGGGAGGAAGGGAGGAAGAAAAGAAAGATGGTTGTATATTGTACTGTCCAGTTCTAGGTATGTGCTAAATGCTTTATAAATATTATCTCATTTGATGGTCACAATAATTCTGAAAGATAGGTGCTATTATTATTCCTATGTCCCAGTTGAGGAAACTGAGGCAAATTGAGATTAACTCAGGTTCATACAGCTAGTAACTTCCCAAGGCCAGATTTGAGCATGTTTTCCTGTCTCCAGTCCTAGAACTCTGTCTACTGTGCCTCAAGTAAAAATTCTAATGCATAGCTAATATTTTGAAGCTATTCTTCCTCAAGAGACAGAAGTTCAGGACAACCTCATCCATTGTACCATACACATGCCAAGAAATAAAGAGTCATCTTCTTCCTGCCCCTTCCAGATTTAGAAGAAAAACTGTTGCATAACTTCATGGAGGCCATAGAGAGGGAAAAAATATCCTAGAGACCATCCTTGTGATTTATAGTTTAATGGCTTACAAAATTCTTTCTGGAAATGCCTTGGTTCCTCAAGGCTGGAGAAGCAACAGTGTCCTTGGGACAAACTAAGCACCTGCTTCTTGAAAGAAGGAAAAGCTCTCTATCACTCTTGTATGGAACTTATATGAGTCCAAAGAAAAATGTCCTCTAAGGAAACATTTATCTGATAACTAGTATGTGAGGTATAGAAAAATGTAAGTCATTACCTAGGCTTTTTTTAGATCAAAACTATAAAATATCAGAGGTGGGAGAGACCATTTAGTCCATGATTTCTTTACCTGGGCACTATGAACTATGAACTTAATAAGTTTGTGTACATGGATCTGTTTATGTGTCTATATGTATTTCTGGAAATTTTGTGTATTTATGTGCATATGTATGTATATGAGCATATATATATATATATATTTATTATAACAATATAATTGATATCCTTTGTAGCCCTAGATATTTTCTGTTATGATTTAAAAAGCACTATTCTGAAAAGAGGCCCATGGGCTCAAGTAGATTGCCATAGGGACAAAATGTGTTAAAAAGGTTAAGAAATTCATGATTTATTTCAATCTTCTCACTTTTCCAGATGAGGGAACAAGAGTCCAGATAGACAAAGTGGCTATATACAATCATTAAATCACAGAGTTGGAAGACTTCATCTCAAACTCAGTCTGGTCACTAGCTCTCTCTACAACAATCCCAGCCAATGGGCATCCAATCTTTTCCAGTGAGGGGGACCCCCATCACTTCCAAAGACAGGCCATTCTAATTTTGGAGGACTCTAGGAATTTGTGTCCTGGACCTTGAACCTGCCTCAGTGCCACCCCTAGTCATTGTTCCCAGATCTTTCCTGTGAAGCCAATCCTGTAATCTCTTCCACATGAAAGGCCTTTCAAGTTATAGAAGACATTTACTATGCCACTCCCCACAACTGCCACCTCAATTCTTCCACCCTGCCCTAGAAAAATGTCCCTCACTTATTTTATATCATTCTTCATATGGCAAACTAGGACACTCTATTATTATTCTCCTTCCAAGTTGACATCAAGCCACTAATGAGTTGATCTATAGATCAATCATTCTAGAGACCAGTTCAGAATCTATGTTATTGCTCTGCCATCCAGCCTACACCTCTCCATCATGTCCGCAAAGATCACACTAGAGACTCTGTCAAATGGTTTCCAGAAGAAAGGACACACTGCATGGAAGAAATTATTGCTTTTGGTTACTATCAACAGCACTCAAAGATGGTATCGTAAATAAGACAATATACTACAATTACATCAAATTCAAATAGAAATACATCCCCAAGCTGCATATTGACTTAGAAAACCAAAAATTAGCATCAGCTATGTTGTACTATATTTCTATTTTCTTCATTAAACATTTCCCAATTACATTTTAAACTAGTTTTCCAGGCACACTTGGGAGTTTTGCAGGCTACCTGCCAGTACAAGTTTGACACATTTGCTGTACCAGATCCTTCTTAGAATTTATATGAAAAAGTTTTTCTTGGCCAGGAACCTATGGAAAGTCAACTTGAAATGTATATTTTAGTTGTTATAGCTGAAAAGAAGCTATACAGAAGATTTATAGCATAGCTGAGAGAAGAGGTAAAAATAGGAGTAGGTTGTTTTGAGTGGAAGAAAGAAGTATTCACCAGGTATTAGCATGTGTCTGTTAAACATTTATCAACCTAACATCATTTTGAATTTTCCACCCACCTTGGACATTTTTTAGGGAAAAAAAATCAGCTAATGTATACTTTCAGGGCTGAGTAACTTGGGCTTAGCGGGGAAGTCTCACATTCTAGACAATTGACTTCATTTTTTTCTTAAGGTTATAAAACTCTGAGAGGCAAAATTTCTAGGTGAAAATATTTAGTGCTAGGTAAGGAATAAGAAAATCTAGATTTCTCTTTTATCTCATAGTCAAACATCTGAGTGACTGTCAGCAAATCATATAACCTCTCTAGCCATCGATTCTCTTATTAAATAAAGGAGTTCACCCAAATCTGAGACTCTTAACCTTTTTTGGGGCATCGCTGATCCCGCCAGCCTGGTGAAGCTAAGGAATCCCTTCTCAAAATAATGTTTTTTAAATAATTGGAAAAAATGAACAATTTTAGTTAGGGATTAATAAAAATAAAATAATTATTTCCCCATCCAAGTTTATGAATGTCCTGACATTTAGGAAACTTTAGATTCCATGTTAAAGGCACTTGTTTCCTAAATAATTTCTGAAAATATTTCAAGTGTTAAAATCCAATGATTTTTTTTTCTGGCAAGGAAATGGGGTTAAGTGACTCGCCCAAGGTCATACAGCTAAGTGAGTATTAAGTGTCTGATCTGGATTTGAAATCAGGTCCTCCTGACCCCAGGGACAGTGGTCTATCCACTGCACCACTTAACTGCCCCAAGATTCAATGATCTTACCTAAAAGAATACTACTGGGTCCCAGACCTACCTCCTGGTAGACACTGTTTTAGATCTGAATTACCTTATATTCAAATGTTGTTTTAATGTATTCATAGATAGAAATGGCCTCCTGAAAAATTCTCATATGTGATCAACAATGATAATATATTGAAAGACAAGTTAATGAAAAATCAATAAAAATGCTCAAATCAATACTGATGACTTTGGAGTTTTCTGGAAAGATGACTTTGTTTTTCTGGAGCAAAAAGACACAAAAATGATGAGAGTAGTGAAACAAATATTAATTTCCAGTTATTCTTGGATGTGTTATTAGTGTATTTTCATTTGACCCATCAAATTGAGTCACACACTCAGGGATTAGCTGATTGGACCAAACATCACTTGACTGAGGAATAAAATTCAACCTCCAATCTTATCCATGCCTCCAAATTAATAGTTCTAAAGAGTCAGAGAACCTGAAAGCATCATTTGTTCAACTTCAGTTGTCTGATGTTAGCCAAGGACATTGATTTAGAGTGGATTTCTTTGGTGGATTTTAAATTGTGGCTGGGTTCTGATCAAACCCTGCGTTTACCGATTGTTCTTACTACTGCATTCTTGACCTGTTTGTTAGAAGGTTCATGGTGGAATAAAAAGAACATTTAATTTTAAGTCTGGGGAACAAAATACTTTGGTTTGTTAACCTATGTTAATGTCAACCTCTGTCCAATCAATCAATAAATAAACTCTTATATTCCAAGAACTTCTAGGTCCTGGAGATACAAGTATAAAAAATGAAACCATCTTTATTGCAAAGAGTCCATAATCTTATAGCAAGGCAGATTACTTACTCTGTACTTCAGTTTCCTCATCTGTAATTTATCCATATTGAGTTGATCTAGTCCAAGAATCCCTTCCAGCTTTCTATCAATGACCCTATCATTCTAATTTACTGAACAAAGAATGTTTACCGACTATCCAACTATCAATAATCCTATCATTCTCTTACTGAACAATGTTTCTTTCATCTTCAACAAAATGAGAATGACCTAAATAAGTCACTTCTATGTTCTCTTTTGTTTCTATCTTATTGGTACCCTTGCTTGTCATCCCACTTCCTGGTCTTAAGCCTTTCCCTCCTTGGACTCTGAATTCATTTCTGCCTCCAACTCAAAGTTCTTCCTCCCACTTACCACCCCTGTTTCCTGATGCTCAGTACTGTCATTTTACTTTTAGAAGCACAGGTGACAGCTTAACATTGGCATGTCCTTCATCTAATCCATCTTTGTGCTTTTGTTTAAGATGATCAATTCATTTTTGAAATAGAGACAGAAAGGGCTTCCTTAACAAGCATGATTTTCTCCAATGTGATAGTGAATGAACCTTCTCTGACATCAGAAAAAAAGTAGATTTTCTTCCTTTCCCTCTCCACCCCCCTTCCTCTTTTCCATCTTGTGTTCCAGAGGCCAGATTATAATTGGATCCAGGGTAGAATCTCTTTCTCAGTTATCAGAAGCTTTTGTCAGTATCCTAAACCAGGTCTGCTCTGATATTATCCCACTGGCACATGGCTAAAAGAGAGGCATGGACCAGCACCACGGAGGGTCATTAGGGACCAACCACTTAGCCTCTTGACAAATGGTAGAGGACACAAAGGCTCCCTCTTTCTGACTCATGCATTATAGAAAAGAGCAGTTCTATTCAAAGAGCTTTTCCATACTTTGCAAAATAATATCTGGCCCATTGAACAAAAAGCCAAGAAAGCATTCTTCTAAAGGTTTAGAGAAACCTGCTTGCCAAGTCATGACTCAGAGAATTAGGTGAGAAACTGTTCTGTGCCACTCTGCTAAGTAGTTATGTGACCTTGGATAAGTCATCCAACTGCTCTGGGCTTCTGTGTATTCATCTGTGAAACGAGGAGGTTGGATCAGAGGATCTTTCAAAATCCCTTATAGCTCTCGCATTCTCAGATTCTCATTACTCAGCAGATGGAGTTCCACAGGACCGTGCTCTGTATACATGAACTCTTTGGCCAGCGTTTCATTTAGGCTTTGTCAAATGACCAAAAAGGGTCATCCTTTAAACTAAGGCATAGTTAAACCCCATTAGAACCTCATACGTGTAAATCGGAAAAATGGATTGAAGATAGCAACTCACTTAATCTGGAAATCCTGTTTGGGAAGGTCTTGGAGCTGACTTTGAGTTCAAAATAAGATCAGTTCTAGTGCTTGAAGGGGCCTCAGAGGTCTAGTTAATCTCTACCCCCTCATTTTATAGGGAAGGGATGGAACTGAGTTCAAAGGAAGTTAAATGACTTGTCCAAAGTCACTTAGAGGGTAACTATGAAATAATAATAAATATGATAATAAATGATGATAATTAAAGTGATGGGAATAGCTAACATTTATATGGCACCTTTAAAGTGTACAAAGCACTTTATTACATTATTTCATTTAGTTTTCCCAACAACCCTGGAAGATATTGCTATTACCCTCATTTTACAACTTAGGAAACTGAGACTGGGAGAGGTTAAGTGTTACTGTAGTTACATAGCTAGGAACTACTTTAGCCAGGATTCAAACTCAATTCATCCTAACTCCAAGACTGATACTCTGAACTGCATTAAAATAGGGGGAGGAAGATTATTAATACGATGGCTACTTTTTTGGCTTCTGTTTGATAAAATTTTCAGGATTTATTCCTCATCATGGAATTATTGTTGGGGCAAATATATGTAAAACTTCAAGGTGAAATTTGAATCCAGGTGCCTGTCTGCTTCATTCACTTCCTATTGTTCTCACACCACTTCATTTTACTAGGACTCGGTGTGGTGGAGTAGAAATTGTGTAACTCTGGGAAAGTCACTTAACTCTGTTTGCCTCAGTTTTCTCATTTGTAAAATGAGCTGAAGAAGGAAATGCAAATCACTCCAGTAACTTTGCCAAAAAAACCCCAAATGGGGTCATGAGGAGTCAAACATGACTGAATGATGGCAATATCTTTCCCCTCCCTTCCCCATCCAGATTAACCAATTTATTTCCTAAGACCAATGACTACCATGAAGTGAAAGGAAACTTGAATGGGGTTCAATCAAATCTCATCTGTAAAATTAATTACTACTTCTACTTTAGTGCTACTAATATTATGATCACTTCTATTACTATCACTTCTGTAGATAATATTCATGTATATTATTTTATTCTCTCAACAGCTCTGAAGTATGTGTTATTAGTGGAGAAGAAAATGGCAAACCACTCAAGTATCTTTGCCAAGAAAACCTCGTGGGCATACTGTCCTCTAAGTCATAAAGAGTCAGATAACAACAATTGACCAACTGAATAACCAAGCAACAACAATATATTCTAATTCTGCAGATGAAGGAATTGAGACTAAGGTAAGTGATTTGCCTATATCTGAAGAAGAATTTGAACTCAGTTCTTCCTGACTTCCAGGACCAACATTCCTTCTACTATGCCACACAGAATTCTTCAAAATGAGGACAGTGATGTTCTTTTGAATAAATGGCTCTTTTTTTTGTTTCTTTCTTTTTTGATAACACATGCAGGATATATTCCCACTAGAGCCAGGTCCCAATTAGTGTGAATGATGAAATCTTTAAGTGGTCTCATGTATTTCTTAGAACTATTCACAGTTATAATTATGTAAAATATGGAAATTGGTTCCAGTCGAATGGAAATATGTGAATTCTAATAATGTGACTACTTCAGGGGATTCATTATGCCTACTAATCCAACCTAGCTGTAATTGGATTATTTTGGGGTCAAAACATATGCTAAACAAATAAACAAAAGAATTTTACTCTGGACTGACGGTAAAAGATTTTGTGGCATTGAATCTAAAATGTGAATATACACACATATATACATATATCTATAACTATGTATAATTAAATATATGCATATTTATAATTTAAATATACAAAAAGCTTACATTCTCTATTGATGATTTTGATGTTAATAGAACAAGATAAATAGAATAAACAAATGCTCATAAACTCATTCTCTCTATGCTCTTCTCCTTGGTGGTCTCATTTGAATGGGTTCGATTATAAGCCACATGCTGACAACTCACAAATCAATCTCTAGCTTTATCTTCTCTCCTATTCTCTAGCTAGTCTTGTAGCAACAGCTCTTGGTAGCCATTTCCAAAATAGATACCCAATCGACATCTCATCTTCAAATACCCAAAGCAGAATATATCATCTTTTTCTTTAAATCCAAACCTCTTTCAGATGTTCCTATTTCTCTTGAGTGCATCACTATTCTTCTGTACATCATGGCAATAATAAGCCTAATGTCATTCCTCAGTCTTTCCTTTTCCTCATCCTCTATGTGTATTCAGATTTCAAATCTTTTTGCTTTGACCTTTTCTTCATCACTCACAGCCTTTCTCTTTTCTTCTACACCATTCTGTTGCCAGGCCCTCATCATACTTCCCTAGCCTAAGATAAAACATCACAAAAGTCCCCTCCATTTCTCATACTTTCCTCCCCACAATGGCATCCTCTTAGCTATTGATATCATCTTACTAAGATACACATCTGTCTTTGTCACTCTACCTGTAAAAAATGTCTGTGGCTGCCTCCCTCTCTACTATGGGGGAATATTTCTAATAGTTGTTCCAACCCATTATAAGAATTATAATCCTATCAATACTATGACTGAATTATTTCTTGTTTTTTGGTTTTTGGAAGGCAATGGGGTTAAATGACTTGCCTGAGGTCACATAACTAAGAAATTATTAAGTGTCTGAGGCTGGATTTGAATTTAGGTCCTCCTGACTCCAGGGCCAGTGCTCTATCTGCTGGTCCACCAACCTGCCACATGACTGAAATTTTAAGAGAAAACCTAGTTGCCATTCCTCCACAAAAGTTATAAGTTATCAAAACATTCCCTAAAGAAAGAAAGGAACATAAATGTCTAAAGAAGTTCTTCATCTGAATTCTAAGAACTTCAAAAATATTTTGATAACTGTTTCAATATAAATGGTTTTCTTTGTAATCCTTTGCATTTAATTTTCTACATAATTATAAGAAGGGATCTATTGTCTTCATCAGACCAAAGGAGCCATAACACACACACACACACACACACACACACACACACACACACACACACACAAACACGTCAAGCATGTTTCCAATTTTTGAATTAGAAAGAGAACACATCAAGTGAAGTACACTACTTCAACGAAGGGCAATATCAACCACAACATTTCACTGTATCCAACCTGACTTCACATAACCAATATAGATTAGAGAATGGAAACAATTATCTAGTAGCTCTAACTTTAAAAAGTAATCTAGGGGTGGCTAGGTGGTGCAATGGATAGAGCACAGGCCCTGGAGTCAGGAGTACCTGAGTTCAAATCTGACCTCAGACACTTAATAATGACCTAGCTGTGGGGCCTTGGGCAAGCCACTTAACCCCAAATGCCTTGCAAAAACCTAAGAACAAAAAAGTAATCTAGGTGATTTTGCCTGAAACCTGAAGATAATCCATTCAAAAGTTTCAAATCTAATTCAGTTTACATTAGGTAGATAACTTTAATCATTGGGAAGGAGAAAAAAGTATTTGTTGTAACTCTTTAAGGCTTAAAAAGCACTTAAATATTATCTGATTGAATCCTCACAACAACTCTGGGAAGTGGATACCATTATTATCCCACTTTGTATAGATGAGGAAACTGAAGCAGACAAGGCTTCACATCTTTTTACTCAGGTCTTCCCGAATAAAGGTCCAGCACTCTATATGCTATGATTCTTACCTGCCAACTAAATCCAAGCCCCTCTAAGACATCATTATCAGTCAGATGTTATATGTGATGTCCAGGAAGCAATTATAAAAACAGGAATAATAAGACAACAATAGCAAAACACCAAACTGTCTAGTGAAATAGCTTCTTCACCTTTGAGTAAGTTATAGAGATGGTGACAATATGCATCATTCTTCTGAGGTTCCTCATCTGAAAGTTCCCTATGTCAATGAAACTACAAATTCAGTCTCTAACACATAGAAAGTAACTCAATTACTAAAGAATGATCACTGGATAAGCAATCATGCATAGATCCTGGGTTTGAAAACCATCTAGAAACCTAATTATCTGTGTCCATCTGGCTGAGTCTCTTCACTTCTCTTACGTTCAAACATACTGATCATACTTAAGAAGCTTCAATTGCTCCCTATTGTCTCTAGGACAACATACCTATTCCTAGAGTTCTCAGTTAAAGCCTTTTACATTTGAGCTTGTAGAGGGCTTTTCAACATTATTTTACATTACTTACTCTGTGTTGCATACTCCATGTTTTAGCCAACCTAGTCTGCTTTCCATTCCATGTTGTGAGCATCCCACCTCTCACCTCTCAGGCTTTATTCAAATTATTCCTCATACCTGAAATGACTTCCTGCTTCCTTCTCAGAAACACTGGATCCTTTCATTTCCTTGGAAATCCTATTTAAGTCCTTTTTTTAAGTTTTTTTTTTTTTTTTTTGTAAGGCAATGGGGTTAAGTGGCTTGCCCAAGGCCACACAGCTAGGTAATTATTAACTGTCTGAGGTCTGATTTGAACTCAGGTACTCCTGACTCCAGGGCTGGTGTTCTATCTACTATGTCACCTAGCTGCCCCCCCCAATTTAAGTTTTAATTTAACTCTTCAATCCCAGGTTTAATATTCTGTCTTCCAGAAAATTTTTTTTATATTTTTCAAATATTTATATGTTGTATTTCCAAGGTTGGTTACAAGATTATTAGTCAGGGATTTCTTTGTATCTATGGTATAGATATAGTATCTATACTAACTTACACATAGACACTTAGCAAATTCATGTTTAATTGGACTGAATCCAACTGGATCAGTCTAAATTTCCTTTTCTGTATAAGAAAAGGATTAGATAGAGCTGTTATAAAGGAGACAGACCTTAAATTCTATCATTTTATGACTCTATAATCTGAAATACCCATTGGCTTTTGAAGATCTTGGAAACCCCTTCCAATGAATTTAAATAAGAGATCTTGTTCTCACTTTCTTTTCTGTAAAGCAAGAAGCTACTAACAATGCTGTTGAGAAAGTCATCACATCAAATGGACAACGTCAGAACCAAAATAAAACATGTCAGGAAAATGGATATCAATACTATTGTGAAATAAAAAGAGATTATAAAAGAAGACAGTTAGATGGAGGGATTAAAATTCAATTTAAATGAAAAGGAAATAAATAGAACCAGTCAGAAGATTGTGCTAGGAATGGAGGGATTGTGCCAGAGTATTTGAGGGTCAACTGTCATTCCATTTATTCCAGAGGGCACAGAAAAACCCAGGAGGTGCCAAGGATGGCAAATGGGATGTTATTAATATTATAGATTTCAGCAAGTTCCAGAGGAAAAGATACTAATGGGCACTCTTGCATCTATGGCAAAAACCTTGAGTTCATCTTGGAAATCAAGCCCCCACATCTTTGGTTGTTCATGCTTGGGAACAGAGGAGAGGTCCAGAGTCAACAGAAGTCACAGGATAGCATAGAAATTTTGAGGACCTCAGTGGTGACTTTTCTTCTAAGAAGACATCTAGGAGAGCA
This sequence comes from Macrotis lagotis, assembly GCF_037893015.1. Classification (NCBI taxonomy): domain Eukaryota; kingdom Metazoa; phylum Chordata; class Mammalia; order Peramelemorphia; family Peramelidae; genus Macrotis; species Macrotis lagotis. Next base: position 31,903,738 of record NC_133664.1, on the reverse strand, counting down.
CAAGAAATTGTCTGTCTCCTTCATTCCACCCAGCTGCTAATATTTTTCACTCTAATGCTAATTTTTTTAGTGTGTTTATATTCCCCCCTCAAATTTCAGCTTAACTCTAACCTTCTACAGAGTTAAAATCCTATCTTTTCTCAGTCTCTCTGTCTCTCTCTGTCTCTCTCTCCCTCTTACCCTCTTTCTACTCTGTCTCTGTCTCTGTCTCTCTCTGTCACTCTGTTTTTCTGTCTCCTTTTTCTCTCTCTCTGCTATATCCTCTCTCTCTCTGTCTCTCTCTGTCTCTCCATTTATTATATATGTACACACAAACACATAACCACACATAGATATATTAAGTACATTCTTGTTGACTATAAACACAGACACAGGTCTGTGTTTGTGTGTGTGTGTGTGTGTGTGTGTGTGTGTGTGTGTGTGTGTGTGTATGTGAAGGTTTTTGAAGAGAGTTATTTATTTTCTTTTTTTTCATATCTTCAGTGCTTATCACAGTGTTTGGTATATAATTCTAACTAAAAGTTTATCGATTGATAAATTACCAAGATGAAAAGACACCAGAAGAAATGTACCCTCAACTGTGGAACACTAAGGTACAATCCCTTTCAAAATTCAGTTCCAGTGACTTCTTTTATATGAAGAAAGTCCTTCCTGAATTCTGTCAAGTGATAATGCTTCTTCCCTCCTGGTCCTCTCCCATCCTCACCAATTACTTTTTAAGAATTTTTTGAGGGATAGATAGGTGGATCAATGGATAGAGTACTGGACTTCGAATCAGGCAGACATATTCCTGGGCTCAAATCTGACTCAGACACATATTAGCTGTGTGACTCACAACTTGCCTTACTTTCCTCATTTGCAAAATAAGCTGGAGGAGATGGCAAACTACTAAAGTAGCTTTGCCAGGAAAACCCCAAATGGGGACACAAAGAGTCTGACACAGTTGAAACATAACTAAAGAACTGAATTTGAAACATTTTGCATGGGTGCATGTGTATCTACATTATTTTCTAAGATGGAAAATAATCTCCTTTAGGGAAAAGACTTTTAGTTTTGTTATTTTGGTACATGATTAATAAATTCTTAGTGGTTAGGTCTTTAATGAGGGGGATACCCAGCAGATGACTCTTGCCGAGTCAGCAGCATTGTAATATAAATGTGATAGCTTGGGAATTGCGAGTCAGAAGAAGAGATTTGGTGGCTTTTTTCCTAAAACCAGATCTACATAAAGATACTTTGGTTTCCCCTTGAGTAGTTCCTGTAGAGAATATGAATTTGATAAAAATGTCTTGACCGGTAGCAAGACGCATACTGGTATCTGATACTGCTGCTCTCCATGTCACTGGGTGAACACAGTGCTGCCCAATATAGCACAAAGGTTTGTAAAACTTCTATTTATAGGCTGAATATACATTCTGAGGCTGTTTCATCATTCAGGATTCAGAGATAAAGTTTGAAGTGACCTCAGAGGTCATGAGCCCATCTTTCTAATTTTACAGATAAGATAGTTGAGGCTCAAAAAATTTAAATGACTTGCTCAAGGTCACTAACTTGAAATTCCAAGCCAGGATTTCTGATTCCAAGAAAAATCCTTCCTATTGCTCCATGTTGCCTCCAAAGGATATGAATAAGCAATTCAGAACAAAAATGCAAGCTAATAGTAAAAATAGGACTCACAATGACTAATAACAAGGCAAATAAAGATTTAAATAACTCTGAGGAATCACCTTGAATGCATTCAGAAAACAAAGACAGAAAAAATTCAGCACCATAGGGGGATGTGAGAAAATTAGTACATTAATTTTCTGATAGATAATGATGAATTGGCTCAACTATTTTGAAAGAGGATTTGACATTATGCAAAAAAATACAAAGATGTTCATGCTCTTTGACCCAAGGATGTATTGGAGTTATTCCCTCAGATGACTATTGATAGGAAAAGACCCAGCTGTATAACAATATCCATTACATCATGATTTGTTTAAGTAACAATTTGGAAACAAATTGTACCCTCAAAGATTATGGAATAATTGCTCAAAAGTCTGTGGCATATAAAGGTTGCATGAAGAAAATCAAATAGGAAAAATTGAAATATGGGAAACTTTTTTTAGAAATGATCTACAGTATAAAGAGCAGAACTGAAAAAACATTATGCACAATTTCTATAGCTATATAAATGACAAAGAGGCGACTTGGCAACATCATCCTTATCATCATGAGTAACATCAACATTTATGCACTACTTTAAAAGTTCCAAAGGGTTTTCTTATTCAATCCACCAAACAACCCAGAAAGGTTGGTGACATCATGATTCCCATTTTACAGATGAACAAGCAAAGAGTCATGGGTAAAAATCATGTGCCTAAGTCATGCTAATAAGTGGCTAAGTCAGATTTTAATTAGGTTTTCCTTATTTCACTAGCTATGTGAAATTCAGTTTATCATCTGAAAAATAAGATGGAGAAGGAAAGAGCAAACTAATCCAATATCTTTGTCAAGGAAACCTCAAATGAGGTCACAAAGAGTCAGCCATGACTAAACAGCAACATAGGATTGTAATTTGGGGCCAACTAGGTGGCCCACTGGATAGAGCATTGGAACTGGAGTCAGAAAAAAGTCATCATTCAGAATTAAAACCTGACCTGAGGCATTCACTATGTGACTCTGGGTAAGTCACTAAATTATTTGCCTCAGTTTCCTCATCTGTAAAATAAACTGGAAAAGGAAATGACAAGTCACTCCACTATCTTTACCAAGAAAACCACAAATGGATTCATGAAGAGTCAGACATGAGAAAGATGAATGAAAAGTTTCCTGACTCCTAGTCTAGCACTTTATCCACTGCACCATCTGGATTGAAGTCCCACCTCGGAAACCTCTGGACAAGTCACTTATCTTCCAACGATTCTAGCTACCTCTTGAAAACAACACATCAAAAAAACACAGAAAATTAATAAAATAGAAGGGTACCAATCCTATAGATACATCCATCTTCCTTTTCCATATGCTTTTTTTTAAAAGGTGGAGAGGATGAGGGGGCAGGGTGAAACATGGTATGTTCTGGTGTGAATCACTTTAGGAATTTTTTATTGAAGTCACTTTTGTTATCATGCTTTGAGTGTTAGGGTTATCCTGACTGAGGTCATACGTGTAGGGAACAGGTTCATATAACAATTAAATTTGAAATCCTGTGATTGTTTATACAATCTTTTTTTGTCACATTAAACTACCTCTTGGATCTGCTTTCTTTGAAAACTGTTTGGATGATCATATTTTTATGAAAGTACAAGTCTTCCTTCTGACAGAATAACTCAAAAAGTGAATTAAGTGATTTTCAAGAATCATGACTACTGAAAAAGATGAGAGCAATTCGAAAAGAAGTAGGGTCACTGAATCGAGGCCTACTTTTTCTTCTACAGTGCTAGGGCCTGCCCTATATAGTTTTCAAAAATCACTCGATATGCCCAAATTTGGAATTTTCATTGGCAGTGTCCACATTAATCAATGGCATCTTTATCAACAGCTTTTTGTCACTCTTTCTCTTGGCTGCTTTAAGTGAGAAAAAAGCATCAATCATATCCCCAGAGAATACAAATCATTTTTCTCTGAATCCTCAATCCTGCCTTAAAAAAACCAAACCAAGGAAAGTTTTTTCAGGAGAATCATGCTACAAGAATATATTTTTTCAAGCTTTCTGAATCATTGTTATTATCATAAAATCAGGTCCTCTTATAGTCCTTTCAGGTTTAACAATCCCTAGTTCAATGCTTCTCAGTAAATCCTTACTGAATTGAACTGAGTTGAATTGAATATGCTGGTGACCTGTCACATAGGTAGGGATAAGGATTATCAACCATGCTATATGGGTAAAGAAACTGAAGCCCGGAGAGGTCAAGTTGGTTTCCCATCATCACTCAGCTTGGAAAGATAAAGGTCAAGATTCAAACCCAAGTTTCCTTATTCCATGTATTTTTTACTCTTAGGAGTTCTAACTTAATTTCAATTTTTTTTTCATTAATAGGTAAGCCTGCCAATGTTTGGTGTACTATTATAAATCACAACTGGTCAGGGTTAAATGACTCATGTTTGGATTACAATGGAATGGGTCACTTATGGATCATCTAATAGTAAACAAAAGAAAATGTACTTAATAACAGAAAAAAATATATACTCAGCAAGGACACATCATTGATTCAATTGTGAGCTACTCCTTCAAAACAATGCCACTAGGTGGGAAGTATATGGGCAATCTGACTCTATCTGTGGATAAGGCCAATAAGGAAGCTACAGCAACTATTCCAAACTGAGTCCTCTGCATCAATTAAGTCTCAAATATGTTTTCAATATGCTTTCTTTTAAGGAAAAGAAAGCCTATCCTTCAAGGGCTAAGGCCTGAGGAAAAATTATATTGTTCCTACCATAGCCATGAATGTCAAAATCAGATTGAATACACCAAAATGGTTCATCAAAAAAAGCTTTGAAACCCTCAGGCAGCTCAAGCATCTAAGATGTGGTCTTAGATGATAATAAAATATGGAATGATGGGTAGACATTTGCCTTTGGGGGAGATCTGATTAGAAGACATGGAAGTATTTAAGAAAAGAGGGCCTATTATTTTCTCAATTGTTAGCCAATGGATAAGCTACATGTCTAGTCTTTCTGTTCAGTGTTCTCTCTTTTTCCCAATTTTTTAAATGTCCTTGTCTGGATGTGTTGGTCTTATTACTTTCTCCTTTTCATCTTCCTTCCTTTCAAGGGCTCTTCTGTTCCTATACACATTCCTTCTATATATATATATATATATTATTTATTTAACCATACAATAAGTGCTGAATTCCTATCATGGAATCAAGAACTATGTCAAGTTTCATTAAAATGCCCCTTGTTGTAAAGGTAAAATAATCAGATCAATAGACAGATAGTTTTGCCACATTAATTTCTCTATATATTCCAATATAGGAGAGGCAGATTGGCATAGTGAATACAGAATTGATCTGGAAATAAGGAAATTCTAGGCTCAAATTCTGCCTCTGGCACTTACTGGCTATTTGGTCTTTGAGTGTAGCCTTTCATTTTCATTTCTCTGGGTTCTGATCAACACTTTAAGTTATAAAGACAGTACTGAACTACCCTGGGAGGAGTTTTCTTATTCAGAAGTTACCATACCAATGAAATTACAATTCCATTCCCACTTTGTTGCTATCGTTATTCTGACAAAAAATGTCCCATATATCATTTGCCATCAACATGGTCTTTGCTTTTAGAATAGAAATTTTCAAAGGATAGATAATATCAGTATTTAATAAATATTATTTGGTCATTCAATTCAATAAGCAGTTATTATTTACTAGGTACTATGCTAAACTTCAGTGATATAGAGAAAAAAACAAAGCAGTCCTCCCTTTCCAAGAACCTATAGTGTCCTGGAAGGATATAATATGTGAAGTAAATACAAAATTATGGGCAGGGACAAGGCAGAGGAATCAAGAAAGAGACATAGTACCTCAACTGAGCTCTTAAGTGAGCTAAGAGTACCAAGGGGTGGAAATGATGAAAGATGGCATTCTAGGAACAGGCAGGATAGAGGGACAATGGCTGGAGAAAGAAGGGCATGTATAGGGAACAAAGAAAAGCTGGTCAGACTAATTTTTTTTTAGGTTTTTATAAAACAATGGGATTAAGTGACTTGCCCAAGGCCACACAACTAGGTAATTATTAAGTGTCTGAGGTCAGATTTGAACCCAGGTACTCCTGACTCCAGGGCTGGACTCTAGCCGCCCCCAGACTAAATTTTAAAGTATATCAGAGAAGAGCATGGAATTAACTTGGAGATGTGATTCCAAAATAAGGTTGGCCCCTAAAAGAATATCTTAGAAGACATTTCCTTCTATTCCTTTGCAGAGATGGTCAGGGATCAGAAGGGGAGGAGAGAGGAGATTTATGAACTGGAATGTCACATATGATGTCAACTTTTAAAAAATTTTTACTGAACAGTTTTAGTGATTTATCTCTTTGTCATCTCTCCTCCCCTCCCCCCTTTTTAAAGTATTTGTTATAAAGGATAGCATTCTGGGAAGGAAGAGATTATCAAGAATGTAGGCAACAGCAAAACAAAACAAAAACAATAGAAATCTATTTTTTATATAAAAAGATAGGTTGAAGATAAATATAGTCAGGTCTTAAACATCAAACTAGAAGTTTTCATTGTATTAAAATGCTGATGATTATGGTGAAGACTGATTAGGAAGAACACAATACACCTACATTCTTATAACTTAAAGACCACTGATGCATTTATGCGAGTATCTTGAATGATTCATTACATAAATTAGCCAAGTCATATAGAGCTGGGAAAGCATATGCACTAGGGAAATTTTGAAAATAATTAATTATGGCAGCTTTGGATTAGTTGGAGAACATGATGAATCCAGGCCCCCCAGTGGTATAGATATAGCAGATAATATGCAAAGGTTTAGGTGGAACAATCAAGAAAGAATTCCATAAGAACTAGGAATGCAAAAATCTGGTGTTTCTCCTAAAGCATAACTGGGATGCTGCTGCTAATTTTTGACTTTTGTTTTCCAATTTCTGGCTAGCCCTGTAGATTGAATTAACGTGAAGCCTTTGGTTGGACTACCCTTCATCTGTTTCTTATCCTGGCTCATGTGAATTCTTATGTTCTGGTTAAATTGTGTTTACCTACAGCTCTGTAATAAAGCATGCCATTCTTATTATCATAGACAGACTCCTTTTCTTCCCCTTCATTCTCCTACAGGGGCTCACAATTCATATTTCCATCCTTCAGACACACAGAGTCATTACCAGGGTAGATTGTTGTTGTGTTTCTCAATCAATTCCATTTAACCTGTTATGTCATTCTCAACTGACTGAGAAGGGCTAATTTTGCCACATGGATTCTGTGGCTCAAGGCAAGGCTTTGAATAATATTTAATTTAATTCAGAATTGCTCCTGGGATTATGACAAGGATGTTGATTGTCCTCTCTGGTTGACATATTTTTCTTTTAACCAGAAAAATCTCTTAGCCAAAAATTGGTTAGTACAATTAGAATGTGACTCTTTTGCTTCTTTCTCCTAGGGAAAAAAAAAGTCTAGTCTTATAAAAAGTGATAAGATTTTCCTTCCTCTAGTATAGGGGAAACAAATCTCATTAGCATGATACAAAGTATGTTATTGAAGCTGTTTTATGACAACTTCACTTAAAATTCCAAAGGAAAAGCCAAGACTTCAATGATGAGAGATTTTTTTTCAAGAAATTATTCCATTTTTCAGGAAATGAGCACAGGACCACAGGGAGCAAGATCAGGGAACGTTTAGATGTCCTCCTTAGAAATCCAGCAATACAGAAATATAAAAAAGGTCAGCAGAGCAGAAACTTTCATTTATTCCCCAAATTCAAAGGGAGATATAAGAGCAGGGGCACTAAACCAAAAGCAATAAAGGAAACACACATATAAATATTCTGTTTGTTTGTTTTTGCAAGGCAATGGGGTTAAGTGACTTGCCCAGAGTCTCACATTTAGATAATTATTGAGTGTCTGAGGTCACATTTGAACTCAGGTCCTCCTGACTCCAGGGCTAGTGCTCTATCCACTGTGCCACCTAGCTGCCCAATAAATAAAGTATCGTATTCATTAAGAATATTTGGTTAAGACTCTTATTTAAAAGAGTGATAAGATCAAAGTTGATCCATGGAGATGGAAAGTGTCTCAACTTACCAATTCAAAGCCCAACAAGGCAGAGAAAATATCAATCAGATCACTGGTTTTCATGATATCATGATTCTGGGAAGCTGAAGCAAACTGAAGAAAGACAAGATGAAGGAAGTGGGATTATGAGAAAGCCTGGCATAATGATAAGATGGTCAGATAGCTTGACCAATGGACAGTGGCACAGAAATTTAGAAAAAATGAGTTAACTCTTGAGAAGTTTGGACAAACATTCCATAGAAACAAGAAGATAATATTTCACCCACTCCCAGGAAGACTTCTTAAAGCACTGTGAGAACATTTGGGGTACATCATTTGTGCTAGATTTGGGGAAGAGGGAGGAAGTTGTGGAAAGGTTCAAGAAAAGAGTAACCCGAGTAATAATAGGACAGGCCAATAGGTAAAATGGGTCAGAGGTATTGGAAATATTTGTGCTGGAGAAGAAAGACTGAAAGGTTCCTCTACAATCATCTAAAACTATTTTGAAAAGCTAATGTATGAAGGATGGGGAACAGATGTTCTCCATTTCCACTAAAGATGGAACAAGCAGACATCGGGCTTAACATGCAGCCGGAAGGATTTAAATTGCTTTAGCTGCAATCTTGTCTGGAGGCAGCAGAACATGTTTTATATGCTTTTTGGTCCCGAGATTGTAGGGATGAGTGCTTGGAGCTCATATTCTAATCCTTTCTCTTCCACTTTTAAAGAGACAGTTTGCTCCTCAGACTATCTGGATCTGACCACCAATTTTGTCCCCTTTTCATTCTTCACATTTGTGATTTAAATGCCAGAGGGAATTTCTGGAAAGGACAGTTCCTTTACCAGGACATATTGGGAACTCTAAGTAATAGATCTTTATTTTTTCCAGTTGTGATTTTAAAAAAATTATTGGTTAAAGGGAAAAAAATAAATCAAAACACTTTAAATTTTAAAAAATAAATTTAAATAAATTTCAGCAAATGTTATCTCTATCATATCTAATTATATGAATTTGTAATAAAAATATTGAGATTCAAAAGGCTCTTAAGAAAGGAAATCCAAGAGAAAAAAAGGTAAGTAAGGCATATCTTATTTTTTTAACCTTAGTTATAATAAAACTTACCAATGGTGAAATAATTCTATTAATGCTTACACACATATTCTTTTTGTATGCATTGGCTTATAGCTAATCATGAATCCCACCAATAAGGGGTCTCCATAAAATAAAGGTCTTTAACAACCATAAGCCTTAGCCTATGTGAACAGATCCCCTCAATCATTAAAGACTAGGGGTTGTGGTAGTGAGGGGAGAATCACATCAATTTCCAAACCTTGCATTTTGTGACATTTAAAAGTCTTTGACATGGTGTATTCATACTTTGATTTCCTAATGTCCTTATAAAGGTCATGTTTATGGTATAATAACCACACATTTGCAAGGGTTATTAATCAGAGAAAAGCTATATTGCAAACAGACTCTCCTAGAATTTTTACCCATTTTAATGTGGAACATATTACCAACTTAAGAATGTCACATTTTTCAAGAGCGCCTTTGGGAAAAAAATTAAAAGAACAATGCATTTCTTTCAATGGGATGTCTTCATTGGAGATTAAATCAGAGTGCAGCTTAGCAGGAGAAATGACAAGTATGGATTCTGTTATTTCAGCAAACTTAAGTGGCTATTAATGAAATTCTAATTTTTAAGCCAACCCTTTGCAACAGCTATATTATAGGCCATCCAGAAAAACCAATGGGGTCAGTAACCTTTATTAACAATCCACTGGGTGTTGATGGTAGGTATTTCTAATTCATATTCAGTGAAAGAAAAATACTTTTTTAATGTTAATACATGTTGCAAGCATCCAACTCATCTAAGAATAATAAATTCTGGGTAGCACCATGCCTATTTTGCCTCAGCAGGGGAGACATTAGATAGTCTCCTTTTTGCTCAATGTTCTAAGAAAACAAGAGTGAGGCATAAATTCCTTTCTGTCCCCAAGAACTGCTAAAGAGCAGGAAAGGCTCAAGCATCTTTTGCAGCTAGTGGCGACTTGCTGACATTGTGTGGCTGTTGAGGAAATGTCCTAGGCTGAAATGGCTGCACGTCTCACTAGTTATAAAACTGGAAATGTGTGTATAAACACATATAAACAAAAGCATATATGCATATGTGTATACATGTTTATATGTGTATATATTCCCTTCTAACATTTAAAAATTATGTTTTCCAAGACCTATCAGAAGGTGATAAATTGTAAATATCATTTCAAAGTATTTTTATCTTTCTCTACTTATTTAAAATGTTTTCCTTGAGCAACAGTCCAATGATCTTTGCAAAGCAAAACACTGACATATTCTGCTTAGACAACACAATATATTGATGTAAAAAAGCTGTTCCATCTGGTCCTGGGTCAAACTCTGTTCTTCATTGTATAGTCAAACTTGGACCAACTCTTAGTAGTGCAAGTATTCATGGTTTATGAGACAAATCACTTTACAAATTAAAAGATCTGATATTTGGATATCACCAATTACTACCAAATCCTGAATTTCCTCAAGAACCCTCTTGAACAGAGAAGAGAAAGAGGATTGTATAATCCTCTTTTGATTAGCCAATAATGGAATCCAGATGCAAATTAGTAAGTATTCTGGTGTCTAACATGGAACATGAATACACCATGATGCAGTAAAAATAAAAAAAATTCACATGTACATAATCCTTCAAAGTTCACAAGACATTTTCATGCATTATCTTATATGAGTTTTTATAAAAGTTCTGGAAGTCAGGTATAAGAAATAATAAAAATAATAAGAATTTATTTTGCTCTTCCTTTGTGGTTGGTACAGGGCTAAGGGGTTTTACAATCATTATCTCATTTGATCCCCGACAATCTTGTAAACTACTTGCTATTAGTTTCCCCATTTTAAAGATGAGAAAACTGAGGCAAACAGAGAATAAGTGATTTGCCCAGGATCATAGATTTAATTTTTAATTAAATCTTAATTAAAATTTTAATTCAGGTCTTCTGAATTCCAGATCAAATGCTCCATTCACTGAATCACTTAGCTTCCCCTATAATTCCCATTTTACTAATGAGGTTATTGAGGCTCAGGTTAAGTGGTTTTCTCATGATTACATAGTTGGTACATTTCTGAACAAAGATCTAAACTTGGGTTTCCCTGATTATAAAGTCCAGTCATCTACCTGCCATTTGAACAGACTAAAGGAAAAGATAGACAAAGTTTCTAGGAATAAATCTCTGAACTATGAATATCAAAACAGACATCATTGCTTAAGTCCTGAGGAAGTGAAGCTTTTGAAAGATGGTTAAAAAGGGGGAGTGAAAGGGAAGGGCATTAAATATTGTAGCAATCAAGCAAATCCTCCTAGAAAGTTTCTAGGTTCTAGGGGCAGCTAGATGACTCTAAAATCAAGAGGGTCTGAGTTCAAATTCCACCTCAGATGCTAACTGTGTGACCTTGGGCAAGTCACTTCACCCTGATTGACTCACATCTAGGGCCATCTCCAGGCATCCTGATTCATATATGGCTACTGGACTCAGATGACTTGGAAGGAGAAAATGAGGCAGGTGAGAGCGCAGCCCCTCTCACTCAAATCCAATTCATGTGCTTGCCATGGCATCACCTCCCTGATGTCATGGTCTTATTCATGACCAAATGGCAAATATCATTTAGAAAACTACTGTCAAATAAGGAGAATAAGACATGATAAGGTTGGGGGGACGTCAGAATACAAGCAATATTTTACATCAATGAAGAGAGATCATCAAATGAAGTAACTTCCAGATCAATGGATCAGGTCAAGCTTCCTCATTTCACTTGAACTTCTGCAAGTGCAGAAATATAGAATAACGATATAATAAAATAATAATAAAAGCTTCAAGAAATAATCTAGTTCAACCTTCTACCCTTAGGCAGGTAAAGAATAATTCGGTTCATCCTACAGGGATGGCAGTTATAGGTAAAATAAGTAAACTTGGAATACCAGATCTGGGAACCAGAACAATTCTTAGAAAAAATTTAGTCTATCCTCCACACTTTTACAGATGGGAAAACTGAGGACCAGGGAGTTCCAGTGATTTGCCTAAGTTCATACAATTAGTAGTAGAGAAGAAATTAAAAATCAGATTGCAGGGAAACTAATATCTGGCTGGAAGGGAACTCAGGAACATCCACCCCACTCCTCTCATTTTAGAAATGAAGAAACTAAGCTTCAGGAATATTGTCAAGGTCACACACTGGAGATAGAATGAAAGGAGAAAAAAGTTAGGGATAAGGTGGAAATTAGAATGAAAACTATGTGTCAAATGAAATAAGTTTTAGATTTAAAAATCAGGAGACATTGGTTCAAGTACAGTCTTTGTAATACATTTCTTTTATGTCCTCTCTGTACAGGATAAGGCAAGACAAGATGACAGACATTAATTTTTTTTAATTTAAGACAATGGGTTAAGTGACTTGACCAAGGTCACACAGCTAGGCAAATACTAAGTTGTCTGAGGCTGGATTTGAATTCAGGTCCTCCTGACTCCAAGGGCTGGTGCTCTATCCATTGTGCCACCTAGTTGCCCCCACCCCCACCCCGGACATTTAATTTGACCCAACCCATACTAAGGGTTCATGTGCCAATGTTATGGAAATGTTCGTGTTAGTTCATAAATTAAAATTAAATTAAAAGAAAAATAAGACATTCCCTGCCTCAGGAACCTTACATTCAGAGGAAGGAAGAGAATACCCAAAGGGAATATGAAAATTTGTGGCAGAGGGAGGAAAGGTATGATGACCAAGTTCAGAGTCAGAATCAAAGTTGAAAGAAGAATGAAGAATAAACAGCCTGGCTCTTCCCTGAAAACAATAACCCCTTGGGAGTGGGGGAACAGGAAAATGGAGCTGACATATTACAGGGATGCTGCAGGTTGAAAAGCTTCCAAACAACCAGGGCAGTTTCAGGTACAGCTGAGCTGCATGTAAAGGTTAAACATCTTGGTGCCTGAAATAGAATGTGAATCTAAGTCTCTCCTAATGTAGGTTCAGTGCTCATCCGCTTTCCTTATATCATTTTTTATGATCTATTTTTTAAGTGTTCAGGGACCCATCAGTTACTAAATTACACATGCCTTTTGACCTAAATTTAACAATACTAGACAGCAAAGACATGAAAGAAAGAGGAAAAGGCCGCCTATGTATAAAAAAAATCCACAGTTTTTGCAAAGGTGGAAAAGTAGAATGTAATGGGTCTGCACCAATTGGTGAATGAACAAGTTATGGAATATGAATGTGACGGAATTCTATTGTGCTGTAAGAATCGGTGATGGGAGTGTTCAGAGAAACCTGGAAAGACTTGCATGAACTATTGCAGAATGAAGAGGATAAAGCCATTATAGCAACTCATCCAATTCCAATGAGAGTGTGAAAAATAACTTTAAAGGTTAAGAATTCTGAACAATCTTGATTCCAAAGGACTGATAATTAAACATGCTCCCCATCTCCTGACAGAGAGGCAATGGATGGAAAGTTCAGGTTGAGTCTTATATGAGAATTTGTTATATATATATATATATATATATATATATATATATATATATATATACTCATTATAGATGTTTTGCTTTTCTTTTTTACTTTGATAGGTGGTCGAGAAGGTAGATTTTTATAAGTTGAAAAGATAAAAAAGATGATAAAAGAAAGATTATTTTTTTTGCAAGGCAATGGGGTTAAGTGACTTGCGTGAGGTCACACAGCTAGGTAATCTTTAAGTGTCTGAGGTCACATTTGAACTCAGGTCCTCCTAATTCCCAGGCTGGTCCTCTCCACTGTGGCACCTAGCTGTTCCTGAAAGGGAAATTTCAGAGAACCTTGGGAAGTCTTTTCTGACCAAGTGCAGCATGAAGTGAATACAAGTATATTAAAATAAGTGTGCATGTGTGTATGTGTGTGCCTGCACACATACGTATCACATGTATACACAAACACAGAATAACAGTATTGTAAAGACAAACAATCTGAAGACTTAGGACACTGTGCAAGGTCCACCCATGATTCCAAAGAACCAATGATGAAACATGTTACCCACCTCCTCACTAAGAGGTAATGGTTTCAAAGTTCAGAAAGAGATACATTTTTGGACACTATAAAGGTAGGATTTTTTTTTTTTGCTTGACTTCATATTTTTACAAGGATTTATTTGATGTTTTTGTTTGTTTTTCCTTTGGGGGAGAGAATATAATGGAGAGAGAATTAGAGAAAGTAAATTCTGGTTAATTGAAAAATTAATTTAATTTTTTTAAGTCTTTTTCCCCCCAAAGAACATATTCATATTACAGAGGGACTGATTTTTTTTAGCACAATGGAAAAAATCTAATGAAACCCACTCCGCCCCCCTACACACACACACAATGGGAAAATGCCTAAAGGACAGTCAATAGGGTATAAATGACCGGCAATATTCAGCAGCAAATCATCTAGCTGAATGTATTATCTAATCTGAAGCATTTATTAGCACATGTAAAAGACTTAGAAAGTCTCTGAACAGCTTTGTTAGTAGGGAGGAAAGGTTCTAAGGAGTGTCACTGGGGATAGGAGCTGTGGGAAATCTGTAGCAGAGAAACTCTCTTAGATCCCATGATGTATGTAGTTTTATTACAAGACAGAAGATGAAATATAGCTTGTAAGGATGATGAATAAAGCTACCCTAAAGGATATCAGAAGCCTAGCTGCTTAATGAAACTTTTTATGCTCAAAAGACTTGTGAAATTATCGTTATTATATCTCCACTAACTTCCTCTGTCTTCTGATGGTTTTCCATTGCCTGGACCAGAAGCTGGGCTTGGAAACCTCAAAGGTAGACCCTGGGAGGCTCCACATCAGGAAGGGCCCCCTTCCAGTTTCACTTCCAAACTAGAAAGGTTTCAAGTCCAAGCCTCATTGCTGGTGGGCTGTTCTCTCATCTGAGGAGAGTGAGCGTTTCTAAACCAAACACCTATTCTAACAAGGCTGTAGCCACTTCAGGCTTACTCCAGGATGCCAAATTCAGAGCCCAAATAGTATTTTTAGACCATCAGAAGCTTAGAAACTACAAAGCTAAGCACCTGATCTTCTAGTTCTCTCCCCATCTTCTCCTTCTCCTACCTCATCCCTAGGTTGTGATCATTTGTGCAAAATTCCTAGTGCCCGCTCTGATGCAGGTCAAATTCAAACTAATGGTTTGTTAAAAGCAAGTTTTCATTCTTTTATCATCAACTTAATCAAATTCTAATATTGTAACTTATAAACAAAAGAAACTATAATGTCATTTTAAAAAGAAAAAATAGCTAACATGATATATTCACATATCATATATATACATACTTATGTATAAAGAAAACTTTCAAATTATATACACATTTATATCTATATATGTATATATACATATATATATACATAATTTTAAAGTTTTCTAAACACTTAATTAATATTATTCTTTCACCAGCCCTGTGAGACAGATGCTTTTACTATCCCCATTTTATAAAAACTGAAGCTATGTATATGTACTGTATATAATTTACAACTTACATACACATACACCATAGGGGGTTCCAAAAGTTTTATTGTGGTTTAAAGATATTATAATATAATATAACAATGGAGTAACTATCTGTTACTGTTCTATTTGTGCCCTTTGGTACTTTATTTCTTTAATATTTGGGTGGCTCACTGTATAGAGAACTGAAGCTGAAATCAAGAAGACCTAAGATCACATCTAGCCCCATGTTTACTATATATATATATATATATATATATATATATATATATATATATATATATATATATATCCCTAAGGAAGTCACTTTCCCCCCCCTAGTTTTCCTCAGTTGTAAATTGGGGATAATGATATCCACCTTCCAGGGTTTCTAAACTGCTTTGCAAACCTTAATACATGATAGAAATACTAGCTATTATTGTGGTCATTGTTGTGTCCATTTAAACTTTGTTTTATTGATGCTTCTTTTATTATATATCTATAATTACCCACCTACACACTCCCCAAATAAAAGACTTCCCCTGTAATAAATGTGCATAGCTCAACAAATCAATCTATTGGTGACATCTGGTAATGCATGTCTGATTCCTCATAACCGGTCTAGCCTATAGTAGTTCTTTTGCTTTTAGTCAGATCAAATTGTGAAAATCATCTCCATAATTGTAGAGGAATAAAAATCTATACCAGAGAAAGGAATACTCACGCCAGTGAAACCACAGACCCTGGAGGTATTGTTCATATTACTTAAATCAATCTTTCAATGTCTTTAGAGAGTAAAGGCATCTGAGAGCTGTCTTACAAAAGGAGGGCCAACCTTACTCTAAGTGAAGTAACACAACTTTTGCAAAAGGGAGATAATGGCTTCACCCTTGAAATTTTAGCTTAAAATTTCTAGAGGTTGTGTTTGGATGTCATTTTAAATGACCACGTCTTTGAGCTTCAGTTGATCGGAGGAACCCAGCACAGACACTGTGTGGTCTATCTAGAAGAGGTGTTCTCAACCTGGAGTTCATGAACTTGAGAGAAAGAGAGGGTGGGGGAGAGGCAGAGAGAGACAGAGACAGAAAGGCAGAGAGACAGAGAGAAAGAAACAGAGAGAGAGACAGAGAGAAAGAGACAGAGGGACAGAGACAGAGGGACAGAGACAGAGAGATGAGAAAGGAAGGTAGGTGGGATTTCTATGTAATTGTTTTCCTTTGTAATTTCATATATCTTATTCTTTTAATGAGATACAAAGATTACACAAGGACTCACAAAAAGATTAAGAAGCCTTGATTCTCCATATCCAACTGCAATAACATCAATGCTCACAACAGATGTTTCAGAGGCAAATATAAAATATCCATAACAGATTCACCATACAATACTATGCCAAAAAGGAAATGTATTTTTCTCACTTCAGCTAGTGATCAAGCTATTCCTGGGAACATAAGATCTTACAGACCTCATAATAATTTTATCTTCACTATTCATAATGCAGACACCATTAAATATATTCATAAAGAAAATTCCTATTATTCCTTTAAAATTTCTGAGATTTTAATTTCAAACATCTACTTGCTTTTAGATAGAAAGATAGAGTCAATAATAATAATATATTTTTACAGATGAGTCCCAATTTTTTTATACATATAATGCATTTTTGTCAATCAATTCTTATAGCTTGTCTTCTCTACCCTAGTCTTCTGTTAGGCATCAAGTCAGGAATCTTGTGGCTAAAAAGATTACAATTGAATATTAGAAGATCATAATATGCAATCAGTTCTCAAACCAGAGATACTAGATTCAAAATGGCCAGTCTATCACTTGCATAGACTAGGATAACCACCTACATAAAAATGTGACTATCGATACAAATAGAGATATAGATAAGGAAGTGGACAGATATAGGGAGAGAATGGGTTCCCTTGGTATGATAAATTTATGCATGTTTCTGTTTCAAAACTTTTCAAATTTAGCATTTAATTTCTAAATTCTGTGGCTTTGTGGAGACTGTAATGTGCAATCTCCCTTTCAAGACAATATAGTTGTCACCTCTTATGGGAATTGTTCACTGATATCCCCAAGAAAGAGTTTTCTGCTTTTATGAAATTAACTTATTTACTCATCCATTTAAATGCAAATTATGCATCTTTCACCTTCTCCTCTTCACCCCCAGCAGAATGGAAGTTCCTGAAAGGTAGAAACTGTTTTATTTCTTAATATTGTGTTTTCAAAACATATCATAGTATTTTGCACAAAATAGATATCCAATAAATATTTGTTGGATTGAGCAACTCTCCAGCTGACAGAAAACATTAAATTATTATGACTTCTCTATTTTACAAACTCACATCCACCACAGTACACTACCTAGGACAGAGTAAGCAATTAAAAACAGTTTGTTGACTATTTCACAGGCAGTCATCACTTAGCTACAGTTTTATCAAATAATACAGGTATAAGACTCAGAACTTCTCATTTCTGTTTATTTTTCATAATTGACCCATGGCAGATGACATGAATTAGTATAGAGTTCACCAGAGTCAAAACCTTGGGATTCAATTATACCCATCACATTCCAGCTATGTGACCTTGGGTGAGTCATTCCTACTTTCAGATTCCCCCTGGGCATTTTCTTAAGACTCTAAATAAGAGACCTACACAGAGAAGTTACTCACCAAAAAATCCCTACACAGACAAAATCTTAAGAAAAAAATAATATTCTTATAATTTATTTAATTTCTTCTATTTTCCTTTTATATGATCTATCAGGATATAGATATAATTATAAATATCCTCCCGATATGCACACATGTAACATAGAAAATACAAAGGCATAAGTATACCATGTGCATATTCATGTGTACAGAGGCAAAGGATCTATACATTATACACATGCATCCTATATGAATTGCATTTCATGTCTTTATGCAGGAAAGTGATCTGCATTATGTTTGCACATGTGCAGACACATATGTTGAACATTTGAAATTCATTCTGTGAATGTATAAACTCATGGTACCTGCATAAACACATATGGGGGCATTTTGTGGATATATGTTTATTTAAATGTATATATGTATGCTTTGTTTATTATGTATATATGCAAATGTCTAAAAAAGGAAAGAAAAAAGAAAGAAGGAAAGATAAAAAAGGAGAAAAAGAAGAAAAATGAAAGATAAAGAAAGAAAAATAATGAAAGAAAGAAGAAAATAATTAAAGAAAGGAAGAAAAATAATGAAAGAAAGGAAGGAAGGAAGGAAGGGGAGAAGGGGAAAGAAAGAAGGGAAGAAGGAACAGACATCCTATAAGGTTTTAATTTTGTAATTTTTTTTCTGGCTTTCTCTTAATAGAAGGAAAGAGAAAGGAAAGAAGGAAGGAAGGGAAGAAGGGACAGATAATATACAGCATTTTAAATTTTGTCATTTTTTTCTAACTTTCTCTTAATAGACACAAAAATGTATACATGTTATTTGAAGTAATTTGTATGTTTTTTTAATTTTTGAAAAATTATTAAAAGGAGCTTCTAGTGTCCTGGAAAAAAAAAAGAAATCCTATTAAATGATTGAGTGTCTGATAAAATATTTCAAACATGACCCTTCTCATTCCCAGTCTAAGCATTATTTAACTTGATAAGTTCACTTGAAAGAAACTTGATCCTAAAGGACAATTATGGCTTTTCTAATCTCAAGGTCAAAGACCCTTCTGCTGATGCCATTTGTCCAACAAGGGAGTTCTGCTACAGTTGCTACTGTCTGACACAGGCCTAGACACAGGTACTACACTAGAAGACTCTGACCACAGAAATTAAGAGATTTTGGAGCCTAGCTGATTCAGTCTATTTGATGCCACTAGCATCCAAAGTCACATAGCTTGTTAGTGGTACTAACCTGAATAACCTGAAGTTCTGCAAAAGATAAAATTGTTTGTGGCTTGTAACTACACTTCATGGACGACCCAATATTTTTATTCTAAGTCCCATAGCAGAGATGGTATATCTTGGTTATTCACACCTAATATAACACCATGATTCTACATGATATCTGGCTGACAAAGTGTGAGGGAACATTAGTATGAGTGATTTCTCAAAGTATATAAGAAAATACAAAATGTAATTAACTGACTCTGACTATGGAGGTAGCTAAAGAGGATGTGTCCAGGATTTTAGCAACAGGGCCCTGAAGGAAAAATGAAGATGGAAATAGGCTAGAAATGATGGACATCATGACCCTGGAAAGGGTGAAAGGAGAGAAAAATTCCTAGAGATTAGGTGATAATAAGCAGAAATTATTCATTGTTAATTGTGATATAATTTATAAGCCGGACTCATAGAATGAAAATACTAAACACATCAAAAAAGAAACTCTATTTCTACTCTTTGGGAGATTGCCAGAATAAGTAGCTCCATGGTTGGTTAATTTTAGTTAATGAAGCATAATTTTAAAACCTTTGACCACTGGTACCTAGATTCTCTCTGGAAATCAGGGAGAAATGATAGAAATATATATATATATATATATATATATATATATATATATATACAGACACATATGTAAACATATACATGCACAGACACATACATATAATGTTGTCATTCAACTGTTTCTGACTCTTCAAGGCCCCTTTGGAGGTTTTTCTGGCAAAGATCCTACAGTGTTTGTCATTTCTTTCTCCACCTGATTTTTCAGATGAGGAAACTGAGACAAATGGAAATTAAGTGATTAGTCCAGGGTCACCCAATGAGTAAGTATCTAGGGCCAGATTTGACCTCAAGTCTTCCTGACTCCAGAACCATTCTGCTGTTGGTGCAGTGGATATATACTTACATATATATGAATTTACACACATATAGACACATATTTTTGCAAGTGTTCAATATAAAATGATGAAGTTATATCAAACACTTTCCCTTATGAAAAAACAAAACAAACAAACCTGACTAATGGAATTAAGGATCAATGTGACATAGACAATAAACTTCCATCACAGAGTTTTACTGCAAAGCTCACTAGAATACTTCCTCTACTGAGTCAGAAGGATAGTAGGCAAACCTTAATAATTTAAAAACCTGGAAAATACGTTATATTCAACTCTTCCTCAGGCACTCTACCTGGAAGAATATATATATATATATATATGTTTAGGAAGAAGGAAAAAAAATAGAAATTTAGGCACAAAAAAGGGAACTCAGATGATTTCACACAACTTTTATTTTGAGCTAAGATCCAAAGAATTAAGTCAATTGTTCAAGGTTAAAAAGTCAGCTACTGGGCTGGGTGAGTAGAAGCCAGACCTTCTCTTTGACTGAAAAGGCCAATAATTTTCGAATACATATCTGTCTCACAGATAGTATGGATATGAAGTTTTAACTAGGATGGGAAAATTAGAGTCTTGTCCCAGTGTGATGGATTTAAGCGATATAGTCAGCATTTCTAGTTCTTGGAAACAACAACTCTTAGTTTGGGGTATTTAGGTATAGGTGAGTTTTCCTCTTCTCCTTCGCTATGACCTTCACTTCCTCACTATGACCTTCCTATCTGGGCTCAGTGTGTATGTATATATATATATATATATATATATATATATATATATATACACACACACACACACACATATATATACACACACACATATATATATATTGTATCAAACTATATATTGTATCAAAGAAGGAGGGGGGAACAAAGCAAAAAATAACTAAAAAAACAAAAGTACATTTACACAATTGGGAAGATGAAGGATTCAATTAATTACCTCAATTCTCCTTTTTATTCTTTATATATAAGCAGCCATGGAGACAAGTTGGGAAGCTTGATGCAGATTCTCAGTTGCTTGTATCTTGAATTTAATATAGCACCAATGTAATATGAAAACTCAAGAAGACCTAACTTGCTAAGATTATCGGGTATTATTTAAAGAACAATGGGGCTAACTGAAAGTCAAAAGTCACACTCTCCAGGAACCTTCTTATTCTTTTTAAAAGGCATTGTTTAGATTGGCTTCATTTACAAGGCTCCTAAATCACATCTTCTTTATTAAAGTTCTTTAAAATATTCAACATGAAACAAAAATTTAAATGCTCAATTTACTCTAAATGGTGCACAGGTGTCGGTTTGTTTACAGTATCTGGGTGAGGTGGGAAGTCAAGAGCTCACTTATATTTCATGCTGCAGTAGGGACTGCTTAACTCTGAGATGTCAGGACCATGAGGATGGGGCAATTGTTAAGGAAGATGAATTCTGAGGTTCATTTACCTCAATGATGTCTCCTTTAGTAATTCTAGAAGCTCCTTACCTCTAGGTCTTTACAATATTCTTTAAGGAAGCAAGTTTCTTCATGTAAAAAAAGCTTAAAATTCTATATATTCCTCATATCATGCCAATGGTGGGGGGGGGGATGCCAGACATATCAGTTCAGGTAGAAGCCAGAACAAATTCATGACAGTTGTGACTGCAGGAGGTGTAATATTAACAATATCTTCTCCTGAAACTGGGAACATTTAAAAATTGAAATTTTGCTAATATTGTTATCAATCACTAATCTTAAAAAAAAGTAAATAGCAGCACTAAGAGACCTTAGAGTGTGAGAAGAGATATAAATGTGAACGAGATTATCAAAAAAAGATAGACAGTTGTTCAATGTTTTTGAAGTATTCATGTCAGTTAAAAAAGAACATATCAACGTGACTTTTTAGGGACTTAGAATTTTTTTTAACTATCTTCTCCCTTCTTCTTCCCTACCCTTAATCTCACATTCTACAGCTATCATATATAGGAAGCAATTAAAAGGTGAACCAAGAACCACTAAACTATATGATCAAAAAGATGGCACAAATATGTATATATATGTATGTATAAAACCAGAAGTCATTCTGTAACAGATATGTGGTCAAAGAACGGGATTAAAGAGAGTATAAGAAGAAGAAATAAAGAGGATCAACAACCATTTGAAAAATGATGTTCCAAATCACAAATGAGTGAAATGCAAATTAAAAGAATTCTCATTTCATCTCATATGTTACAAATTAGCAAACTTTTTAAAAAATATAGTCATCATTGGAGGAGCTATTGGAAGACAGCATATTGGAATGCTGCGAGGCTATGAATTGCTCCCACCACTCTGGAAAATATTCTCTGCATGTATGTCTTTGTGTGTGTAAATATGTGTATTTGTTTCTGTGTGTATGTCTGTGACTTTACTTTAGAAATGAGATATTTCTTAGTAATCTATGATTACATTATTCTTTGACTGGCTAAAGCCCAGAGTTTTATTTTATTTCCTGAATCTCAAGAGAAACTTACTGTGAAATGAATAAATCTTTTAAAGGACTTTATTGTTTTTCAATAAAAGTCTTAAAATGAAAGAGAGTGGGGAGAACCAGTCTGGCATTATGTTAGGAAAATGATTAAACTATTAACCCAGCAATCCCACTACTGAACATATACAATATGTTTAGTAGAAAAGAATATCAGTTTTGGAACCAAAAAACATCAGCTTTGAAGCCAAAGTAAGTGGGTCAAAATACTAACTTTGCTACTTAAACCTTGAACAAATCACTTACTCTCCCTGGTCTTCAGTTTCCATATACATACATACATATATTTATAAAATGAAGTAGTTGAACTATATGGTCTCTTTTGCCCATTCTAGTACTAAATCTAAAAACAATGAAAGCTCAAGGAATTCAGTGACAGAAAGGTTCCAAATGATTGTAGCATCATTTCATATAGAAGCAAACAATAACAAGAGAAAAGAACTAGAAGCTATGTGTATGCCCTTTCATTAATGAATCCTGACAAATTGGACTTTATTAAGATAATGTAATATATGCCATAAAAATTAAACATGAAGAATTCAGAGATATATGGAAAGACATAGGAAAGATATAGGAAATGAGAAAATTAGGACCAAACACACACACGTGTGCATTTGCTATGATATAAATGAAGACAATCAAATAAAGCAAATCTCTTTCATTGCAATAAATAATCTGATTCCTTAAAACAAAGTATGAAACACAGATTCCTCTGTCAGGAGAATAACAGGGGTCATGGGTGACCATGCATAAATATATTGCTAGATTGCTAGGTTGCTTTGTTGTGCTTTGGGTGTTTCTTTTTTTAATACAGAAATTTTCCTCAATAGGAGGAAGACAACATTTCTAAATCATTGATGCTTTAAAATAATAATTGATAAATAAATGTATAAAAAAAACTTTAGCAGCTATGGTCAAGAAAATGTTTGCATACAAGACAAAACCCCCACAGAAAGGGCTTAAACACCAGGAAGCAGAGTTAGAAACGAAAGAATTTGGATAGGATTTCTAGGGATATCTATCACTTGGGAAGGAAAAGCTGTTCAGTGAATTCAGGCAAAAAAGGAACAATTCAGAGTCAGGAGAAGTAGTCCAAGAGTCAGAGGGTTAGAAGAATGGCAGAGACCCTTCAGTAGCCTGGAAAGAGAACTGAAGTTTATATCCCACTGACAGCTGGGGATACTTTAGAGTTAGGCATGATGAGTTAACCTTCAAATGATCTCATGGTTCTGGGTCTCTCTGCCTGAAGATACTTAGGGACTAATTAAACCAGAAATTTTAATAATAATTATAATAGCTAATGACTATTACAGTATAATATATTGCTATTATTAATATTATTACTGTAGCTAGTTTAATATAATATAATGATATTTCTAATCATAGTAATATTAAATAAAAGCAAAACCAAAGAGCTATAATATGTTGTCTTATTTAGTCCTTATAATAACTCTGATTCAGATGCTATTCATTTCATCATTTTATAAATGAGGAAACTGAGGCTGAAAGTAACAGATTTGCTTAGATTCATATAACTATATGTCAAAGGTCGATTTTGACTTCGGGTCAACCTTAACTATAAGACCAGAGTTGTCATTCACAGCACTACCTAAATGTCTCTACAAGTCCTGTCATTATCTACTGAATAGAGAGTATTGTTTCATTTTTTTTACTTTTTTCTACTTCCACAACTTCATCTGTATATAGTTACTTTAACACTAATCTTAATCCTTTTACTCAGTTGAAGGATTTTAAAACACTCAGCTTTCTACCTGGTTTTGTGGCTAGTGTTGTTTTAGATGCAGTTTTTAATTTTAAATTAACTCCTCTATCATTCCAGACTTCTGTAGTATTAGCCTCCTGGATTGATCCAGGTACTCAAGTTTGACTGTGGTGAAAAAGAATTTGGGTAGTAATTGCAAAGGTAAGGAAATAAATAAAGAAGTCCACTCCTTATTTGTTATTTACTTCCAGGAATACAATGACACATTTGTGAGGATCCCTCCTTCTGTCAAAACAAAGGTCAACACTTTCTGGGCTTTCATTGGATGATATTCAGAAATGTGTGAACTCTCAATGGTCATTGGGTACACCCCCCTTCATTACACATAAAAAACCTGAGGTTGACATTAATTGAAATCATTTGCCCAAAGGTACAAAAGCGGCCAAGCCAAGACCCTATCTCAAGTCCTCAACTCTAGCACTTAGCATTTATATGACCATGGCCAAATATCTTAACAAAACTATGGTTTCTTTATCTGTGAAATGGCGAGTTTAGTTGCACAGTCTTTCTCCTCTTAAACCCCCATCCAGCTCTAATCCTCTAATCCTAACATGCCAAATCATGTGTTGTTTTTCTAATTTCAGCATAACTATAAAATTCTTATTTTAGGAATACTATGGTGGTGCTTTTTTACAACATTATCATCCATCCTTATAACGAATGACAGTTTAAAAAAATTCCACCTAGTATCTACCAACCTTTGAAAATATATTATAAGGGAAAGCTGGGTGGGGAAGTAGATAGAATACCAACCCTGAAGTCAGGAGGACCTGAGTTCAAAGGTGACCTCAGACACTTAATAATTACCTAGCTTCGTGACCTTGGGCAAATCACTTAACCTCATTTCCTCCACTTGGAAGAAAAAAAAAGAAAAAATCAGTCAACAGACATTTATCCAGTGCCCACTCCTGGCTAAGCATTAAAAGATCAAAAGAAAGGCAAAAGACAGTCCCAGCTCTCAAGGAGCTTAATGGCAATATTCAAATAACTGAATACAAATAAGATGAACAGTCAGAGGTAAAACAGGTCCAGGGTGTACTACCTCTTTCCTGAGAGCTGGGAAGTATAATTTATAGATTAGACCTGAAGAACCCTTTCTGTTATGTCACAGTACCTTACTTATTAGATGATATCTTTAATTGCTATGGTCAAAAAATGCTCAACATCACTGACTGACTTTTCATAATAAGCTTCATGGGACTGCCAAGGCTGGTCCTTTGAGAAAACATAATCCACACCTGCAACCTCATATAGTAGAAACACTGATTGCAGCCATTAGATGTGCTTCTGTTGCTTACCAGTCTATCTGCTATTGACAACTTGGTGGCATAATACAGGACCTTGAAGTCAGGAAGATTCATTTTCCTGAGTTCGAATCTTGCCTCGGATACTTACTAGCTTTAGAATCCTGGGTAAGTCTCTTAATCTTGTGAGCCTCAGTTTCCTGATCTATAAAATGAGCTGGAGAAGGAAAGGGCAAATCACTTTAGTAGCCTAGCCAAGAGACCCCAATGGGTCAGGAAGAGTCGACCACAATTGAAATGACTAAACAACAAGCATGTCTTCCTTATGCTGCCTCCTCATTTCCTTCTTGGCTTCTCTTCTGGACTTTATCATAGGCTCCAGAAATTCATCATCCTTCGCCATCCTATCGATGCTGAAAAAGCTTATCTCCTCATTTTTCTCCCCTCCAAGAGTCCCTCCATCTCATTGATTGTAGACAGTGGAGAGGCCCATTGGAGACTTTCTCCCAGTTTCTATCCTTAAGGAAGGGTCTCATTTTCCCCTACCCCAGTTGTAAAACCTCATATGACTCTCAGTGTCCTTCCTTCCCTTTTCAGCTATCTTCCCCTGTTCGATTGTGAACTCACAGAGGAGAGGCGGTGTCTTGTAACTTTTCTTTGTATGCTGAGAGTTTCCACAATACCTGGTACAATGTTTATTGACTTTTTCCTACACTCAAACAGCCACCAACATACTTTAAGCTCTCCTCATCTCTTATCTGGACTACTATAATAGGCTTCTAATTGATGCCTCTGCATTGTTTCCTCCTACTCTGATCCATCCTTTTTACAGCCAACAAAGTGATTTTCATAAAATATGAATCAGATCATGTCCCTACCCCTTCCTATTCCTAATAAACTTCACTGACTCACAACTATTTCTAGAATCAAATAACAATTTCTCTGACATTTAACATCTTCACAACTTGGTCACTTCCTTCTTTTCCAGTCTTCTTAATCACCCCACTCCATGCACTCTCTGCTTAGAATGTGATCTCCCTGAGGGAAGGGACTGCTTCATTTTTATATTTGTATCCCCAGCATCCAACACATAATTTTGAACGCAGCAAGGGCCTAATAAATGCTTTTTTTAATTGATTGATTACTCTATGTATGATCCTAGAGAGAAACTTCACCACTCTGAGTTTTTAAGTTTTGACACATGCTCAAATGAGGATGTTGGAAAATAAACCAACTGAGGATCATTTGCAGATCTATATTTATGGTAGGACACCATTCTGGAAGCACAACTGGCCAGTAACCCTTTCAGATCCCTCTGCTCTCTTGCCAGGGTCTGGCAGAACCCAGAATCAATTCCACATGAGCAGGCAATGGGAGGACTTTCTGAATAGCCCACATTGCATATTTCAGAAAATCAAGTTATATTTCAGAAAGCCCCATAAGACCTACAGCTGGGAGATTTCTCAATGTAAAATTCATTGCTAGGAGCTGAAGAAAGTCAGCATTTATTTTCCTAGAAAAAAAAACCCAACAGCCTCTTACTCACTCTGCTTTTTTAGATTTAAAAAAAAAACCTTCACATAACTTATGTGTTTATATTTAACTTCCCTGACATAGGCATTTTCAAAGACATTAAAAGCAAAGTAAATATCACTGTCCTAGTACAAACATCAGGAATTCTAACAGCTGGGAGAGAGTATTTATAGACTAGAGGCTACAGCCCATTGGATGCAACCCTTGTCCAAAAGAAAAGATAAGAAAAGGTTTTTAAAAAATGCCATTTCCCCCCTTTCTTTCTTCTTTGTGCCTAGATGCCCCAAGGGGATATGGGTAAAGAAGAAGCCTATGCAAAGCAATCTCCCTTTTCCAAAAAAACAAAGGCTTTACTTTCCACAGTAGATCTTCAATGGGAAAGCTTTCACCTCTGAAATAGTGGTTATCTTTAACCATCACTATTCAAAAGCATCTATCCCACCTCTAGCTCTCCTGCTTCATACAAAAGTATTTTCCAAGCTTCTATTTATTAACTTTTTTTTAACATTATGTAGACATTTGTGATCATATAGGCACATAAAACATACATGTGCATGCCTATATTTATACATGCATAATTATGTGTGTATATGTGCATGCATACATTTGTTATACAGGTACGCATAATTAACACATATATTTTCCCCCTGATTTTGAAGTGTTTACAAAATCAAATCTCCTCTTAACAACTACTCCAGATTGTTTCCTTAGTATCTACCAACCAAATAGACAATAAAAATAGCTATTGATGAGAGATAATATTTATATTAAACTCTTTAAGTTTGCAAAGTCCCTCAAATATCATATTGGATTTGATTCTCAAAATAATCCTGGGAGTTAGGAACCATTATTACCATTTTATGGATGAGGAAACTAAGACCAAAGGATGCCAAATGGCTTCCTTAGGGTCACATAGCAACTCATTAAGATCCTAAAACTAATAGTAGTGAAATGGAAATGGGAATGGTCTTGGACTCCTGAAGAGCTGGGTTCAAATACCCTTTCAAAGATCACCCAATCTTTGAATGCTCTGGGCAATTTCCCAAGATGCTACTAGATTGAGGTGTGATACAAACCTTCACTGGTAGGGGCAATTTCCACCACTAGATGAATTAAAGTGAATTTCCAGTCCTTTGCCTGCATATGCATTTTAATCAACTATTTGAATATAAGTTACTTATGGGTAGGAACTGTTTTGGTTTTGCTTTTGTATTTTCCAGCACCTATCATAGTGCCTGTTGTAGGTTTGCTCTGTGTATTGCTCTGAGGGAATTTCTAATTCAATGCCTACTTGTAATGTGAATCCTCATTCTTATATTCTTAACTATACTTTGTAAAGAAGAGAAAAAAGAAAAAGAAACAAACAAAAGAGAGAGAAAAAGAAACAAAGGAGAGAGAGAGAGAGAGAGAGAGAGAGAGAGAGAGAGAGACAGACAGAGAGAGAGAGAAGGGAGAAAGGATGGAAAGAAAGGGGACAGGGAGGGAGGGAGGAGGCAGAAATGCAAGACAAATTCAGAGAGATAGAAAGAGAGAAGAGAGGAAAAAAGGGCAAAATGAAGGAAGGAAGGAAGGAAGGAAGGAAGGAAGGAAGGAAGGAAGGAAGGAAGGAAAGAGAGAAAGAAAGAAAGAAAGAAAGAAAGAAGAAAAGAGAAGGGAAAAGAGTGAAAATGATGAAAGAAAGGGAGAAAAGGGAGAAAAGGAAGGATAAATAGTCTTTGCAGTCAAAGCTCATATTTTATTCAAGAAAAAAGAATGAATTTTATAATGTCATAAATTATTTTTTAATGAATTACAAAACATTCTTCTGAGAAAGGTTCTATAGGCTTCACCAGATTGCCAATGGACCTAAGGCACTAAAAAAGTTATAGAATCTCTGAGTGTAGAGAAGTTCCCTGATATTTAAGAGGCTGGGTCTAGGAGGTAATGCATTCCTTGGGCTGTGAGGATCAGCCCATACAAAGCCATGGAGAATGGGCATATAGGTCACACAATTTCTTGAGTTTCTGAGTAGAATTTGAACTCAGGTTCTCCTGAGGTCTTAAATTCTCTGCATAATTCCACTCACCTGTCTGAATTCCATCTTTGAAGCAAGGCCTGTACTTGAATCCTTGTCCATTTGCAAGATTGTAAGGATCCTGCGGTGACTGAATGGTTTCAGTTACTCTTTCTATGAGCAGATTCCAACACACTATAGGTGCTTGGCAGTTTCTTATTGATTAATTGAATGGCATGAGCTTCGAACATACAGAATCACCTCCATGCCAAGAAGAGGCATTATAGTAGGACTTTAGTGGTGAGAGGAGACTAGGGGAATAGAATGCCTGAAACTCCACTCTTCATTCCCCTCTTCCTTGCCCAGTTATTTCAAAAGGAACATTGGCTATATGTAACCCAACGCTAAGGAAAATAAGTATTCAAACTACATTTTCTTTCCTTATATGAGGAATCAGAAGTTCATGGGAATTAGAAACTCGAGACTGGCTTGGATTATGATCTCTCATTTATGATCTCTGACAGTGCTAAATCCATCATGCTATTTATCTGAGATGTGTTGATATTCTTACAGCTACTGCTTCCATTCAGTTATTAGACTTTCTGCTTTCATTTGAAATATTTACCAAGAAATAAGCAATGACTTCCCTAAGCAACAAGCTGAATTCTCCCATAGTTGGAGAACATTTTCAGGACATTTGTGCCCTACCTAGGGCAGAGTTTCATAAATGAGAGCATGGCTATGATTTGTGTCTGTTTACAATATTGAGCTTGCCTGGTACCATAGAGCTGAATTTGCATACCCTCCACAATTGGGAGAAATAAAGCTTATCATTTATATATAATGAAATGATTTACTCATGCCCTGAGGCTGTTTCAGATTGTACACATCTAAATAAAGAAAATATGATTTTGTTGCAGAGGTCATCTCATTTATTTTAAAACATTTCCTCACTGGTTTTTAAGTCTATTTTTATGGCCAAGAAGTTTTCATGCATGCAAATATGGGAACTGGATTTAAAAAAGAGAAAGGGAAAGAAAGAGACCAGGAGACTCAGACAGAGATAGAGGTAGAGAGACAGGCACAGACTCATGGTGAGAGAGACAAATAGAGACAAAGACTATTTTTTAGATGTTAGGTAAACCTATGTAGGTTAATATCAAGTTTCCCTCAAGAGTGGCAGTTTATATCTAAATTGCAAAAACTCAATAAATAGTTAAGAAAGACAGTGGCAACTAGTACGTAGCAGTACAGACCTCCAAGCATGATGGTATTTTAGTAAGTGACAAGAAATTAGAGGTCATTGTGAAAGATGGGCAGGGATTGAGGTTTTGTGATTGATACTTGACCCTATCAAAGTTTTTTTTTCTCTCCTTTTGCAAGGAAAGAAGTTTGTAGTTCAAACACTGTCCCTATAGGGTATTGGCATCATGGCATACAACCAATGAGACTGTCCGTCAAGGAAAAATGATAGATTTCTTTTTTTGTGCCCTTCCTCTTTGTAGAAACTTTAGTGCACATTTGGTTCTGTTTTCAGATACTCCCCTTCCCCCAGCCCTGTATTCCCCGCATAAGTATGTTTGATATCGTTTAGCTATAGACCACTCCCAAATGGAAACGCCCTCCACTGCTGTGAATTGGGTACCGCATTATCTCTGACTCTAAGAGATATCTGCAACTCTAAGATAGTAAGTGACTTGTATGTGGTCAAACAGGTAATGTGTGTTCAAGGCATGATAAATCCCAGCTGTTCTTCTGCCCACGGTTGGTTTGCTTCCCCATGGGGCAACTCTTCATTTCATTATGTTCAATGAAAAGTTAGCGATGAGATCTGGCACAATTCATTCACGTGTCTGTTATGCTCCTACCATTAGAAAGGTTTTGGATAGGGGTCTTACAGTTCTATCTTTGGGTTACTTTGTGTATCCAGAAAAACAAACACAACTATCTAAAGAGTAATACAAAGTAATTTCAACGGAGAAAGAGTACAGAAGTTACCTATTACTAAGCAGCTTCATGCCAGAGGGCATAGAGATCTTGACCAGAAAGATCAGTATTCAAATCCTGTGAGTATTAGGTCTCTAGGTTAGTATAGGTTAGTATAGGTCTCTGGGGACCAGTGTCTCAATTTCTTCATCTGTAAAATCTGAAAAGTTCTTTGCAAACCTTAAAGGGCCATATAAATGACTAGCTCACCTGACTGGGGATCCCATTAGGATTCCTTTGACCTTTCTAAAGCTCATTCTAATTCAATCTTAGTTGAAAAGCAACCCCCCCCCACCAGGTTTTTGCTAGCTCCTATTTAGTTCCACCTTCCACTGGATATTTGTCTGCCTTAAGCTTCTGCCAAGTGAAACTTTTATTTATTTACTTATTCATTTGTTTGTTTATTTATTTCACAATTATTTCTGACAGTGGAACAGGAAAGATGCCTTCTTGTTCTAGGTGTGAGATGGAAAGAAAGAATATTGACTAAGCTGTGACTCCCCTTCCCCATGTTATCAAAAGTGGGGCAGATGCAACTTATGGAAAGTAATTTGTAACTATGACCATAAAGTCACTAAATTTTACTTAACTATTGACCCAGCTATACCACTCCTAGGTCTATGGTCCAAAGAAATTAAAGAAAGATAAAGAAGGATTTATATGTATATAAATCTGTAAACTATTTTTTTTTGTGGTGACAAAAATTAGAAAAATTTAAAAAATTAGATCTCCTACAATTGGGGAATTATTGAATAAAATTATGGTATATGAATATAAATGAATACTGTTGTGCCATATGAAAGGAAGAAAGTGATGATTTCAGAAAAACCTGGGAAGAATTATTTGAACAGATTTGAGTTAATTGAAGAGAATTATTCAATTGTTTTCTCTCTCTCTCTGAGGAAATTGAGAGAACAATTTAAACAATAACAAAAATATTATTTTTTTAAGAAAATTTAGAAACTCTAATCAATGCAAAGACCGATGATGAAAGAACACAGTTCTCACTCCACCTCTGAAAGAAAAATTGATGAGGTCAGGGTATAGGATAACACAAACATTTTTTTTGATGTGAACAGCACCTGAACTTGGTTTTGCTATATAGTATAAGGGGTACACATTTTTTTCTCTCAATGGAAGAAATATAAGAAGGAAACAAATAGTTACTCATTAAAAACAATTTTAAAAAAGACTTCAAGAATTAATGGACTTTAGGGGCGGCTAGGTGGCGCAGTGGATAAAGCACTGGCCCTGGAGTCAGGAGTACCTGGGTTCAAATCTGGTCTCAGGCATTTAATAATGACCCAGCTGTGTGGCCTTGGGCAAGCCATTTAACCCCATTTGCCTTGCAAAAAAAAAAAAAAAAAGAATTAAAGGACTTCAATTCGGGGCAATAGGTTGGCAAAATACAACAAAAACCTAAAACTAGATATTGATTAATCAGTTTTAAAATTGTATTACATTTCTAGCATCATCTTTATGATTATTAGCTGCATTTGCCTCCTTCCACAGTTTCTTTGGGACATTTCAAGCTATAAGTCTGAGTCACAGTGAAGAGGGATTATTTGCCCACTCCTCTGTCTTGATGATAAAATTGTCATTTTTCACACAAAGCCCACTAAGTAGGGAAGGCCCAGCATGAACCCAAAAGTCTAGTAATTCTGTCAATTTGGAAAAACCCTGGGAGGAAGAAGGCCTGCAGCCCTGTGGTTTTGAAGGCTCCCGATCCCAGTTCCTCCCCTCCTTTTCCATTGGTATAGCATGACTGGGATGTCAACCTTCAGCAGTCTTAGAGTTGGTGTTGGCAATTAAGCAGGGAAAAGGAACCAGAGGTGAGTTCAGGTGTACAACTTGAAAAAGGCAGAGGGTGATGGGAGAGCATAGGTCAGACAGTCCAGATTGTGGAGGGAAAGAATGGGAAGAAAAGATGATAGCTGCTGCAGCTGCCTCAGGTGATGACATTTGCCAGCGATAAAACCTGGAAGGAATTAGATTTTTTAATACAAGACAAGACCTCTGTGTGTATGGAAGAAAGAATGTATTCTCACCAGTGGATCCTTCTTGCTCTCAGCATCTCTCCAAAGAAGAAAAAACATCCACTTAGGGCTCCATTTAACTCTGGGTCTGTGGGGGGTGGGCAGGGAAAGCTTCCCACTGTTGATGGGGGCTTCAATGATAAACAAAAGTTTGATTCAGAATAGCCTGATGACCAAACTCTTTCTGCTCTCTTTCTGCTCCTTACCCTCCCCAGATCATTTTTTTTTTTTTAGAAACAGACTTTTAGGCCTATCAAGATAAAGTTTCATTTAGTGGCCAAGCCTAAACCAGAATTTTAGTCCTTGAACCTGAATATTGTAGTCTTTTTATTAAATTGTACTGTCTCTTGTTTCAGAGCATTTGTTTTGGGTTTATTTTTGTTTGTTGTCCTTGATGTTGAAATTGCCTCCACAGATGCAGAAGCGCCTTTTTTTTTTTGTAACTGAAAATCTTGAAAAAACTGCCTTGGCTCTGGAGAGATTAAGTGATTTATTTGGAGTCATAAGTCAGGGTCAGGATTTGAACCAAGGACCCAGGTCCTTTGATCACAAATGGAATTAAACTCTTTTAGTTCACCATACTTTTCCTTTCTTTGATACTCTTCTTCCCATTTTACAAACGAGGAAACTGAGGCTCAGAGAGGTTTAGTGGCTTGCTAAGATCACACAGTAAATGTGAGAGTTGGAATTTGAACCCAAATTGCAGCTGCCTTCAAGACCAATCATTCTTTCCAATATCAGAGGCTCATAGTAGACTTTACAATCTCCTGCACTAATCTGTATATTCATATTCTCCACTGGCTACATTGCAAGCTTCAAGAAGGAAAGGGTTCTGACCTCTTCAGATTTTTATTCCTCATATCACCTGCCGTATTATCCTAAATTTAGCAGGTACTTAATAAGCCTTTGCTGCATTCAATTAAATTTTGTAGAGCAGTTTTGAAAAAAAGAAAGTTCAGAGGTGAGCAAATTGGCAGAAATGTTAGGAAATAACTAATCTGGTTTAAGAGCCCAGCTCACCTTTTGTTGGTGCCAAAGCAGTCTGTAAAAATGCCATACTGCCTTTAAATTGGGGAGAGCTAAATCCCTAATCCATCACAGAAAGATGAAAAAAATCAGAATAAACTCATTATTTAACAACTCCTGCTTCCCAAGGCCTCAGTCCTAATCTGAGACCTCCCATGAACAAACCAATCAACCTTAGACCATATTACTGGGTTTTTTGTCAAAAATCTCTAGACCAAAAACTGGACCTTAGTTTTCTCCTATGTAAAATAAAAACTTTGGCTCAGATGTTCCATAAAATCTTGTAAGATGCTCAAGTTCTCTGATGTCGATGGGTATAGGAGCAAACTAAATTTCAAATCTCTATTTAATACATTCCACACCTTGAATCCTCCCTAACATATTTCCAAAAATTGGGAATCTAACTTTCACTTGAAGGCCTCCAGGTCAGAAGCCATTATTTCCTTGCTGCTTTTGAATAACTATTAGGAAGCTTTTTCTAATATCAAATCTAATATTCTTTATTGAAATTTTAACTTTGCCCTGGAGGTCAGGAAAACAAGTTAGATTCCTCCTTCACTCATATTCTCCATGATCTATATATCAGCCAAAAAGACACGGAAAGATTTGTATGATTTGAGTGGCATGAAGAGAATAAAAAGAGCAATTTACACATTTATACAACTATATATAGTAATAAATATAAAAATTTTATTTTATATAATTTATTTATACATTAGAGTTTTAAAAATAGAATATTTTTCAAAGACTTAAGGGCTCTGATCAAATAAATGATTAACTGTAATCCCTGAGGAATGACAAAGAAAAATACTGTCTCAACAGAGAGGTGATGGATTATTATGCAGAATAACAAAAGCACTTTTGGACATGAGTAATATAGGAATGTTTTGTTTGGCTATGTGATACATGGATTATTTTTTTTCCCAGTAAATAGGTGGAAAAATGCAGCTTGATCATTGAAAATAATAAATTTTTTAAAGAAAAATAAATAAATGTCAATCAGTTGGCTTACTTCTTTTAGCTCCCTATTTATATGGACATAGAAAGATAAGAAAGAAGATAAATCTACAAGAACTTCCCAGAGCAATTTGCTATAAAATAAAGCTAATATGTCTTAGCAGGCTGTCATATGATCTACTCTTTTCTCAAGACTGTCATGATTTGATTTGGAGCCAAGAGAGTGGAAATCTACCAATTTATCCCATTAGATCTCATATTTTCTAGGCATGACCCTTAAATCAAATGATCAAAAGTGTTTATTTACATTGTCTTTTCCTTGAGGAAATGTATGATTTCTTATTATGCATGCAGTAGAATTTCCTTTTTGGCCCCATCTGTGGTATAATCAACTCATCTATAATTTTCTTAGAGGGTTGCTTGACATATTGAGAATTTAAGATCCTTGCCCATAGTCATATAACTAGTAGAAGTAAGAGGCAGAACTGAATCCTGAGATCCTGACTCAAAATCTGGCCCTCTAGCCACCATATTAGGTTGTCTTCCTATAAATTAGATATAGAAATCTAATTACTTTGGAGATTTTCCAGTTACAGTAGAGACACAGAACAAGGAGAGAAGGGGATTTTGGAAAAAAAAAAGTAAGGAACTGAATAATTTACCAGCTTATTCTAAAACATTTCCCACATACTAAACTTCTAATACACAGAAAAATGTATTTTCCTTTCACATATGAAATAGAGATTGTACTGCAATCTGAATGATTTACTCTACCTTTTAATGCTAAGTTAAATAGTTGGAGAACATAAGCATAAAAATAGCACATCATTAGGTTTGATACATATGTTATATACATATGTTATGATATTACTTTCAATTTACCCTAATTTAGAGAAGAAATGAATGAATGAATAAATGAGTGAAAATATATTTATTAAATGCTTACTATTTAATGTACATGCTTAGCTCTGAAGATATACATGCAAGCAAACAAACCAGTCTTTTTCATCAAGGAGCTTACATTCTAACAGGGTCAAACGAGACATTAAGAGGTATCTCTAATGTCTTGGAGGGAAGAGAACAAAGGACAAAACATCATTATCATGGGGGTAAGAAGACCAAGGATGCACCTAGGAAATTGTTTGGGAATAATATGCTAGTTCTAGCCAAAATAGAACAAAAACTCATCTTTTTAGAGTTCAGAGTTTCAGGGACAGAGTCCCAGTTCTGGTGGGAGAGAGAAGATATTTGTCCTTCACTCTTTTTCTTTTTAATTTTATTTATTTAAGGCGATGGGGTTAAGTGGCTTGCCCAAGGCCACATAACTAGGCAATTATTAAGTGTCCGAGGTCAGATTTGAACTCAGGTACTCCTGACTCCAGGGCCAGTGCTCCATCTACTTTGCCACCTAGCTGCCTCTGTCCTTCACTCTTGAAGAAGACATGACATCAGGGAGCTGATGCTATGACAAGCACATGATTGGATTGGGGGGGAGGAGGTCAGCATCCTCCCTTTCTCCTCCAGAGCCTAGTGGCCAGACATGAATCAGGACAATTGGAAATGGCCCTGAATTCGAGGCAATCAGGGTTAAGTGACTTACCCAAGGTCACACAGCTAGAAAATGGCAAGTGTCTGAGGCTAGATTTGAATTCCCGCCCTTCTGACTCCAAGGCCAGTGCTTTATCCACTGCACCACCTGAGAGAGATAGGAGCCTGGTCAATGTGCAGGCACCCTGGGTGGTTTGGAAATGCTTAGGCGTGAGCAGGTAGGTGGCACAGTGAATAGCGATCTGGAACCTTGACTCAGGAAGAATGGAATTTAAATATAGCATCAGACTCTTAGCAACTGCATGACTCTACTTAAGTCACTTAATCTCTACCTTCCTCAGTTTTCTCTTTGGTAAAATGGGGATTGGAATAGCACCTAGCTCTCAAATCACTGTAAGGATCAAGTGAGATAATTGCTAAGTGTTTACACTCACTAGGCTGTATATAAATACTAACTAATATCACTGTTATTAATAATCATAGAATATTAAAAGAGAAAAAGTAAGAAAAGTGTTCAATTGCACAGAATTTTCATACAGAATTGTTTGGGAGCATTCCTATAGTAAAATATAAGCTCGTTGAGAATAAGGTTTGTTTCATTCTTGGTATTTTTAACTCCATTGCCTAATACAATTATTGGCAAGTAATAGGTGCTCAAAAAATACTTGTTGATTAGTTGATTGATGTATAATATTTTCCTAATGCTCTTTTTCAAATGAGCTTCCTCTAAAGCATCATCTGTGTTTCAATAAACAATTGCCCAGGTCCATAGTGATGCCAACAGAATTAAGAAGGACGATGGATGGCTAGCATGCCTTCTCTGGAAAAGAATGTTTCTTTAAATGGAGAGAACAGAAGAGAACCATTGGTTGCCAACAACTAATTCGTTTCCTCCTTTCTCCCTATTAGTCGCTAAAACTGTTCTAGGCTGACCTACTCCCACCTATGGTGCATATCTACTACCAGAGTCTATATTTAACCACTGAAATTTATTACGCCAAGAATTCTAGTTTCATCCTACTTAGAATTGCATATGTTCCTTCATAGCTTACAATTTAAATCCAACCATTCTTTCTCCAACTGTTTTCTATTCTTGGATCCCTATTAATTATGGCTAATAGCTAACACTAGTTTTGGAACCTTCAAGAGTCATCTACAAAAAAATGATCAACTCAAAACTCTCCTCCCAAATTCTCAGGGGATAATACAAAACTTGTGCTCTGTATTCCCTCGGATTCATTCTGTGGGTCTACTAAGAGATATGGCCATAGACCGAGAGTAATAAACAGACATAAAGGATGCTCTCAGCACCTGGCAATACAGAGTGTTCTCAGGCAGAAATCAATTTCAAAAAGAATCTATTGTTTTGTTTATGAGCATAATTCCTATATTGAGTAAGAAAGTTGATAAATTGTTTGAGATAGATGTTATCTCTTCAAAGATTCCAGATCATGTAATGGTGCCATTTCTTTTTTGTTTGTTTTTGTTTTAGGTTTTTTTGGCAAGGCAATGGGTTAAGTGACTTGCCCAAGTTCACACAACTAAGTAATTATTAAGTTTCTAAGGCTAGATTTGAACTCAAGTCCTCCTGCTCCCAGGGACAGTGCTCTGTCCACTGTACCACCTAGCTGCTCCTATTGTAATTTTTATTGTCATAAAATTAATTTTAATGTAAAATTAGAATTCTTTTTTTGTGTGTGTGTGTATATGTATGTGGATGAGTTGAATCTGTGATGGAGTCTGAATTTCTTGCCTGATATTAACTTCAGAGATCACATGCAATATGGATAATATGTCCTTTACATAATTAGGTCTTCTTTTAATTGCTCATTTAAATAATATGACTGCTATTATTCTTTACTAAGGAGAAGAATTTATCTACATATTTTAGATTTTTAGAACTAGAAAATCTTTAAAAATCATCCATCACAAATCAGCATCGTAAATTTTAATCAACGTTCCCTTCATGAATGAAATAGCCAAGCCAAGTTTTTTTTAAGAAAAAAAAACAAGCATACAAACAAATGAATGAAATTAAGCTAAACTAAAATATAACTTCTTTAAAGTCTCAGCTAAAATTCTATCTTTTCCAAGAAGTCTCTCCTTAACCTTCCTTGGATGTTAGTGGCTTCCCTCCAAAATGATCTTCAATTTATCTATCTGTGCACACATATGTGTGAGTATGCATACACAAATATATGAATATTTATATATTTATGCATATATATTTTATTTGTATTTAGTTGTTTATATGTTATCTTCTCCCATTTGATTCTTTCTTAAAGGGAAGAAACTGTCTTTCACTTTTCTTTTTCTCCCAAATGCTTAGGACACCTGCTTAATAAATACTTGCTAGTGCCTTTTGTTTAACTGATTTCTTTTTGCTATAAGAATAGTAGGATTTTTTTCAGATGCTTACAAATAACCAAGCAAAATATCTGAACAACATTTATCTGAAATAATATTCTTGTTACTATGTCATCAAATTTAGTAACTTTTTTTTTAATTTTTACAAGGGAATGGGGTTAATTGGCTTGTCTAAGGCCACACAGCTAAGGAATTAGTAAGTGTCTGAGGCTGGATTTGAACTCAGGTACTCCTGACTCCAGGGCCGGTGCTCTATCCACTATACCACCTAGCCACCCAAATTTAGTCACTTTCAAAAATATTGATATAATCTGGTATGACTGATTCTTAATGTCATCAAGTTGGCTTTTTGTGCTTTTCCAATATTAGAAAGAATGAAAGCTCCCTTTAGTTAGGGATAGCTTCATTGTTGTTTTTGTTTCCTTAATGTCCCCTAGAATACCTGCCTCCAAAGAAGCAAAATGAAAAATGTAGCTTCTTTCCTTATTTGCAAAGATTGGAGAGAAATTGAAAAAGTTCACAAACCCTCTCAGACTTGCTTGATGTCTTGGTTAGTTTTACTAAACTATTCCCCCCCTCCCTTTTTTATTCTTTAATGCATCTTCCCTCTAGGATTTGCAGGTAGTATACAATGATTGGACTGGATCAAAAGTTAACTAGGCAACCCTTTAATAATAAAGTTTAGAATCAATCCAAGACTCAAATAAAAGTTTTCTAGAGTCAATGTGTGAACCCTATTCTCCCCCCCCCCACTTTTATTGAGCATCAAGATAACTAGCATTTACCTTCCTCCTGTTCTTGTCATTTGTTAGGTCATTTTTCAATTTTATCTGACACTTCATGACCACATTTGATGTTCCCTTGGCAAATATAATGAATTGGCTTGCCGTTTCCTTCTCTAACTCATTTTACAGATATCAAACAAGAGGCACCAGTATTTATTAAGCATGTAGTGTATTGCACCAAGCATTTGAGATAAAAAGGAAACTGAAGTAAATAGGATTAAGTGACTTGTCTGATATCACACAATTAATAAATGTCTGAGGGCAGATTTGAACTCAGGAAGATGTTTTTTTCTGTCTCTAGGTCTGGATCTCTATCTCCTGTGCTACATAGCTCCCCCTCCGTCCTGCTTTATAGCCTTTTAAAAACAACTGAGAATAAAGCTGTGATTTTATCTTCCTCTTACTTTGGTATTCTGGAATGTAGTTTGTCTTTGCTTGGTGACCACTTCATAGAGGGCATTCAGTTATACATCTGCTCTGCCTCCTATGAGTCTTGAGTTAACACGTTTTCCCCTTTTCATTGCAGTCCACAAATCTTTCATCTTGTCAGAGAAAATAGAAGCAAAATTAGAGATGGTCAGCTCTGTTCTCTTTATCATCTTTTCCCATCCTATTCATCCTAAAAGCAATGGCCCTATCATTTCTCTGACCTTTCTTTTTTTTTTTCCTCACTATGTATCAAAACAATTTCTTTAATTGTCCTTGGCTTTCTTTTCCAGGCTTAGTTGATTTCAAGTTTGATCATTATTAACAAGTTTGTTCCTGGACCACACTTTGTAATCTTCTTTGATGAAGTCATATGAATCCCTTTAGAAAAAAATAACTATTCCTTTTGGATATTTTTCTCTTTTTTGTCTCTGGATTTTCATTCATGAGATCCTCTTATTCCCTTAGGACTTCTTTCCATTTAACAAATTTAGTTCTTGGGATTCAATCTGGTTTGGTTTTGTTTTATTTGAAATCTACTCTCCAAGTATGGCACTCCCCTTCACATTTAAAAAAAAAATTTTTTTGTGGAATTAAGAAGTTCATGTATGAACTGTGAACATTTTCTCCTTTTTTTGACATTGATTAAATAGATGATTTTTCCCTGTTTTTTTTTTTAGAAAAAAATTCCTTATTTGGAATCGGTCTAAGGGAATGGAAAGGGGAGAGTTAAATAGGGAAATGTAAACCATTTAAAGACAAAAGACATCAAAATTTGTAAAATTAACTTTCTCTTTAAAAATTCATTACATGTTATACTTACCTAAGATTTATTCACCTTCTTTAACCTAAATTCTAAAAATGAGTGCTCAATTCCTTCAAATGTCTCCTCATTTTTTACTCCTGCAGCACTTACTTGTGGGCAAAAATCATTTCCAGAATGGCCATTTTCCCTTGATCCTGTCTCCACCTTTTGGTTGTTTTTTTCCCCCCATGTTTTTGTTTTGTTTTGTTTTGCAAAGCAATAGGATTAAGTGAGTGCTCAAGGTCACTCGGGGAGTAAGAATCAAGTGTTTGAGATCAGATTAGAATTCAAGTCCTTAAGACTGGAGGGTCCATATTCTACCCACTATGACACTTAGCTGCCCCATCTACCTTTTGAAAGAGATCGAATTCAAATTAAGAAAATTTAAGAAGATAATTGTTCAGCTTTAATAAAAAAAAAATCAAGATGGCAGATGCTGAGAAAACCTCCAGGGCAG
The DNA here is from genome assembly GCF_037893015.1 of Macrotis lagotis. Taxonomy (NCBI): domain Eukaryota; kingdom Metazoa; phylum Chordata; class Mammalia; order Peramelemorphia; family Peramelidae; genus Macrotis; species Macrotis lagotis. The sequence continues at coordinate 31,862,247 of NC_133664.1, read as the reverse complement.
GTGCTCTATCCACTGCACCACCTATCTGCCCTCCAAACTATAGCTATGAAAGGCATACCTTATTCACAAGAAAAAGGGTAGATAAATGGTAAGAGATAGTAATTAGTATTATATATTAGAAAGATAAGATCATATGCAATCTAGGAAATTTCCCATGAGGGAAGTAAGGTGGAGAGAACTGGGATGAAAATCACCAGAGGCAAAAACAAAACAAAACTAACCAAACAAAAAAAAAAAAAGAGAAAGGATGATGTCATTGACGTGTGCTAGACACCCTCAGGAGGGGCATCTAGGTGGCACAGTGGAGACAGTGCCTGACTGAAGACTGAAGACAAAAAGACAGACACTTACTAACTCTGACCTTCAACATTATGGAGCTTCTAGATTCTAGACCAAGAAAAAGAGTTTGACAAAACTTAATTGATTTGAACAATTGATTTGTTCAAGGACTAGCAAACAAGTGACAGAGCCATTCTATGAATCCAGATTCTCTTGGATCCAGATCCATATTTTTCTTCCTGTCACATAACTATTCCCTAAAACACTTATTAATTGATTGATTATTTTACTCAGGAAGAACTAAGACCTTCCTACTATTTAGGTCTCTTTACTTTAGAATTGACAAAACTATGATCCAGGATGGTTAAGTGATTTCCCCAAAGCCACACAGTTAATTGATGGCAAAATCAACATTAGAATGCCATTCACTCATACAATGACATTTTCATTTTGTACATAATACACTAAAACACACACACATACACAACTGGGCAATTTTGAGCAATCTTTACCTGCCTTTGTCTTATTCCCACTGAGACAGAATTGCTTCTATTTTGTATTTTCATTTTGTTTTGTCTTTTAAACTACTTGGCAGTAGAAGCCAAGCTTCTCTAACCCCTACTGTTGAATAATTTGCTGCTTCTAGCTGCCCCACTTACTAGTAATAATAGAAAAACAAAGGTGCACTCTGCTCATTTCATAATAGTCCCATACAAAGCAGACTAAATGGTTCTTACTGCTAAGTGATTGGTATTTGACAGGAGGTGAGAAGATCACCTCTCATTGGCAAATACTGGCAAACTCAAACTTCTTTCCTAAATGTTAGATTATTTAAGCAAATAAATAAATAAAACCTCAGGTCTCTTGAAAATTTACTTGGAGCAGAGAAAAAAAACCCCTAGATTCTGTAATGCTGGAATATTCAATGGAATATTCAATGGGGGGGTATTTACAGTGATTTTTTTTGCTTTTATTAAAATGTGTATATTGATTCTTAATACATTGATGCATCATATAATTAGAAAACCCAGTTATTAGCAATCTCTGCCTTCACCTCATTGTTTCTGTCACAGTGAATGGCTGACAAAGTGAGGACAAAAGGTATCACTTCAGGGTATATCGTTGAAGGCAAATTGAATTCTGGACTTTGATTTTCTAAGCAAAAACTAGTCCCATTGATATCAATAATCAGAAGAAGGCAAATTGGATGGTGTATAAAGGAAGAAATTATATTTTAGTACAGTAGGAGACTTAGAAGCTACTTTTCCTAAAGTTAAAGGAATCACAAGCCTCTTATCTGTTATTAGCCCCATGGTCACTTTGTATGTATAAGTGAACATGTAACTGTATGTATGTATGTAAGTATGTTCTTACATACTTGTTACTTGAGCTGTCAAGACAAAATGCTGGAGAAAGAGCAGATGGGTTTTGTTATTGTGTTTCCTTCATTCTCAAAGAGACAAATGATATCATGAGGGAGGATGGCTTGACTTGAACGCTGAATTGGATAGGAGTGGGGCAGAGCTGTACAAAGTCATCAGCCTCACTCTGCCCTTCAGAGTCATCATAGTCCAATCACAAGACAAAGGTCAATGGTTGGTGAGAGCCTCCCATAGCTCTCCGGGCTCCAACTCCACTCTGCTGTCTAGCCTAGAACAACATCACTTTCTATTCTAATGTTCCTTCCTGTTCTGCCATGTAATACTCTGTGAGTAATTTCAGCTCCAATATGTTTTGTTCCAAGGCCCTTGAAAGAAATAGTATTCTGGGTTCCAAAATCCTTTCCAGCTCTCATAGTCTGAGATTCTAAATTTATAGGTCAATTCCAAGCATCTATTCAGGATTCTGCAGTGTGAGAGATCCTGAAGATGTATTACAGGAACTAAAGTAGCTGGTGGCACAGTGGACAGAGTTCTGGCTCTGGAAGGCAGTTGAAAAACTTCCTTAGTCACTCATTGTATGACTCTGGGCAAATCATTTAAGCACTCCCTGCCTCAGTTTCCCCATCTGTCAAATGGGGGTAATAACAGCACTTGCTTCTCAGGGTTGCTGTGAGGATAAAATGAGATATTTTTCAAGAGGTTTGCAAACCTTAAATTGCACATAAATGATAGATGAGAATAATAACAGTAGTAATAAACCACTAAAATACTTGGTAATTTGCCTTGGTGAAAACTTGACAGTCTAGAAATAATTAGTGAATAAGATCCATATAAACACATTCTACATTTTATGTATGGAGAAATTCTCCCTCCAGCCAAAAACATGTATTTTAAAGTAATTAGGTATTTGGGGGAGAGTTAACATATTTCCTATGGAACAGAGTTTCTGACTGTTGATACAATCCCTGTTTTTTAAATAGCAAAATGATATGGAAGCAAGCTCAAGGCACTAGATTGTGAGTTTGGAGTCCTATTGACTTGTTACATTTAAGTAACAAGGATAAGTCATTGAAGCCCCAGTCTCAGTTTCCCTATCTGTAAGCTGATAGAGCAGGTTGATGATCTCTCTCTCTAAAGTCTCCTCCAACTTCCTCATTCTCAGCAATTATGGCTGAATGCAATTCTTTTTTTTATTTTTATTTTTTTAGGCTTTTGCAAGGCAATGGGGTTAAGTGACTTGCCCAAAGCCACACAGATAGGTAATTATTAAGTGTCTGAGGTCAAATTTGAACTCAGGTCCTCCTGACTCCAGGGCCAGTGCTCTATCCACTGTGCCACCTAGCTGCCCGCTGACTGCAATTCTTGAGACTACTCCTGGCCTTAAAGTGAAGGATCATAGACTTAGAGTGGTTAAGAGATCTTAAAAGCCATTTAATCCAACTTTCCATGTCCCAGCTAAAATATTATGTTTCTAGGGAAATTCTTGCCCAAATCTCCTTTATTAAAGTTCCTTCTCTTTGTTTATTATTTCAAATTTAGCTTGCTAGCATATAATTTCTTTTTTTTTAAATGTTTTTCTCTCTCCTATTAGACTGTGAGTTCCACGATAACAGGGTTGCCATTAACCTAATGCCTCCCAGTGTTTAAGGACCTAGTTGGTGTTTTAAAAATGTTTACTTTACTGACTTGATTGATCCCATTTCACAGGAAACTGGGGACACAGAGAAAATAAATGACTTGACCAACATCATATAATGGGTGGGTTTTAGAAACTAGTATTTGAACTCAGGAACCCTGACTGAAGTGTCGATGATCTTTTTAATCATATCAAGCTTTCTCTCCTGCTCTGGACATCGGAACAAACCAAATGTTTATAATTAAACAGATTCTCCTTAAAACTTGCATCCCATTTTCTCAATGTTCAGATATCCAGGCTTCTACACTGCTTTATGAGGGAACAAGAATGATCTGCTTTCTAATATACTATGTGACTGATACAGGATCTTTGAGATATGCAATGTAAAATCCCTATGGGCCAATAAGTTATACCCTATCATTCCTTAAGGTAATCAATTAAAATATCTGGGGTGATGGGGCCCCTTTCAGATCACACACAGGAAAGTAGATGATGTCCAGAAACCACATTACAGCCATTATTCCTGAATACAGTAAGCGATGAACCCCCAGCATGATTCTCCAGCCACATTTGAGAAAGATACTAATAAATCCATCCAGGGAAGGGGTAAGATTTCTTTTGCCTTAATTTTTAAGTCAGTGGATTCAGTCAGCCGGAGAAACCAGTCTTTAAATGTACAGCCACAAATAGAGGGATAGATAAAAATCAATAATAAATCCCTCTTCCCTTTCCAAGCCACTAATAATAAACTCCCTTTGCTTACAGTGTGTCTAGCCCTGTTAGAGCCTTAAATAAAAAAGACGACTAGCCATCAACCCTTGGCCAGGTGTGTGGGAGTGTTTTCCCTCCACCCATAGGGATTTTGATTTGTTATATTAAATTACAAAAGACCAAGTTACATGTCCTATCGAAGGCAAATGCAGGAATATTTTCAAGATCGAAAAGATTTACCTGAGAAAGAAACAGATTCTATTCTTCCTCTGTTTTTTTCTAGATACAAAACAAACCATTTTAGACAAAATATCTCAAATTTGAGCTGAATTACTTTAGCTGCTGGGTGAATTCTTTAGGTATTTTCTTTCTCCTTCCAACACCATTTCTCCTCTTGAGGATCCTCAGGTTCAACCTCTTTATTTTACAGGCTGAAACTGAACCCCAAAGACCTGAAGTGACCTGCCCAAGATCACACTTACTCATATGGCTTTTCCTAATCTCTCTCGACTCTCCCTCTCCTTTCCATGTTGAGGATTGAGGTGTCTGCCAAGTTGCCTTGCGCTCCACATCGACACCTGCTGGTTACACAAGGAAGCTATTTTGGTCGAAAGTGTGATCCAACTCCAAATTTATACTGGATGGGAGTTCCAGTTGAATACTGTTTATTCTGGTATGATCTTCCCCAGAAGCAACAGGGAACAATGGAAAGAGAAAGGCATTAGGAATTAGAAAACTCTGAATTCAGTTTTCAGTCTCTCCCCTGACTAGTTTGAATCCAATTCACCCATGTCATCACCCTCCTGATGTCATTGGCCCTCCTTGAAATCAAAGGACACGTGCAAAGAGCACTGGCCCTGGAGTCAGGAGGACTTTAGTTCATCTGACTTCAGACACTTAATAGTGACGTAACTGAGTGACCTTGGGCAAGTCACCTAACCCTATTGCCTTTCAAAATGACTCCCCCCCATTAAAAAGAAAAGGAAAAAAAAGACAAACAAGTGAATACAAGTAATAATATCCCCAAGTATCAGTTTCCTAATCTGTGAAAGGAAAATACTTATTTCATGAGCCATTCAGGGTTATAAACATAAAAGAAATGAAGTATATTTAAATATCAATCAAGGAATTATGCAGAAAAAATCAAAGTGAAGAGAGCCTGCTTATTACTTAAACCTATATGTTCTTTAGAAAAAAGATCTATTGTCTCTGGTTTCATTTCCTATTTCATCTCCTTATAGTTGGTATGTCTTTGAGCATTTCTCTAAATTTCTTTTTTCTTTAGATAGTTTCTGAGATCCCTTATAGATAGAAATATATAACCTTTGCCGTCAGAAAAAAAAATGTATGATTCAGGAAGGCTAATTGCATAGGAAGAAAAGGAATATCCAAGGGACATTCCATCTATAGGACTGACATCCATGCCATTTCCAGTGGAGTGCCAGTCATTGTCCTAAGTACTTTATAGAAATTCTCTTATTTGATCCTTTCAATAATCCTCCAAAATAGGTATTGTTAATATCCTTTAGGTTATTTTTAATAGTTGAGGAAACTGAGGCAATCACAGATTAAGTGAATTGTCTAAGGTCACACAGATAGTATCTGAGGACTAATTTGAACTTAAGTCTTCTTGATGAGGTCCAAAGATAAAATCCCCTAAGCAGATTGTGACAACCTTCTGTGGAAGCTTTAAGGGGAGGCAAAGACAAATGCCACACAAGATGGAAGACTCTGATGCATCTTTAGACTGAGTATTCACATCAGAGAGATTTTACTATCACTGAAATACTGAAATCATTTTGATGAAGTCCAGGAGAGCATTGGGAAGGTGATCAAACAGAAGTTAAGATATTACAGAGGAAAAGAGTAGAAGATACAACTTGAGCTGAAAAGCCAAAACTGTCTATGATGGAGTGATAGGTGTCATAAGAATTAAGCTGCTAGAGAGGCAGTGTGGTGCAGCGGATGGAGTTCCAGTGGCAAATTAGGAAGATCAGAGTTTGAATTCTATAACAAGAAATATGATAGTCATATGACACTAGATAAGCCTAACTTTTCTGGGCTTCAATTTTCTTTTACTTTAAAAGGAAGCAGTGGTCCCTATTACTTTTCTATTATAGGCAACCTTGATACTCTTTTCATACCTAGATTATTCTCAAATAGTAAGCTAGCTTGTCAGAGAAGTACATGGCAACTTACCATAGCTAAGGACCAACTTGGATAGTAGAGAATTAGACTGTTGTGTCATTTCAATCCTATCCAGTTCTTTGAGACCTCATTTGGGGCTTTTCTTGGCAAAAGATACTAGAATGGTTTGTCATTTTCTTTTCTAGATCATATTTCAGATGAGGAAACTGAGGCAGACAGGTTTATGTGACTTGCCCAGCTAGTAAGTATGATCAGACTTGAATTTATAAAAATGAGTTTTTTTGATTCCAAGCCCAAGCTCTATCTGCTGTGCCACCTAGCTGCCCAGAGCATCACATGGTGGTTCTCAATTGCTTGGAGAGATGTAACAGTTTCCATTCAATTCTTCCTAAAAGAAATTGTTCTTCCTATCACTTCACAATTGAATGAAACTATATGTTGGCAGTCCTCTACTTTGGGTGCAATATTCTAAACTCTAAAGGGGCAAAGAAATTTGACAAACAGGTGTTCTATCTCAACTCTACAGATAGCAAACTCTGCAGTTCTTGCCAATAGTACTGGTGATAATAATACCATGATACTTGTAATACATAGCATAAGACTAGAGACCTTAGAGAACATGTATTTTTTCTGAACTCCACAGGGAGATTTCAGGAGGTCTGTTAACTTGGATGAAAAAAATACAACTTTATTTACACTAAAAACTAATTGAAATATAACATTTCCCCCATTTATTTTAAGTATTTGCAGTATTTTTCTGAGAAGGGGGTTCATAGAACTTGAGTTCCATGACACAAAAATGATTAAGGCCCTCCAGAGCTCATTATCCAGAAGAGGAAACGGAGATACAAAAAAAGATACATTATAAGTAGCAGAATGAGATTCAAATGTCATCGTTTGGATTCCAAAAGTAATGCTCATTCCACTAAAGCACATTGTCCTATGACTTTTGATGTGTTTTCACATTGATTGATTCAGTCCATGTGATAACTTGTCACACAGACCACAATAACAAAATAATCAAAGTCATTCAAATTTTTGTCCAAAATCCTTTGCTCTGGTCCAAAAAATATGTACTTGTGTTCCCTGTGCTAAATTATACACATTCACACTCCTACCTATGCCTCCTTTACCTGCCCATTATGTCTAGGGAAAGATAATCAAACATTTGGTTGGAACAAACTCTCTCACCTCAATTCAGCTCAGCCTGGATCAGCATAAATTGCCCTTCATTTGCAATGGGAGTAATAAGCTTTAGAGTCTGTTCCTGCCTCTTCTTGTCTCTATGAGTTTTGGCAAGATACTAACCTACTTGGAACTCTATTCCCTCATAGGTAGAATGAAGAGATAGGGCTAAATGGCCTCTAAGGTTCCTTCCAACTCTAAATCTCTAATCATATATGACATTATAAACAAACATTTACTAAGTGCCTGGTGGTACATACATTTACCTCAGTTTCCTCATCTGTAGAATGAGCCAGAGGAGGAAAAGGAAAACCACCCCAGTAGCTCTAAGAAAATCTAAAGTGAGTCACAGAGTCAAACAAACTGAACAACAACAATATGAAATAAGACAATCGAGGAAAAATTAAAAATGAAGGACACTTCAACCCAAAGTATCTGGAAACTACAGGTGCAAACCTATATTATTCTTCAAAGTGTCCCTTTTCCTCTCACCCTCCATGTCTTTTCCAAATTCCCACTAAAGTCAAATGGAAAAGAAACAAAAGAGAAGCACAGAAGTCATTATTTTTCTTTAAGGTCTCCTTGCCTGATTTCCTTTAGTCATGTGGCAATATGAACTTGTCTTGATGTCTCTAATTAGTGGAACATTTATTTTCTTAGAAAGAAAGGCTTTCTATATTTACCATCAACTCATAAAAATGGAATCAAGATGTTGGATCAAAGCCATTAATTATTTCCATGTAGTACAGCAATGCAAATAAGAGCTAGATGACACATGTCATTGGTCAGTGATATTGGCTTCCTTGGTATCAACCAAGGTTGACTCATTAGCTCAAACAATAATGATGGAGGAGAATTTATTAAAAGTTTGCTATGTATCAGTGACCATGAGAAGTGTGGGGGACACAAACACAGGTAAGCAACATAAGACACAAACACAAGATAACTTTGATCGTCAAGGAACTCACATTCTAACAGAAGGAGAGATATACAGGAAAAACTGGAGAATGTAGGGAGCACAAAACTTCCCATTTATAACCCTGATCATTTGGCTCAAACAGAATCCCAAACATTTCAGGTTGGTTAATTCCAGATCCTTCTTATGCTATTCCCTCTAAATGTCACCAATCATCTAAGAAATCTATTGCAAAATTAAACTTTACCATAAATGACATATAATGACTTTTAAAATAATCAATAAAAGAAAAACAAGGAGAGAATCCATGACTTGCTGTGTTTCAAGAAATTTTCATGGTCTACAAATGAAAGTCTTCCTTTCTCAAGGTCAAAGTACAATGGGTTTCTGCTTATATAACCATCTCTATTTCCTTAGCTATTATTGGTTAGAAAGACCTATGATGCCAGTATTAAAACTTGATATAATACTCATCCAAAGTAGGGTCTAATATATGAAACAGTTCTAAGTTGGCTGTCTATAACAATACAAAAATAACGTTAAGGTTCACATTGCAAATTGCTACTTTAGCATTTTAAAAGAATTCAGTAGATTTATCAATGGAAGCAATGTCTATCATGGCAAAAATACATATATGATAAAGGGTGAAAGAGATGTCACCTAAGCATATGCTATCTAGACTCAACTCAACATCCAAATGCCCAACATACATATACATATAAAGTCCAACTGAGAGAGGTTCCAGTCAACAGCAGCTGCAGCCAGATCTTCTCAAATGAAAGCAGGAAACCACTAATTTAAATTTTTCATTTGTTTTTTTGGAACAATTATGCCACCCACAAAAGGGTAACTTTGTCAGTCGTTATTAGCTCATGGATTTGGGAACTTATCCTTTAAATAAACTCACTTCATTTCCATATAATTACAGCCACCAAGGAACTGGTGCTCTGTGTGTCTGTGTGTGTGTGTGTGTGTGTGTGTGTGTGTGTGTGTGTGTTTTAAATGAAAGTATTCTTTGGGAAGGTGCAAGATATAATGAATTTCAGAGCTCTTAATTTTTTAAGAACCTCATATTTCATATCTAATGACTATATTTATATGTTGATATCTAATTGATTATCAAACACATTTTTAATGGCTTTATATAATTTTAGAGAATGAAGCATTTAGGGAAATATCTTTATGGATCATGTTTCCCTGATTATCTCTTTTGGGTTTTAGAAGTTGCTTTATATTTTTAACAGAGTTGATCTTCCATTTATATATTTCTTGCTACACACAGAGATAGATTTTTTTTGAGAATGTCCACTTTAGAATTGTTACCTATATTAAATCATATATGTATTTTTATATATGCACTTCTATGCATATGAAATTTATTCATGTCTATAACAATACATGAACCTGTCAATATAATAAATCATGTATATGTGTTTGTTCACCCCATATGTTAATATGTTCGTACACATAAAGGAGAAAATAATGGTATTGAGAGCTGAGTTTGAGAATCAGAAAGACTCAAGCTCAACTTTGGTCTTTGACGTATACTGGTTAGTTGTGGAACACTGGACAAGTCACATAATTTCTCCATGTCTCCATCTCTGCCTTAGCAGGGGGAATTTCCTCAGAGAGAGAGAGAGAGTTAGATAGATAGAGATAGAGGGATAGTTAGTGACAGAAAAGTCATCAGGAAATAGAGATATTGAGAATGCAACACTACATAGCAGTCTCTGAATCACAAAGGCCTGGGTTCAATTAATACGACTGATAGCTCAGATGATTCTAGCCTAACCCTAGAAAATCCATAAATTTCACAGTGCCACCAAGCTAATTTCAAATTACAAGTTATAAATTGTTATGGGATCCTTTGAAGACATTTCTGTACTGATAGTTCTCCTTCTCATTTCAAGGAAGACAGGTCAGCTAGGGAGCGGCTAGGTGGTACAGTGCATAGTCCACTTGGTCTGCAGTCAGGAAAATCCAAGTTCAAATCTGGTCACAGACACTTACTAACTGTGAAACCCTGGACAAGTCACTGAACCCAGTTTGCCTCAATTTCTTCATCTGTAAAATGAGCTGGAAAAGGAAATGGTGAATCACTCTTTGCCAAAAAACCCCCAAATGGAGTAATGAAGATTTGATGATGATGATGATGTTTTGTCCTTCATTCTCCAAGAAGACTGTGACATCAGGGAGATGATGTCATGACAAGCATGTGAATTGGATCTGAGTGAGGAGGTTCTGGGCTGTCACCAGCCTCACTTTCTCCTCCAGAGTCATCAGGGTCTAGTGATCAGATCTGAATTAGGATGACTGTAGATGGCCCTGGATGCAAGACAATCAGGGTTAAGTGACTTGCCCATGATCACACAGTTAGTTAGACAAGACAAATCCCCCCCCAAAAGTAAATGAACAATTTCCTGTCTGTTTTAGATATATCCTCAAATAAAACTGGGTACATCTGCCTTCAACTTTCTAAAGAATCTAAGCTTCTAAGGTGATGGTTGAATCTTGATAGCCAACCAAGAAGATACTGATTATTTAAGAAAGTCTTTGTGGTAGTCACAATACAGCATGAAAGATCACAAACTAAAATCAAATTAGAATGTGCTATGAATACTTCCATCAAAAACAATGGAAAGGAGCAATTTTCTATCACCTTCATATGTTCTGGCTTTTTCTTTCCTCATAATCTTTGTTTTTGCTAAAAAAAAATCATTTTTTTGTTGCTAAAAATCTTCCCCCCCACCCCTCCCCTTAAATTGCTTTCAGAAGTAAAATCTGATGGTTCATGGGACAATAAAGAGTAAATGCTGACTTGATAATGTTCAGGTCTTACGATAAAACTGAAAATTATGCTGAAAATAGACACACAAGTAAATGATGTTCCTGTAGCTAGGGTCTTGAGCTTCAACATACTCTAGTATAATTTTTCTGCAATTTTGTTTTGGTTCCTTTATTTTTTTACTCTTTCTCTTAAGTTCTCCCTATCAGGAAAGGTATGCTATTTAATGCTATTCTCTATTTGAAGTTCCTTGCATATTTTAAGAGATATATCTCAGTTATAAGTACAGAGAAACTTTGGTTTGAGTGGACCACTCACATTTTTAAGTGCCCCTGCTTCTCCCCCAGCTTTTAATTAATATTTTTGGCATCAATTGAATGAACCTTTTACATTTAGTTACTACTATTTTTAACTTATATATACACATAAATATATATATATTACATAATATTTATATATATATACACACAGAGAAACACAAACACACATATTTAGGACAGTTGACAGGAAGTCAACAAATAATTATTGTTAAATTCTTTCTATGGGTTTGGCACTCTGCTAAGTGTTAGGGACAGGAAGAAAGGGAAAACCAGAGTAGCTGTCGTCCAGATGCTCATACTTTAATGGAGAGGGTAAACAAAAAGCAAATCATTATGCAAATACAACATATACACTTTGTAAATGGGCAGTCTTTATAGCAGAATTTTCAAAAAGCTTCCCATATCCCATCAGAACTGCAACCTCACTGCAGTGTTTTCTTGACAGTCTCCAGCCATAAAACACATTATTGGTTTCCAACCATGCAGAACCAACCTACAGAGACCCATCATCTGTGCCCTGGTTTCCTCTCCTGTAAGTAAGGTATGAGTCTGGCACTACCTCTCTGGTAATAGGGGTCCCAGGTTTTCTTTGTCCTGACTGATGGCAATGATGTTTTCCTTTGGTTTTGAAGAGGTGAGTCCCACTTGGATGGGAAGGGTGGGGTTATTGATGAGTCTGGAACTGGGAGTAAGAGCTGTGCCATATTCTATAAGACTGGGTTGATGTGCTCAACAAATAAGCTGTAGATCCTAATACATGCACCTTCCCTAGCACTGGCTGCAGAATCTGATTAGCACTTTATTCCATTGGCTCTGTGTAGCTACTGCCGACAACCACCCACAACCTCTCTCCTCTAATCAGGGAAGAAGTCTCACATCAGCCTTTCTTTTATCTCTGGATAAATTATTAAAGGTCACTCATCCTTGGCAAATGTCGTTTTTACCAATGTAAAATATTTATAGGCAAGGAGAAGCAACACAAGTATTTACTATTTTCCTTTGTTTTACAGTAAGCCCTGGGAAGATGCTCCTGCCACACATTTCTCCCCTATTTTTCCTTATATTTAGCTAAGAGTAATCAATGGACAATCATAGAATAAGTAACAAAAGTCTCCACAGTGACTGAACAGCAAATTCTTAAATCAGTCCACATCATTAAGTGCAAATGAACAACTATTGAAAATAGGAACTGAAATTTCAATAGAAAATAAGAGTTACATTGAAGTCATTAAAAGAATCCATTAGACTAAGAATTCCAAAACAGCCACTTTCTCCAAATATAAGAGTTATTCTTGGGAACTAAAATTTTAACTTCTCCCCTCACCAAATGCAAGCCTTTGAGCAATGCAAGGTAGGGTACAGGGCCAGTAGGGCAAAGAGTTGGAAAGGGGTGGGGGCAGAGAGCACCATGAAGCTTCCTGGGAGGAGGGGGAATAGCACATAGATTTTATAGAAGGTCGACTATTATGCAGTCTAATGAGTTAAAAAGAGCCTTCATCAGTCTGATTGGTTTACCAGTTCACCCTATCCCTTACTCAAATCCTACCTTTTACCCAACACAAAAGGATAAGGATTCCAATGGTGAAAAAAGAAGTATTGGTACTCTTTCTTTTTGTTCTTAAGACCCTTCCCCAAATCCCTAGAATACAGTTATTAAACACTCATACTCATACAAATCCACACAGTCATATTTTCTAACACCTCTCTCTCTCTCTGCTCTGTCTCACTCTGTTCTCTATCTCTGCTTTCTGTCTGTCTCTGCTCTTTCTGCTCTCTGTTTCTTTCTTCTGTCTCTCTCTGCTCTCTGTCTCTTTCTGCTCTGTCTCTCTGCTCTGTCTCTGTTCTTTTTCTCTGCTCTGTCTCTGCTCTCTATCTCTCTTTTTTCCCTCTGCTCTGTCTTGTCTGTCTGTCTCTCTGCTCTCTACCTGTCTCTACTCTCTGCTCTGTCTCTCCTTCTTACACACACACACACACACACACACACACACACACACACACACACACACAATGCAAGAGGATGAAGTGTCAAAGTGCTCCAAGGCAGAATCATGAGGGAAAAGCTATTTAGAAAATAACATGAACGAGAACTGCCTTCCAGAGAGCAGGAAGCCTATAGGTATTCATGAACATTAGCTATTCAGATCATATAGGGTTCTTCCATGATGTTCAGCTCTTGGCATCAGTTGCGGGGTCTGCTTTATTGAGGACAGGTGAGAACTCAAACTATAAGGTAGGTAATCTGAGAAAGTAAGCAAGAACATCCCTGGAACAACCTGCAATGAGTGGCATTCCTGAACATCCATCTTTCCCTTGCCGGAAGGAAAGTAACCATAGACTTTAGTCTCCAGACTGCTGCCCCCTCATGCCACAAGGAAAACTTCAACTTTGCTTTCTTCAGAAGAGCATGGCTTCCTCTCAAATAGGACACCACATTTCCATTTGGTACTATTAAAAACCTACATTACACAATGAAACAAATTAGTCGGTGAATCAGCCTGAGCTGCCAGCAGCCTGGATTGGCAAAATGATAATAACAGGATCTGGCCCCAAGAACATTCCTGTAACAGCCACATTTTAATCCAATTGCATATGGCTGACCTCTAGCTAGCACTTGTAAGCCATAGAGCTTCACCCCTTAACCAGGGTAGCCTGCCATAATCACCGAGGAAACTGGTGCCGGAGACCGAAAATACAAGTTCGGTGACAACCTGAGCCGGCTCTCACCACAGACTGCACAAGAGGATCACAGACACTAAGGATCCTTCTCTTTCTTTCCCAAGCAAAATCATAATAATCATGCAACTCATAAATATTTTCCTGATCAAAGCAGCTAATTACAATTTTGCCAGTGAACCATCCGCCTGGTAAAGGAGGGAGAGACTGAAGTGAAATTCTCTTGCATATTAAGTTACAAAAAGGGACTGTTTCTCCTGAATTACATTCAAGCATTTTTTCAAGCATCTTTTTGAATATAACACAAATTACAGGGGAACCAAGACTGCTGTCAAGTGAAGGCTTTTAGCTTCCCTAACTCTGGTTCTTCCACAGTCTCTCTCTCTCTCTCTCTCTCTCTCTCTCTCTCTCTCTCTCTCTCTCTCTCTCTCTCTCTGTACACTGGCAACAAATACAAATTCACCCCCCCCCCCCAGAGGAAACTGTTCTGTAGACTCATATTGCTGCCTACAAATCCACCCAAAGAGCACTTTTCAAAAGGGAAAGCGGTTCCAAGTGAACTCTGGATTTCTTATTTGGTGGAAGCCCAGAAATCCGCTGGAGTATCTCTCTTGGCTTCCCTCCCGTGGCCTCCCTCCGGTTGGACATGCAACCATCTCAGCCCTGAGCCCAGAAGCCCCCTCTGGGCCGGGCTGGGGGAGGGATCGGACTTACAGTAGGAAAGCATAACTTCCAGGCGAGGCCAAGCGTCTATGCCAACCGTCGGCTTCTGGGCTCATGCCCTGCGACCCTCCCGCCTCCTCGCTTCCTTCCCCCAGAAGTCAATCCACAGTCAGTGGCAGCATTCCATTACATTTCCCTGCAAGACCCCGGCGAGCCAGCGCGGGTCCGCACCCCGCCAGAGCGGATGCGCCGGGGCTCCCGGGGAGCTGGCCGCTGAGACGCCAGCCTCGACTGTCCGAAGGGCCGCCGGCTCGGGGACCCCAAGCGTCCTCCCACGGCCCGGCGGCGCGCTGCCTGCAGCCAGCCCCAGAACCCCGGGATCTCTCTGAACCGGGGAGCCTCGTCGGCGGCTCAACCCCTGGAAAGGAGACGCTGCTTGGTGGGTCCCCACCCACCCCCGCCCCCCGCCCGCCTCCTTCCTGCCTCGGGAGCCGCCGAAGCAAACGTGAACGGAACGCTCCTATGGACCCGACCTCCGGAGCCTCGAGAAGACGGGAACTTTCCGGGCTTTGTATCCCGCTAAGTTTGCCGGCAACTTTGCTGATGCAGGGCCAGGGCACACGCGGCCGGGCACCACGGCGCAACTTGCCCGAGAGAGCTGGGGGGCTTCGGCACCCCCCTCCGGCAGCGCTCTCTCTCTCTCTCTCTCTCTCTCTCTCTCTCTCTCTCTCTCTCTCTCTCTCTCTCTCTCTCCACTCAGCACCAGCTTATTCACTGACCACCAAAAGGTGAGCGCTGCTCCAAAGCGCTCGCCCCCCCCCCCCCCCCCGTTAACCCTTGCCAACTTTGTGTTCGCCCAGACATCCGAATAGTAACGCTGCATGGCTGAGAGCGAGGCAGAGGGACGGACAGGTGGCTAGAGAGACAGACAGACAGGGAGAGAAAGAGGGAGATACAGAAAGCTAGACACACGGACGGATGGACAGATAGAGAGATAGATACATGTGTGTATGAGAGAGAGAGAGAGAGAGAGAGAGAGAGAGAGAGAGAGAGAGAGAGAGAGAGAGAGAGAGCGCCAGAGCCAGAGGCAGCCTTCTGGCGGGCAGTTGAACCCTTCCGGAGACTGCCCCCCAGCAGAGGTGAGCCCGAGTCGGCATGGCATCACAGGGGGTCGCACTTACCAAAATACATTCTGTTTCCCCTGAATCCTCCGGCTGCCTGCCCCCGCTGCGTCCCGGGCACCGGCTCCCCCCGCGCGGGGCTGCCCCTGCTAGCTTAGGTGGGCATTTCCCGGGCACGACATGCCGACGGCGAGCCGAGCCGGCCGGGCGCTGCTGGCTGCCTCCTGCTCCGTGCCCCGCTCCCCGTCTGATTTCGCATCGAGCCCGAGCTTTATGCTGCACTGCCCATTCTTACTGTAATCTGACTCCTCCTTGTTATGTCCTTGCTCAGCCTGTGACATCAGGACTCCGAGTACTACAAACAGATCCCCCCGCCCCCCCGGCTCCCCTTCCTAGAACAGCCTCTCACGGGGGGGTCCCACGCGCCTGCACCCCCCCAGGACGCTTTCGGACCCCCCCTTTTAATCTTAATATTTTTAAACAGGATTCGGAGAGGGCGGAGAGTGGAGGAAAGAGTCTGCCTGGGTTGGGTGGGGTAGGTTGGGGGGGGGGAGTTGAGGGAAGAGAAGGAGAGAAAAGGAGCTGGGGGGGCGTGGAGGGCACAGCAGAGAAGAGGAGGGCTGGAGGAAGCGGGGGGGCATCTGGAGATTCACACGGGGAAAAGGGAAAGGGGCAAAGCTAAAAACCACTTCTTCTACCATCAACCACCCAATTGATAGGCAGCTTTATGAAGTGGGCCAATTGGAAAATAGGCTTTTAAACTGTTCCCCCCCCACACAACACACACACACACACACGCACACACACACAAACACACAGACACACACACACACACACACACACACACACACACACACACACAGATCCTCTCTCAGGTGTACAAGCAGATTAGCTCAAGGAACTACTGACGGGGTAATGGACATGTTCGCCTCTAAATTACCTGGCAAAACTGAGGGGAAAAACATCCCAAGAAAAACAAAACGAAATAGAGTTTGTAGTGAACAGCCATCCTCTCTCAGTGGCCATGTCTCTGCTCTACAGTCACACGGATGAAGAAGCGCAATGAATACAGCCCACCCCTCAGTGAAAACCTCCCAGATCTCTGATGGGCAACAAGAGTGCTTCCCAACTGCTGCTCCTCTTCCAGGCAGTGGAGGAGGAGGGACCAGGAGACTGAGAGCCTTCTTACCTTAAAGGAGAACTGCCTAGAGACGGCTGGCAGGACATGAAATAGTCTACAATGAAAAGTTTGCCCGGCCCGGCCCACACATGACAGTCCTTTCCATTGAAATGAAGAAGTCCAGGAAAGGAGAGAAAGTGAGTAGAGCCCAAAGTGTTCCCTAAGCCAGGATTCTATTTCGGTAATCTCTCCTAAGGCAAGAAAGTGGGGAATCATGGAAGAGATTGTCTTGAAGGAAGACCCAGGTTCATGGCCTGCCCCCATCTAGCGGAAAGCAGTGTGGCTCTAGGCACCTCCCTCCCCAACTTCAAAGCTCTGTCTATACCCTTAGGTTGCAGATCTGACATCCCTAGAGGGGGGATTTCTATACTGGAAGTCCTCCTATACCAATGCAATCACAGGTCCAATCCCTCCCATTTAAAAAAAAATCAGAGGAAATACTGTTAGAAAGAATTTTCATAAAACAGCATTGATAATTACTTAAATCAGGAAATATTATTTTTATATCATGGATCCCTTTGGCAGTGTAGTAAAACTAATGACCATCTTTCCAGAACACTGATTTTAAGTGTATAAAAGAAAATATATAGAATGACAATGGCCACCAATGATATGGAAACACAATTATCAGAAATATTTTAAATGTAAGGAAGGACCCTGGAAAATATCTCCATAACTCTGAGGTGAACAACTCCTAGCTTAGATGCTTAATATTTCAAATAAATTAATAACATCAGGTCAGGTCAGTTCATAGATCGCTAAGGGACCTTCAAGAGTAGGGAGTCCATCTCCCTTATTTCAGAAAATTGAAGCCTATAGAAATAAAGTCATTTGACAAATTTGGAATCCAAACTCAGACCCTTTGAAATAAGGGAAATGGTATTAGTGGTATAATGATAGAGTACTGGTCCTGAAGTCAGAAAAACCTGAGTTCAAATCTATTCTCAGACACTAGCTATGTGATTCTAGTCAAATCATTTAACCTTATTAACCTCACTTTCCTCATCTGCAAAATGAGCCAGAAAAGAAAATGTCAAACTACTCCAGTATCTTTTGCCAAGAAAATCTTAAATGAGAGCATTGCACATGACTGAAAAATGACTGAATAATAGTAGAAAATAAAACTGGATTTAAAGTCAGAAAATTTAGATTCAAATGATGCTTCTGTCATTTTGCATAGGTCACTTATCCTGAGTCTCAGGTTTTTTTTTTTATTTTGCTTTTGTTTTTTTTTTTTTTTTTTTAATCTGTAAAATAAGGGATGCCAGATTATTTGGCCTCTGAGCTATTGTCTTAGCCCTAAATGACAATACTATGATTACAAATCAAGAGTTTTTATGGGTAGACTGTGTTGCCTCCCACAGTTCTGTTTCAACAGGGACCAGATTTGATTGTTTGGATTCAGTCTAAAAATTGCAATAAGTCAGTGCAATCTTGAACCTAAGACTATATCATCCTGATTCTTATTTTTTTAAATTATTTATTTATTTTCACATAACTACAATAGTTTTGTTGTAAAAGTAAACATAATCTCCCCCTCCCACCAAAGAAAGAGAAACCCCAAGAAAAATAAAGTGAGAGGAAAAAAAGTCTACTTCAGTCTGTGTTCAGATACCATCAATTCTGTCTCTGGGTGGATTGAATTCTTCAATCATAAGTCCATCAGAGAAGTTGCTTCAATATTTTTCCCACAGTTGCTATTTCCCTTCATCCTATTTCTCCCCATCCCCATTTATTCTATTCTCTCTCTTCTTTCTCTCTGTTCCTCCTCAAAAGTGTGTTGTATCTGACTACCCTCTCTCACAATCTTCCCTCTCTCTTATCACTTACATCCCTTCCCCCGTCCCCTTTCTCTTATCCCTTTCCTCTCCTTTTTCCTTTCTATACTATATAGAGTGTGTATGTTATTTCCTCTGAGTCACTTCTGATGAGAATGATGATTCACTCATTCCCTCTTATCTTTCCCCTTTCCACTCCATTACAAAAGTTTTTTCTTGTCTCTTTTATATAAAATATCTTAGCCAATTCTACCTTCTTTCCCCTTTTTCTAGTACATCCCTTTCTCATCCATTGACTTCATTTTCATAATGAATTATACCTTCATAAGGAGCTCCTTCCTGTGCCTTGTTTATATATATATATATATACATATACATATACACATACATATACATATACACATACATATACATATACATATATGTTCCTTCTAATTACCCTAATAAATGAAAAGGTTCATATGTGTTATCAGTATCATCTTCCCATGCAGGAATACAACATCAATAACTCCCTCATAATTTATAATTTGCCCTTCTAGTCTACCCTCTCTATTCATCACCTGAGTCCTGTACTTAAAGATCAACTTTCTGCTCAGCTTTCATCCTTTCAACAGGAAAGTGTGAAAGTCTGCAATTTCATCTTTTCCCTTTAAAAAGGATGTTCAGTTTTGCTGGGTAGTTGATTCACAGTTGTAATTCAAGCTGTTTTGCCTTCCAGAATATCGTATTCAAAATCCTACAAGTCCTTAATGTAGATGCTGCTAAATCCTGTGTAATCCTGACTGAGGCGCTATGATAATTCAATTGTGTCCTTCTGGCTGGTTGTAATATTTTCTTTTTGACTTGGGAGTTCTGGAATTTGGCTGTAATATTCCTGGGAGTTTTTATTTGGGGATCTCTTTCGGGAGGTAATTGATGGATTTTCTTAATTTCTATTTTACCTTCTGTCTCTAGGATGTCAGGGCAATTTTCCTGGAGAATTTCTTGAAAAAAGAAGTCTAAGTTCTTTTTTTGATCATGACTCTCGGTAGTCTAACAATTTTAAAATTATCTCTTCTGGATCTGTTTTCCAATGAGATGTTTCACATTTTCTTCTAGTTTTTTAATCTTTTGATTTTGTTTATTGTTTCTTGATTTCTCACAAAGTCATCAACTTCCCTTAGCTCTATATTTGAAGGAATTTTTTCAGAGACTTTTTTTGGTCTCCTCATCCATTGGGCCAATTCTGCTTTTTAAGGGATTCTTTTCATTGACCTTTTCCTCCATTTTACCTAAACTGGTTTTTAAGATGTTGTTTTCTTCAGTATGTTTTGTATCTCCTTCACCAAGATGCCGACTTGGTTTTTATGGTTCTCCTGTATCACTCTCATTTCTCTTCCCAATTTTTCCTTTACCATCCTTACTTGATTTTCAAAATCTTTTTTTTTTTGCAAGGCAAATGGGGTTAAGTGGCTTGCCCAAGGCCACACAGCTAGGTAATTATTAAGTGTCTGAGACTGAATTTGAACCCAGGTACTCCTGACTCCAAGGCCAGTGTTTTATCCACTATGCCACCTAGCCTCCCCGATTTTTAAAATCTTTTTTTGAGCTCTTTCAGAGCCTGAGAGCGATTCTTATTTTTCTTGGAGGCTTTGGGTACAGAAGCTTTGATTTTGCTAATTGAGTATATATATTTTGCTCCTCCATGGGACCAAAGTAATTGTCTATGATCAGATTCTTTTTTCTTCTACGGTTTGCTCATTTCTCTACCCTATGACTTGATTTTAATTCTTTATTAAGGTAGGCCTCTGCTCCCAGCATGGAGGATGCACTTTTCTAAGCTTTTGAGGATTTTTAGGATACCCCCTACCTCAATTACTTCAGGGTCTTATGAGAGGTTCTGACTAATCTCCTGGCTTGTGCTCTGGTCTGTGGATGACCACAAGCATTCTGCTCTGTTCTGGAGCTGTGAGGAGGGTTCCAGCTCCACTATGACAGTATGGGGCCCCAGACTGCGACACAATCTGAGTATGGGCAAAGTAACAGAGTCGTGTCCCAGGGATAGTGGAGAGACCTTTGTAGTCTCTGCAACCCCCTTATTGCCTAAGGGCTGAACCTTCTGGTAGCAGCTGCTGGGTGGCTCTGCAGACCTGCTTCTGGTACCCCTTGTGGGACTGCCCTGAGACCTGTGCTGGCCTGGGCTCTGTGCTCACTCTGGTAGTTATCCATCTAACCTTCCAAGTTATCCTTGGCAATCCCTGGGTTGAAACCACCTTTGCTGTCAGATCTGGAAACCACCCCCCAGGGACCCAGTTGACCTTCGGACTGTTCCTGGAAGGCTAAACCAAGTCAGCAGTTTGGTGAAGGAGATACAAAAAATACTGAAGAAAATAACATCTGTGCTGTGGCCCAGACTGCCCTGTGGCATTTTCCAATCCCTGTAGAATAAACCCATCCTAAGGATCTTCCAAGTTTTCTTGGGCAGGAAAATTATTTCACTCAGTCTTTCCACCACTTTAGAATTTGGTTGGAGTCATAATTTTAAGGTATTTGGAATGGTCTGGGAGAGCCTAGGGGAATTCCTGCCTCCACTTCACCATCTGGGCTCCACTCCTTCCATCCTGATTATTCTAATAGCTTTCTCTTTATTTCTCAGAATTGTCAAATCTTCTTTTCTATTATAATGAATAAGACATTCAATTGATATTTTAATTTAAAGTATATTAATACTGATCTCCTTTAAAGAGTTCAGGGAATTAGATGATTCAGCAACTGATTTGTATCAGAAGAACTGAAATTGCTCAGGATTGCCTTCTTTTTGGACCTCAAGAAATTAGTTTGAATTTTTTGAACTTCATTTTTCTCATTTGTGAACATCTTACAATGAAGAAACTTAGTGAGCCAAGAATAAAATGAAAGAAAGAAAATTTGATTAGGAAAAATCATTTTGCTTTTTAAAAATATTTTTAAATTTATGTTCTCACCTGAAGATGGCAATATTTAATGTCTTAGACTTATTGGGGAAATTTTTTTAGTATCTATTGATCACTTTTCATTTTAGAGCAGCAAATAAAGGAGTTTGGAGGAAAAAAAAATTAAAAAACTAATGATTGTTTCTGTGGACGAGTATGTATCCATGACAAATATTTAATAAAGTCAGATATCAATTAATCAAAAAATATGAATTTGTTATATGCTTACTCTGGATCAGACAAACATCAGTTTGCTAAAAAATGAACTTAGGAAAATAAAATATCAATTCGATGGTTCTTCCTCAAGTTAGTTGGTTATTGCTCTTCTTTCATAAAAGGAACAGAATAATATCAATTTTGGGGTCAAGGTATGATGTGTATGATTGTGACTGATCAGACTACTATAATCTCAGAAGGCTTTGTAACACATGTTGGAAACAAATAGTCAATATGAACATTTGGAGGAAGATGTCTCTAAATTTGTGCATCTCTTTCATCTTTTGAACTGCAATAATTCTGCTTTGCTCCTAGATCATCTCACCATCTTTAATGGGAGCACCCCATGCCAACCAGTCCTCTGTCAGTGTCTCCCATGTTGCACAATCATTTCCAAGTTCCACAGAGAGACCTTAAGCGTGTCCTTGTATGTTTCACAAGTTTGACAATAGCAGAATTGTAACTGGGGCAAAGGATGAAGAGTTTTTTTCCTAGGCTACTGCTTTGATGGAAAATATTCTGGGGAGAGAATAAGATCATGAATAGGGCCTACTATATAATATACACTGAATTTTGTGATTTAAAAAATACTTCCTTATTTGATTCTCAAAAACAAAAAGTTAAGTGATTTGTCCAGGTTCACACAACTAGTGTCCAAGCACAGATTTGAACTTAGTTCTTCCTTACTTCTGATCCTAGGCTCTATTCACTGCATGAAAGTTAAACCAACTACTACCTCTTCTAACCTGCCCACTTTGTATTTTGCAACAGATCCCCCTCCTTCATGTTGACCCTGGTGCCCCTCTCCAAAATCAACTTTCTCCAATGTTGTGTACTCCTGATCAATCCTAGGGGTGCCAGTTTCAGAGTCCCTTTTTCACGTGATGGGAGTTAGGGGTGATACTTGGAAGGACTGACTTCTAACATGTCTTCTAACATGACTTCATAAGAACACCATTTTTCTCCTGGCCAATCTCTATTATAATCCAGATCCATTCAATTGAATTTGTTCCAGGCATAAGAATTCCAGGACAGTTGCATATCAAATGTCTAATTTGATTGATTTGGGGATTGTCATGTCCATGTGTTTGGACAATATAGAGATAGAATCACAATATGTGTTGTTGTTGGTGGTGGTTTTTTTTTCCCAGAGGGACTTAGTGACTGAGACCTCTAATTCCTGGATTTTTAACTACCAGAAAATTGCCAATGGTGAGATAAAACTCTAGACCTCAACACATTCTTCCCAAATCCTGAAAACTGTCCTTTGGGATCTTCTTGCCTCCAAGGACATTAAATAATATGACAGGACCCTATTTGTCTAATTTCTAGATTTCTTGTTTTAGATTGTTTATTTTTTTTTGCAAGGCAGTAGGGTTAAGTGGCTTGCCCAGGGCCACACAACTAGGTAATTATTAAATGTCTGAGGTCACATTTGAACCCAGGTACTCCTGACTCCAGGGCCAGAGCTCTATCCACTGTGCCACCTAGCTGCCCCTCTTGATTTCTTATTTTAAAAAAAGTTTTTCCCTATGGATTCATTTGTTTAATAGGACCTATTCCTCCTCTTCATTGGGACAGCTGAATTTTCTCACCTGGAAGTATTAATACCTGAGGAGGGCAGGTGAGGTTTAAGTTGTCTCACCCATTCTTTTAAATCATCTCCCCAGAACTGACTTGATTTTTTGTCTATCTCAATGGTGATTGGTGTTGGGGATGGCAAATAAATGAAGTTATCCTAAATTATACATTTTTGTTGGTTCATCTTATTTCTCTTTAAATGGCAAAAATGAGCATCAATTTCTTCTTTGAAATCTTTCCTGAAAATGCACATTATTTTTGGGAGATCTAGGTTCAGATTCCTCCTCTGATGTGGCCTTAGGAGAATTATTTGACCTTTCTGTACCTCACTTTCTTCATCTGTAAAATGAGGGGATCTGAACTAGTTAACTTCTGAGACTACCTGCAGCTCCAAGTTTGTGATCCCCAACCAGGGCATGATGGGAAATAATTGACAATTGAGGGAGAAATGAATATAAAACATACTTATAAGTTCAATGTGCAATATGGACATTTCACTCATTATTTTCTTAAGTCTTAAACATTAGCAAAACAGTAATTCAAACCCTGCTTTATTGAATTTGCCAATTTATAAATTCAGAATGCTCCACACTGAAAATTTCACAATTAACTCTCAACTCCTAAGAGTGGGCTCTAGCACCCTCTTGTCTCTAACCAATGTTATTCCTCATCTTAATTTTAGTGCACTCTGCGCTCGATATACAATTTGGTCTACGATGTTTGATAATTCCCTCAGCTATTTAGTTGTTTCTTGAATGCCTTCTTGCCAAAGTAACAGTCTGTCAATGGCTAGGCCAGTATCTTCCTTTTTCTTTATATCACTGCAGTGTCCAAGACTTATTATTCATTATTTCAATTAATAACACGTCTTCATCAGACATTGCCTGTGCATCTGCTAGAGATAAGACACCATGGTAGATGAAGATCTAATAACCTTTGGGAAAATATCTTTGACTGAAGGACCTGTCAATGAAGTTAAAGCAAGATTTATAAGCACCAAAATAAAAGAAAATATTTGAGAGTGTGTGTGACAATATTATTTCCCTATTCAGTAAATTCCAGTGGCTCTTTATTGCTCCAATAACCCCGAGTTTAAGTAGTTTTATTCTATCTCTTGCCTCTGGGCTTCACCACAGCACTGAATCCAAGTATAAGGGATAGACTTGCTGAAGCCTAGATGAAAGACATGGAATATAATTATGGATACTCTCTAGGCTCCAGTTTTCTTATCATTAAAATGAGGGAAGTTAGTGAGAATGATTGTAAGGGACCATTCCAATTCTGTGGCAAAGCACAACACCAGGTTTGGAGTCAGACACTCATTAGCTGTATGACACTGGGCAAATCACTTAACCCTGTTTGCCTCAGTTTTTTCATCTATAAAATGAGCTGGATAAGGAAATGGCAAACTAGGTCAGTATCTTTGCCAAGAAAACCCCAAATGGGACCATGAATAAAACTACTAAACTACTACTCAACTATAATAACAAATCTAGGTGGGTGACTTTGTGACTATCGTAACGTGAGTTGCTATTGTTGGGGCTTTTAGAAAAAAAGTCATATTGAAGAAAAGATAGACCTTGATAAACAGGATAAATGGAGGGGATGTCCTTAGTAAATGTGAACTGACTGGCAGTATTTAGAAGATAATAAGGGGACCAGTTTGACTTGAGTGAAATGCTAACATAGTAGGAAACATGAAAATAAGTTTGAATGAAAAGGATAGGGGCTAGACAGTAACAATCATGGCAGCAGCAGTAGTCATAATAACTAGGCTTTATTTCTAGAAGATAATTAATTCTGCAAAGCACATTACAAAATTTACTTCACTGGGGCTCTCACAATACTAGGGAGGTAAGTGCTATGATTATCCCATTTTACAGACAGGAAACTGAGTCTGGGTGAGGTTAATTGAATTGCCCACCATCAAAGAGCTAATTAAATTTCTGAGATAGGATTCAAACTCAGGTCTTCCTGATTCCAAGTTCAGTGCTCTATCCACCCTGACTGCTAGGTGTCTAACAACTTAAATGCCAGACTAAGGAGTTAGGATTTTATTTTGCTGGTGACAGAAAAAATATTTGCTGAATGAATGGATGAGCTAACAAATGAACTTCAAAGTATATCCGGGGGCTGAAATGTAATAATACGCCACCAAAGACACTTGGAAATGTGATAACATAGGTTAATAGATCTTGGGTAGCTGGTTGAAAGATCTCTTACACTTCAGAGGTTTCCAATTTTTCTTAAGATAAATTTCATTTATGGTTCTTGGGCAGCTATTTCAGAATCCAAAAGGGGAAAAATGTACTTGAAAACAAAATGGAAGAAGGGAACATTACATTGGATTTCTTCCTTTGACTTGAAGAACAGCAAACCTTCAAGATAAATGGAGTATATCTCTAGTAAATTTTGAATTTTTGAGGTCACCAACATTTCAATTTTAAATATTCTGTGACACTAGGCGATGCTTTCTACATAGAACAAGGATTCAAAAAAAGTGATTGGCTATTTCTGAATGTATATAATTGCATATCTTAAGTCAAACCCAGGACATGAAAATGTATATGAATATATATATATGTATATTATATATATATATACACACACACACATAAACATATATATATTCAAATATACATCAATAGACAGATGGATGAATGGATGGATGGGTAGATAAGTAGAGATAGATAAATAAATATATAGATAAATAATCAAAGTGTCCAAAGTACTGAAAAACAATCAAATGTACTTAAAAAACATGCAAGTTTACCAGGGAATTCTATCATTTTGTATATTTTTCAATTAGATCATAATTCATTTTGAATCATAAAAGTTATCCAAAGGAACTTATTGCTGATTCCTTTTCACTGGATAAAACCACCAAATGTGTTTTTTACCCTTGACTCAAAAGTGTCAGTTTTGGAAATCTACAGTATTTGTCACCATGAATACCATTTAACTGCAGTGGTACCCAAAGGAACTCTGCACAGCCACACGTGAATAAAGCCAGAGGAACTTAATTAATCTTGCTGTCACTTCCATGAGGCTTTTCATTAGTTTTGCTGCTATCTGATCAACTGGCCCTTTCCATATTGGAAATGGCTTCCACAGCCTTCTATAAAAAAAATTTGCAAGAGATAAACAAAAAATCACCTTTAACATAGAGAGAGCCTTTAGGCAGGCAAACTTTATCAGCTTGATAGCTGTACCTCTGGGATGCTAATTGGGTGGTAACCCCAAATTTCATGGTTGATATTACAAATTGGTAAGAAGCCTAAGTCTGTTGTATAGGAGAATTCACATGATTAGTTTCTAATAGAAGATACTACTTAAAAATCTAAACACAGATTATGTATTTCAGATGAAAGGTCATATTTTCCTCTGTTTCCTCTTCATGAATACTGATGCTGTGTACACCGGGAAAGAAACTATCAAACATGTTTGGTATATGTACATACAATCCATGAGAAATTCAGTATTTCCTACTGCTAAATCATTTTGATTTGAATTGAACTGAATTGAATTGAATTAGATGGGGAATTGGGGGTTTAAGGAGGTCAAAGCAATTTGATATGAATTTTATAGGACAAAATGAATGTGTCAAAGATCAAGTAAAATAATTTCTCCATCTGCGAATGTTTATCAGTTAACCTTTAGGCAAATATCAGCTGAATTGAATTAAATAGACAAATAGATGAAAGAAAAAAATATGATCAGAATTCACACACATCTTTTTTTGTATATTTTTGATAGGAATAACACTGGAAGCATTTAATTAACATCTTTCTTATACTATGCATTTACATTATGCTAAAAGTGCTTAATTAGTTAGTCCAATTGAACTGTTTACTTAAATGGTAGAAAAATTGTCATATTATTTGACTGATGAGATCAGACAAACTTCTACTGATGATACAATTTGCCTCATCCTGGTTCAAACCTGTTATTTTTGATTCTTCACTCCTCCTTCCTTCCTACATTCAATTCACCACCAATGAAGAGGAAGCCAAAACAATTGTTAGGAGCTATTTTGCCCACTTGACAAGAAAATTTGACACCAAAAATGAAATGAATAAATATCTACAAAAGTATAAATTACCCAGATTAATCAAAAAGAAAATAAAACACTTAAATATCCCAAACTTAGAAAAAAGAAATTGAACAAACCATCAAAGAACCTTCATAAGAAAAAAGTACCAGGACCAGATGGATTCCCAAGTGATTTCTAACAAACACTTAAAGAACAATTAATCCTAATACTACATAAACTATTTAGAAAAATAGACTAAGGAGAATTATTAAGTTCCTTTTCTGATACAAAGATAATTCAGATATCCAAATCAGGAAGAGTCAAAATAGAGAAAGAAAATTATAGAACAAGTTCCTTAAGGAATATTGATGAAAAAATTTTAAATAAAATACTAGCAAAGAGATTACAACAATATATCAATAAGGATTATATTATTATATGACCGGAGAAATTTATACCAGGAATGCAGGTATGGTTCACTATCAAGAAAATTTTCACCATAATTGACCAAGGCAATAATAAAACATACGATTACTCCAAAAGATGCAGAAAAAGTCTTTGAAAAATACAACACACATATCTACCTCTGTGAAATATTGTAGAATTGTAGAGAACAAAGTAATAAATGAAGCTTATCTTAAAATAGTAAGTAATATTTACCTAAAACCATCATCAAGCATTATCTGTAATGGGGATAATATAGAAGCCTTCCCAATACAATGAGGGTGAAGCAAGAATGCCTATTATCAGCTCAGTTATTTAACATTGTACTAGAAATGTAATCTATAGCAATAAGAAAATAAAAAAATTAAAGCAATAAGAAGAGGCAATGAAGATAGGGAACTGTCACTCCTTGCAGATAAAATGATGTTATTCTAGAAAATCTTCAAGAACCAACTAAAAGGAAGATACCTGATTAACAGTACTAAAGCAATAAATAACACCAGGGGAGAAGCAGAAAGACTTAAAATTTTAGAGGGAAAGAAGAGAGAATGTGAACTCTGAGTAAATTCTAATCAATAGATTTAGCCCAGAGAGGAAACAAGATACATTCTCACTTGGATTTAAAAATCTACTCTAATCTACAGGGAAGGGGTAGGGACAAGGAAAGGGAAAGATAGGGAAGAAGGGACTGATAAAAGGGAAGGTGAAGGCATAAATGAAAATAAACTGACAGTTAAATTCTTTAAAACCTGGTCAAAGGAGAAAGGTAGTAAAATTTAAGTGAGGAGGAATAAGAGGAAAGGAAAGAGAAAAATATAAATGGAGAAAGATCGCATGGAGGGAAATACAGAATTAGTAATCAATTGTAAATGTGAATGGGATAAACTGTCCCATAAAATGGAAGTGGATAGCACAATGGATCAAAAACCAGAATCCTATAATATATTGGGGTTTTTTTTTTAGGTTTTTTTTTTTTTGCAAGGCAGTGGGGGTTAAGTAGCTTGCCCAAGGCCACACAGCTAGGTAATTATTAAGTGTCTGAGACCGGATTTGAACCCAGGTCCTCCTGACTCCAAGGCCAGCACTTTATCCACTACGCCAGCTAGCCACCCCTTGTTTTTTTAAATTTATTTTTATTAAAAATATGATTTGAGTTTTACAATTTTCCCCCCAATCTTGCTTCCCTCCACCCCCCACGGAAAGCACTCTGTCAGTCTTTACTTTCTTTCCATGTTGTACCTTGATCCAAATTCAGTGTGATGAGAGAGAAATCATATCCTTAAAGAAGAGAAGAGAAGTCTAAGAGGTAACAAGATCAGACAATAAGATATCTATTTTTTTCTAAATTAAAGGGAATAGTCCTTGCACTTTGTTCAAACTCCACAGCTCCTTATCTGGATACAGATGGCACTCTCCTTTGCAGACAGCCCAAAATTGTTTCCGATTGTTGCGCTGATGGAATGAGCAAGTTCTTCAAGGTTGAACATCACTCCCATGTTGCTGTTATGGTGTACAGTGTTTTTCTGGTTCTGTTTATCTCACTCAGCATCAGTTCATGCAAATCCCTCCAGGCTTCCCTGAAATCCCATTCCTCCTGGTTTCTAATAGAACAATAGTGTTCCATGACATACATATACCACAGTTTGCTAAGCCATTCCCCAATTAAAGGACATTTATTTGATTTTCAATTTTTTTTCACCACAAACAGGGCTGCTATAAATATTTTTGTACAAGTAATGTTTTTACCCTTTTTCATCATCTCTTCAGGGTATAGACCCAGTAGTGGTATTGCTGGGTCAAAGGGTATGCACATTTTTTGTTGCCCTTTGGGCATAGTTCCAAATAGCTCTCCAGAAGGGTTGGATGAGTTCACAGCTCCACCAACAGTGAAATAGTGTCCCAGATTTCCCACAACCTGTCCAACAATGATCATCATCCTTCCTGGTCATATTGGCCAATCTGAGAGGTGTGAGGTGGTACCTCAGAGAAGCTTTAATTTGCATTTCTCTAATAATTAATGATTTAGAGCATTTTTTTCATATGGCTATGGATTACTTTGATCTCCTCATCTATAAATTGCCTTTGCATATCCTTTGACCATTTGTCAATTGGGGAATGGCTTTTTGTTTTAAAAAATATGACTCAGTTCTCTGTATATTTTAGAGATGAGTCCTTTGTCAGAATCATTAGTTGTAAAGATTGTTTCCCAATTTACTACATTTCTTTTGATCTTGGTTACATTGGTTTTATCTGTGCAAAAGCTTTTTAATTTAATGTAATCAAAATCATCTAATTGGTTTTTGGTGATGTTCTCCAACTCTTCCTTAGTCATAAACTGCTCCCCTTTCCATAGATCTGACAGGTAGACTAGTCCTTTATCTTCTAATTTGCTTATAGTATTGTTCTTTATGTCTATGTCCTGTAACCATTTGGATCTTATCTTGGTAAAGGGTGTGAGGTGTTGGTCTAATCTAAGTTTCTTCCATACTAACTTCCAATTATCCCAGCAATTTTTATCAAAGAGGGAGTTTTTATCCCAATGGCCAGACTCTTTGGGTTTATCAAACAGCAGACTACTATAATCATCTCCTGCTTTTACACCTAGTCTATTCTACTGGTCCACCACTCTATTTCTTAGCCAATACCAAACAGTTTTGATGACTGATGCTTTATAATATAATTTTAGATCAGGGCTACGCCACCTTCTTTTGCACTTTTTTTCATTAAGCTCCTGGCAATTCTTTACTTTTTATTTCTCCATATGAATTTACTTACAATTTTTTCTAACTCGTTAAAGTAATTTCTTGGAATTTTGATCGGTAGGGCACTAAACAGATAGCTTAGTTTTGGTAGAATTGTCATTTTTATTATATTAGCTCTACCTATCCATGAGCAGTTGATATTTGCCCAGTTATTTAAATCTGATTTAATTTGTGTGGGAAGTGTTTTATCAATATGTTGTTTATAAGAAATACATTTGAAGCAGAGAGAAATATACAAGGTAATGGTAAAAGGTTGGAACAAAATATATTATACTTCCAATAAAGTAAAAAAAATCAGGGGTAGCAAACCTGATCTCAGATAAAATAAAAGCAAAAATTGATCTCATTAAAAGGTATAAAGAAGGAAACTACATTCCCATCCAGAGGAAGAAAAACAAAACAAAACAAAACAAAACAACCCTTCAGAATCTGATAAACACTTTATAAAAATTATCTCTTATGTTTCTTTTTCCCCTCAATCTTTTTTTTTAGGTTTTTTTTTGCAAGGCAAATAGGGTTAAGTGGCTTGCCCAAGGCCACACAGCTAGGTAATTATTAAGTGTCTGAGACCGGATTTGAACCCAGGTACTCCTGACTCTAGGGCTGGTGCTTTATCCACTACACCACCTAACTGCCCCAACTTTCCCTCAATCTTAATACCAAATTCCTCATACTGAAAATGACTAATCTGAAAACATATTTATCACAAATATGTATGTACAATGGTAATCTGACTGTTCACTGCTGAAGGGAGGGGGGGTGGGAAGGTAGGATAGAAGGAAGGAAATTTTGTAACTTAAATATAGATATACATATATGTGTGTGTGTGTGCATATAGATGAATAAATAAATGAATTTTAAAAAAGGAAAAAGAATCAACTAAAATACGATTTGAATTAACAACGTTAGCTAGATCACAGAATATAAAATACACCAACATAAATCATCAACATGTGCTAATATGACCAACAAAGCCAGAAGTAAGAGATAGAAATAGAAATTCCATTTAAAGTAATTATAGGTAACATAATATTCTTGGTAGTCTACTTGCCAAGACAAAGCCAGAATTATAGGAACATGACCATAAAGTCTTTTGAAACAAATAAGTCAGATATAAGTAATTAAGAAAAATATTAAATGATCATGATTCAATGTAATAAAAATGAGATTCTACCTAAATTAATGTACTTATTCAGTACCATACCAAACTATCAAAAATATTTTATTGATTGAAAAAAATGACAACAAAATTTATGTGGAATATAAAAGATGAAAAATATCAAAGAAATAAATGAAATAAATGAAGGAAGGTGGCTAAACTGTATACAGAATCTTATTCACCAAAACAATATGATACTGGTTAAGAAATAGAGTGGTAGTTCAGTGGAATATATATTTTATAAATATAAAAAACTCTATTATAAAAAGATTAAGTTTTCGCTTTCAATATTTTTCCATAAGAAATAACTAAGTCACATCAATGTGTTCTCCTTTCCAACAAAATATTTGAAGTCTTGATAGATGATGTTTTCAAAAGTTGCCTCTCAACATCCAACTGGGTCAATATCCTGCTCAATTCATGTAGGGGTAGAATTTTCCTAGATACATCATACCTAAGAATGTTGACATGTATTTTTAAATGTCTACTATATGGCAGACATTCTGCTAAACACATATCATTTGGCTAAGTACATAGAGGAATAAAGGTCAATTGTCCATCTTTTAGTATCAGAGATTTATGGTTGCTAGATGTCCCTTGCCATCTTGTCCAGTGTTCTCTTTGATGATCCCATATGCATTCTTAGCACAATTCAATCTTGTTCCCAGAATTACATTGCTCCTCTATTTCAAACTCTGTTATCTAACTTCTATTCTTGATACAAGATTCAATTCCAACCCCAATAAAAGAACAATTTGAGAAAGTGGAGGTATGCATCTGGGTCAACAGAGACCAGGCAGATGAGGTTTTATTGGATATACAATGAGGGAAACTGTACCATTGCTTGAAAAGTTAATGCCTGAGGGCAGCTAGGTGGTGCAGTGGAAGGAGTATCAACCCTGGGTCAGGAGGACCTGAGTTCAAATCCAGCCTCAGACACTTTATAATTTCCAAGCTGTGTGAGCTTGTGCAAGTCACTTAATCCCATTGCCTTGCAAAAAAAAAAAACCCCAAAATGTGACTGCCTAAGCACTAGTCTAAAATCAGCTTCCATGTATTTAATTAGCATCTCTATGTGATGATTCTCAAATATACCTATTCTGCAATAATCTCTCTGTTGACCTCAATTCTTATATCTCCAATTGTCTTTCAGACATTTTAAATTGAATATCTAGTAGACATTTTAAAGAACATATCCAAAACTTAATTTATTCTCTTTTACATTGTGCCATCCTCCCCTTTCTATTCATTTCCTTATTACTGTTGAGACCACAGTAATCTTCTTTGCCCCTGATGTTTGCAACCCCAAGCAATCCTTGACTTCTCATTATGTCTCACCTCTCATATCCAATCTGTTCATAAGACCTGATGATTTTACCTTTGCAATATCTCACCAGTATACTCTTATAATCTTTTCTGCAATCCTGATACAGGTCCTCATACATGAACTACTGCAGTAGGGTGCTAATTTGTCTGCATGCCTTGAGTTTCTCCCTATACTAGCTGCCAAATCATTTTCCTGAATTGCAGATCAGACTTGGACCACCTTCATACTTTTTTTATCCCTATTATCCTTGGAATTAAATACCAAAAAACCCCTCTCTTTGGTATTCAAATTGTTTCATAAGCTAATCCCCTTTATTTTCCAATTTTTATACTCTTCACCATGTATTTTTTGAGGCAGTGCACTGACCACCCCTACTATTGGAACAAGACTCTCCATCTCTCAGCTCTGGGTCTTTTCCCTAGCTGTTCTCAGTGTCTAGATTAGGGCTCTTCCTCCTTGACTTTACAACCTGATTCCCTGGATTCCTTCAAGTCCCAACCAAAAAACTTACCTTCTATAGAAAGTCTTTCAAAGTACTTCATTCTAATTCCTCCCTTATCCTAATTATTTTCTATTTCTTTTGCATATATCTTGTTTGTCTAAATTTAATAGCTCATTGACTCCCTCATTAGATTATGAGCATTTCAAGGGTAGGAATTGTCTTTCCCCCTTTTTTTATATTCTCAGGCTTTAGCACAGTTCCTGGAACATATTTGTTACTTAACATACTTAACAGATATCTATCTATCTATCTATCTATCTATCTATCTATCTATCTATCTATCTATATTAAGTGCTTGACCAAAAGACTTGAGAGTTCTAAATTCTCCAAAATAGTCTCTACTCTAAAACAGTCAACCAGACATGAATTCTTCTAGCTTGACACAGCTGCCACACATGTATCTATGTATGCATGCATGTTAATAATGTATAACATGCATACACCAACACACATGTATGTATAACATGGTTATGTGAATACATATATACTATATAAATGCATGTATGCATATTTGCTTCATATTAATAAGCATGATTTTCATTTGCATGTGTATAAACACAGAGGCAAATATGTGTGTATAAACATATATATATATATATAAAACATATGTGTTTGTGTGTGTATGTGTGTATATGTACTTTCAAAGTGGAAATGGGTATGAAGTGATTCTCTGCTACTTGTGCCAGTTTTGGTCTACCAATGAACACCAAGAAAACCCAGATTCTCAATCAACCAGCACCTCACCATCCATATGTGAACTACTGCTGCCAGAAAATGGAGAAGTTTTGAGTACCGTGGACAAGTTCGCTTACCTTGACAGTGTCCTTTCCAAGGAGGGACACATTGATGATGAGGTTGACATACACATTGCTGGAGCTATCTCAGTAATTTGAAGACTCCAAAAGAAAGTGTGGGAGAGGAGAAGTATTGAGTGACTACCAAACTGAAGGTCTACAGAGCCACTATGCTGACCTCATTGCTATATGCCTGTGAAACCTGGACAGTCTACTAGTGCCACGTCAGGAAACTGAATCACTTTCATTTTAATTGTCTTAAGATTCTCAAGATCACCTGGCAGGAGAAGATCCCAGACACCTAGGTCCTTTCTCGATCTAAACTGCCTAGTATTTCAACATTACTATAGAGAGTGTGACTACAATGGTCTGGACACGTTAGAATGCCAGGTGTACACTTGCCAAAAACAGCTAGTGCTCAGAAGATCAGAAGAAGCAATACTGGAACACTCTGAAGGTCTCCTTTAAGAACTTTGGAATTGATTTTACACTATGGGAGACACTGGCACAGAATGCCCAGCATGGCATGCCCTCATCAGTGAGGGAGCTGCGGTCTATGAGGAAGGCAGAATGGAAGCAGCTCAAAGGAAATATGACCTATGTAAGTTTAGTATACCCACCCAGGACTATTTGTGCCTGACCCATGGTAGAGCATTCCAAGCTCATACTAGTATGGTCAGTCACAGTCAGACACATTGGCGTTTGTCTCAAACATAGTGATATCATTTTGGTCTTCTTTGATAATGGAAAAGAACCAATCAACCATGTATGTGTGTGTGTATACAAATTGTGTGTCTGTGTATATTTTCAAAGTGGAAATATGTGCATACTTTAATAGCCAGCATTCTATAATAGAAAGAATTCTAAGCTTGAAATAGAAGACTGGGATTTAAAACCTATTATACAATCGTACCTCTCTATAACTCATCAAACCTGTTATTCAGCATTTTGGTGAGAAAAAGTTTCAGCAGACCATACTTGCTCAAGAAATCACATTTATTAGAACGTACATCAATGCATACTATGGGAATGACATAAAGACTAACAAACTGCCTTCTGTGGGAGGTGGGAGCAGAGAAGCAAGATGGGGGGGATTGTAAAACTCAAAATAAATAAAACCTTTCTAAAAACTAAAAAAAAGAACTTACATGAGTCACAGTGCCACCATACAAGAGAAACTGCTTCATCACATGTTGCTTGCCACTCTACAGATTGATCACTAATAAAGTGGTATGTATTTTTTAAATGTATTTCAGCAAATTTCACATATATTAATTAATTTATATTTATTTTCAACCTGACTGCTGCTTTGATCTGAATTTAAGGAATATTTTGTTTTTGTCTTTCTTCAAATCCCCAGCAGATAACACAATGCTTGACACATTATAAATGTTTAATAAATACTTTTTTGAAGGACCAAATGACAAATTAAAAATTAAAAGGAATTATCTCTTTCTTTATTCATATATATATATATTGTATAGATATAGATATTTCTGTGAATTACTGAGGTAGTTTCCATGATAAGATGGCTGCTACCATTGTTTACGCAAATTGTGGTAAATGAATGTAATAGATTTTTATTCTATAAGACAATGAATATGAGGAATTAAAAGATACATGTGAAGACTTCTATAAACTGATGCAGGGTGATGCAAGCAGAAGAGTTAAATATTATATGCAATGATAATGAGAACAACAATAAAAAGGTGGGTACATCAAAGGCAGATTCTGGATAACTGTGATGGCCAATCAATAATGAAGACAAAAATGAGAAATACTTCATTTGTTGAACTAGAGAGGTGGAGCCAGAACTTGCATTTGCTGTCAGAAATGGTCTTTATTTGTAGTTGTTAAATGTTCTCCTTCATTGCAAGAGGCAATTCTCTTGCAAAAGAGATATAAATAGAAAAGAAATAGGATACAAAAATTAAAGGCATCAATAAAACTTATTTTTAGAAATACATAAATGATTTTTTTTAAAAAAAGAAGGCACCTAGCTGCCATGAAGATGTATTTACTTTGCAATCATCAAAGTATGAGACTATGCAGACTATTTAACATTTGCCATTTCCCACAGAGCCTAACACAGTAATGAGATAAAATAATTCGATCCTTTAACCTCTTATTTAATCAATCACCACCACATTCTTCATTCTCTCCTCTAAAAGGTATCAGCATATCATGTATTCAGGAAAATGTCATTATTTTAAAAAGTAATAAAAGTACTAAAAATCATCCAAGTGTTCTTTTATATGCTCCAAATTGAAGTGGAATGGAAGGTTTTCTTTATCTTCAAGAAAAACAAAAGAAAACAGTGGGTGCAGGGATGAGGGGAGAAAGACCATAACTAATACAAGAATGAAGAAACATTCTTGCTTTAAGAAACTTCCATAATTTCAAAATATATCATTGCTTAGGATAGACTTTAAAATTGGGTAGTATATAATCTTAATGCCTTTAATGGGTAACATGGATCCAAAATATGATATCTTTTCAATTATGTAAATGTGACCTATTTTTTTCTGGGAAAAAAGATTCTTCCCTTGAGAAAAATCTTTTCTGGGGTAGATTGGTGGGAGGAGATCAAATACAAGAAAAGCTTTATCTAAGGAAAGTCGATCTATGTCTCAGAAGTCACTCGACCCAATGGACCAATCTACTATACCCTTTCTATTCCCTTTCAATCCTTAACACAGATCATATAAAAGAGTTGAATAGAGATGGCAGAGTACAGGTGGCAATCCAGCTGATACTCTCAATATTGCCCTGCAAATAACTTTAAAATAACTTCTCAAATCAAATTTTGCAGTTGTAGAGCCAATTATAGGTCAGAGTGAGATCTTTTTTTCCAGACTACAACAATTTAGGAGATTGGAAGGAAAGGTCTGTAATTCCTGAACTGGGAGTCAGAACAGAACACAGAAACTGCATCATTGGTGGGCTTTTGAAGTGGCTGAAAAAACAACAGCATCTTCAGGAGCTCTCTGCACAGAGATGGTTGGAAAAGATGGTTGGTGTCACACAATGAGTCAATAAGAGATTATAGAATTAGAGAATACCTTTTGCTGGCAATGGGTGAAACTGGAGCTGATTACATTCTCTATTGCCCCAAAGTACTCCTGGGTCATAGTCCCATGGTGGAGAGAAGTGCTTCTTTCTGATCACTAGAGAACAGAGTCCTTGGTCTTGGTCCAAGGCCAAAAAGAACACCAGCTCTTAGGCTGCAACTGAGAAGTAACTATACCTCTCCCCAGATCACATCATACCAGAAGCACTAAAAAATTGTAAACCCTTAGAAGCTACACTGAAAACAGGAGCACAAAAGAACTCAAAGTTTGGGGCAGTGATTTGACCACCCCAAGGGAGTAGAGTCTGATTTAAATAAAGTTCAAAGTCAAGATATAGGTTAGAAAATGGCAAATAACAACCAAAACAGAAATTTACCAAATATAGCTACCACAAGAAAAGCCTGAAAGAAAAATGCAAATTAAGCCTAAGCCAAACAAAAATAACCAGAAGTATTAAAGAAAGAGATGTACGGTAGAGTAAAAATTTTGAAGAGAAATGAGTGATGCAAAAAACATGAAAAAAGAATGAATAGTTTGATAAAAGAGAAAAACAAAGAAAATAATAATAAAATATTATTGTGTAATGGTAAAAGAAAGTGGGAAAAAAAATTCCTTAAAAAGCAAATCAGTCAAATGGAAAAGGAGGTACAGAAATTTACTGAAAAAAAGAACTCCTTAAAAAATAGAATTGGTTAAAAAGAAAAAGAGGTACAAGAACTCACTGAAGACGACAATTCCTTAAAAATTAAAACTGCAGAAGTGGAAGCTAATAATTTCATCAGAAATTAAGAAACAACCAATAAAATCAAAAGAATGAAAAAAATAGATATAAAATATCTAATAGGAAACACACCTGGCCTGAAAAATAGATCAACGAGATACAGTTTAATAATTATTATACTATATGAAAGTCATAATTTTTAAAAAAAGAGCCTAGCTCTCATATTTAAAGAAATTATGAAAGAAAAATGTCCTGATATTTTAGATCTAGAAGGTAAAGTAGAAATTCAATGATCCTCTCCTGAAAGAGATCCCCAAATAAATATTCTTCCCAGGAATATTATAAACAAATTCCAAAGCTCATAGGTCAAAGAGAAAATATTGTAAACATCCAGAAAGAAGTAATTTAAATATGGAACCAAAGTCAGAATTACACAAGATTTAGCAGTTTCTATGTTAAAGGAGTAGAAAGCTTTAAATATGATATCCAAGAAACCAAGGAGTTAGCACTATAAGCAAAAACAACTTACTTATCAGAATTGATTAAAATCCTTCAGGAGAAATAATGCATATTTAATGAAATAGAGGGTATTCAAGCATTCCTGATGAAAAGACCAAGATGAATTGAAAATTTTACAATTAAACATAAGCCTCAAGTGAAGCATG
Organism: Macrotis lagotis; assembly: GCF_037893015.1. Taxonomy (NCBI): domain Eukaryota; kingdom Metazoa; phylum Chordata; class Mammalia; order Peramelemorphia; family Peramelidae; genus Macrotis; species Macrotis lagotis. Next base: position 31,823,244 of record NC_133664.1, on the reverse strand, counting down.
AAGTGGTAAATATAGAAGTGTAATCATAATGGACTCAATAAAATATTTGTATTTCTATATGAGAAGATGATACATATAACTTCTAAGAACTTCATCATTATCGGGACAGTCAGAAGGAATCTCCAAAGTCAGAGGACATTGGTGTGGGGTGATTATATCACAATGATTTCTACACCCCCTAAAAGAAAGATTGAGAGAGAGAGAGAGAAGGTTCTATGTAAAGGGGAAAGGGAATGGTGGGAATGGGGAAATTTTTCTCACATAAAAAAGGTATGCAAGGAAGAGCTTTAATAGTTAAAGGGAAGATGGAGAGGGTGGGTAATGTTTAAACCTTATTTTCATTGGAATTGGTTCAAAGAAAGAAGTATACACACATGTATATATATTCATATCCATATATTCATATATATATTAAATGGATATGCTTGTATGTATGCACACACTCAATTGGGTAGAAATATATCTCACCCAATAATATTATGGAGGGGTAAGGACTAAGTGATAGGGAGAGGGAGGGATGATAAAAAAGAAGATAAATTTAAAAAGATCAGAAGCAAAACAATTTTGATGAGGGACAAGATAGAGAGTGTGGGAAAGATTTACAGAGGAGAATAGGATTGAGGGAAATCCAAATAATAATCATAACTACAAATGTGAATGGAATGAGCTCATCTGAAATGGAAGCAGATAGGATAATGGATTAAAAATCACACTCCAACAATATGTCATTTATAAGAGCCACAATTGAAACAGAAAGATACACATTAGTTAAAATAAAAATCTGGATCAAAATCTAATATGCTTCAGCTATAGTAAAAAAAAATAGGCAGAATACCAATCATGATCTCAAAGAAAAACCAAAAAGAGACCTAATTAAAAGAGAATCCAGGAAACAACAGTTTGCTAAAAGTACAATAAACAATGAATGAAATGATATCAAAATTATTTATAGCAATTTTTGTTATAGATTTCATTTATCAAAGAGGGAACTGAGTCAAATTTATAAAAATAAGAGCTATTCTGCAATTGATACATGGTCAAAAGATATGAACAGGCAGTTTTCAGAAGAAATTAAAGCTATCTATAGTCATATGAAGAAATGATCTAAATCACTACAGACTAGAGAAATACAAATTAAAATAACTCTGAGATATCACTTGACAACTGTCAGATATTACAAATGTTGGAGGGAATGAGGGGAAAATAGATACATTAATAAACTGTTGCTGAATTTGTGAACTGGTCTTAATCATTCTGGAGAATAATTTGGAACTATGCCCAAAGGGCTGTAAAATTATGCTTAGCTTTTTTGAGTCAGCAATACTACTTCAAGGTCAATCCTCCAAAGGGATCAAAGAAAAAGGTAAAGAGTCTACATTTACAAAAATATTTATAGTAGCTCTTTTGTGATGGCAAAGAATTGGAAAGGAAGAGATATTCATTGAGGAATGGATGCATAAGCTATGACATATGATTGTGATAAAGTGCTACTGTGTTAAAAGTAATGATGAGGAGGGTGGTTTCAGAAAGAAAAAATCATGATAAGACTTACATGAAGTGATGCAAATTAAAGTCAAAAGAATCAAAGCATCATAACAGCAAAATTGTATTGATCAAATTCTTGACTGCTCTGATCAGTACAATGATCTAAGACAATTTGATGAAAAAATGTTATCCACCTCCACAGAGAGAAGACCTGAGTGCAAATTGAAGTATAATTTTACATCATTTTTTTTTGCTTTTTTGGTGCAATATGGGTAATATGGAAATAGATTCCAAATGATTTTGCAAGTATAAATGACATTATTTTCTTACCTTCTCAATGGTAGTTGGAGAGGTTGGACAAAAGGAGAAACTCAATAATAAATTTATTTTAAAAAGCAAGAACTTCAAAAATAGTTGCATGGATTCAGTAACATGAATGAATACCATAGAATTAACCTAGAACCATAGAATAACCAAAGAACCTAACTGGAAAGGCTCTCACAAATTCAAGTCACACATAAGGCAAGCTTATAGCTAAAGGAACAAAGAACTAAAGAATACTCAGCTCTGAAGGGACCTTTAGAGATCATACAGTACAAATCCGTCCTTCTCTTAACAGCAGTAGAAACCAAGATGTGAAATGAGATGAAATGATGTCCTAAAAATTCCATAGATCCCTCATAAAAGTTAACTCCAAGAAAAAGAATTTATCTCCTTTTCCAAGTGTTCTTTCTCAATATTGCTATATATTAAAAAGGATCTGATAATGCACCTCCTACTGTATGCTAGACATTGTTTCTCCCCCATTCCTGAATAGTGAGAAACAAAAAAGGACCTTTTGAGTGAGCAGGTTCATCTAAGAGCAGTTGTGAGTTTAGGCAGTCCCAGATCATATTAGATAATGTCAGCTGAGCACTGAATCTATGACCATAAACTATAAAGAATCATAGAATTTGAGAGTTTTAAGAGCTCTGGGAGGCCCTCTACTGACTCACACAATGAAAGCATCTCTGTTTCAACACATTCAAAATGTGGTTGTCCAGCTTCTAACTGAAATGACCCTTCATTGAAAGACAAGTGAATTCCTGATCCCCTGTGCCATCTTATTTTCTTGCACGGACAAGAAATAGAAGAAGAGAGAAGAGAAAACATTTTATTTTTTATAGTTATCCTATGGCTCTTCCTTTTGGTTATCCCATTCTGTCAGGCAGGTTCCATTCTCTAAAATACTAAGAGGAGCTAGGGAGTTGGGTGGTAGGTCCTTCCAAGAGAGAAGGGTATATCATTCCTAGAATACCTAGAAAGCTATGGGGAGAGCTCAGTAGAGCTTGCATTGGACAGACTGGTTCTCTTTCACAGCTATTGCCTTGGTGAATCAGAGCCAACATTCAACATCTGGAACTGTTTCTCTTGGTGCTTTAAGAATTTCAGTGTTCCCCTATTCCACTACTCAGAGTCCAACACACAGTAAGCCCTTAATAAATCCTTGGTGATTGATTGATTAGATAGTATTGAGACTCTCCAGGAACAATTCAAAAAGCCTTACTTATCAATCAGTCAATCAACAAAAATTGATTATGTACCTATTATGATTCAGGAACTGTGCTAGGGCTGGGGACTCAAAACACAGAAAGAAAGTCATGTCTGATCTAAAGTCCCTTAAATGTATTTATTTATTCTTATTAGTCATGCTATAGACACTTTATTTCCCTGAAGTCCATTTCCTCATCTATTAAAAGGCTGGATTAGATATCCTCTATATTCCTTCCACCACTAGATTTATCATCCTGAATTCATAAAACCACTTTGAGAGAATGTAGTAATGGGGGTTTCTTTCCAGTATGTCGTTCAATGTTTCAGCTGTGTTCAACTCTTTGTGACCCCTTTTGAACTTTTCTTGGCAAAAGTCCTGGAGAAGTTTGTCATTTCTTTTGATAGATCATTTTATAAATAAGAACCCTGAAGCAAACAAGTTTAAGTGACTTGTCCAGGGTCACACATTTAGTAAGTTCTGAGACTACATTTGAGCTCATGAAGATGACTTTTCCTGATTGCAGGTCCGATGTTCTATCCACTTCATCATCTAGCTGCTCGCTGTTTACAATGGGGCTATCTAGCTTTAGATCAAATATCCAACATGTGTCCCATAACACTTTTGATGGAGAATTGAGACTGATTACAATGGAACTGGACAATATTTAACAAAAATAAATTAAAATAATGAAGCTTAATGCTAATATGTGGTTTTCTGAGTCAGTAGGTGATCCATAGGGATCCTTATGTGTGGTTTAGTAGTCTCTAATTTTATTTGAGTTAGACACCAGAGGTTTAGATGTTCCCTGAAATCTTTTACTGACTTCAAATCCTTATTCTATGTGAACAGAAATTAGAGAGGACAAAATGAACATAGTAACTGTGAATATAATAACTTGACCACAGTATGAATGACTGAACCACAGTAACATGAGCTCATGAAGCAAAACAGAGGGAGGTAGAAAAGTAGGTGGGAGTCAGACCACTTGGGGTGAAAATCTCAATTTTGGTAAGTATGAATTTCTAGGAGTGGTGGAAATTTTTATGTTTAACTTTTTATTATGTGACTGGGGAGTTTTTCCTACATAGGAGGTTACTGAACTGGCTGTAATCTATTGCATGGGATGTAAAAAATTTACTTAAGACCTTAAATATTCCTCAGATAAGAAGCCAAAAAGAGAGTCAAGGCTTGCCTAGTAATGTGACTTGAGGAATGAATTCCATTGACATTGACTTTGGAGGCCTGTAAATTTTCCATCTCAACCAGTCCATTGTGAATGCTATAAATGAATATTAATTTATAATTTAGCTCAGTTTACCAATGGACTACATTTAATTAGGTTTGTTTCCTTAGGGGATAGATAATAATTTTGCTTAATTTATTTTATTTAACTTTTTGACATTAAAATGATTGATATTAAGAATGTCCTTAAGCTCTTTTTGTAGTGGCAAAGACTTTGAAATTGAGGGAATGTCCATCAACTGAGGAATAGCTGAACAATTTATGGTATATGAATGTAATAAAGTATTATTGTTCTGTAGGAAATCATGAACCAGACTTTAGAAAAGCATGGAAAGACTTGCACAAATTGAGGATGAGTGAAGTGAGCAGAATGTCCACATTGTACATAGCAGTTGAGATAAAACAACTATGTGAATGCTGCTACCCTCAGCAGTTCAATGATCAAAATCAATCCTGAGAGACCTGTTGTGGAAAGTGATATCCACATCCAGAAAACAAACAAACAAAACTATGAAGTCTCAATGCAGAGAAAAACAAAACTTACGTTCACTTTTTAAAATTTATGATTTTTTCTTTTTTTTCCTCATGGTTCTTTTTCCCCTTAATTCTAATTTCTCTTTCACAACCTGACTAATATTGAAATATTTTAAACATAATTGTACATGTGCAGTTTGTACCAGATTATTTACTGCCATGGGGAAGGGGGAGGGAAGGGAGGGTGGTAGAAAAATGTGGAATTCATAAACTTGCAAATGAATAAATGCGGAAAACTACCTTTGCATGTAATTGAAAAAAAATTAAGTCAAAAAAGAATTTGTCTTTTAAAAACTCTTGAAAATAATGTATGAAATTGCAATATATAAAAGAATTTCTCTGTCACTCTGATGTAAATTTAATCTATTATAAGAAACCTTGTTAGATTCCTATTGTTTGTTCAGGGGTTATTTTTCTACCCCTCTGAACCTGTGCTTAAAAATAATAAAACCCAGGTTTTTACCTCCATAATTTTGATGTTATGGTGGATTTATTTTTGGCAGCAGATGAACACAAAAGGATATATTTCTACCATACCAGTGATTAGGAAAAAAACCCCTTCACTTTAGGACCACTTCATTGATATTAGTGAGAAGAATAGATTGAAGAGTGTAAAGCCCACACTCAAGGGTGATGCTGAAGATGTTTGTCCATGCTCAAAGAAGACCATGCCATCCCAGAGGAGATGCCATAATAAATAGGTGAACTGGATTTGAGTGAGGGTGGGGGGGCTGTGCTAAGTCACCAGCCTTATTTTTCTCCTCCAGAGCCATCTGGATCTAGTGGTCAGGATGACTGGTGAGGATGCTGGGAAAAATGTAGTTGGCCAAAGGTTAGGGCAAAACATGAAAGAATTCATGTCAAAGAGCAACTCTGTGCCAGAATAAATTTTAGGTGCAAAAATACTTATATAAATATTGCTGTAGTATATTCTTATATATAAATATATTTATACATATATGAATATGTAGATTTTCATTTCCATGTATATTATATATATATAACAGTAGAATTAAAGGAAAGAAAGAGGAAAGGCAGTTGGAAGTCATCAGGTTCATCATAGACATAAACTTCCATGAGAAATTAAGAAGTAAGGAAAGGTAATAGGAGCAGGAAAGAATACCTGAGGGAATCACACTCCCTAGAGAGGGCTACCTTCATCAGAAGGCAACTCAACTGAGTAGAGAGTATTGTTTTAAGGAATAAGTAGGGAAAGGCAGGGAGATGTAGAAGGTAGATAGCCCAGATAGCAGAGATGAGATGAGGAGGGTTGTGTTGATGAGTCAGACTTAACCCTTTCCAATTAGGGCAGGAATCGATTGCTTTGTGGGTAGGGTTTGAGGGAGGGGCAAGGTACTTTACTTAAAATTCATTGATGTCATCTCAATAACTTGAACTATGGTATGGGAATAGGGGAAGACAGTCAATACAGAGGGAACAGATTAATTATAAAACATTTTTCTCTGTCCAATATTTCCCTACTTCAAAGTTGGCCCTGGTTGTAAGGCAATCAGGATTAAGTGATTTGCCCAAGGTCACACAGCTAGTAAGTGTCAAGTGTCTGAGGCTAAATTTGAACTCAGGACCTCCTGACTTTAGGACTACCCACCATACCACCTAGCTCCCCAAGACCCAAGGGTACCAAATTTGACATTTTTGGAATTGTTTTCCCCATTAGAATGAAAGATCTCACTGTCTGTGCCTCTCTGTGTATCTCTCTCTGTCTCTGTGACTTTATATTCCAAAACTCAGTTGTGTGCCAAGCTTGTTGATTGATTGATGCAATAGTTCAGTTGATAAATAAGACTAATCAAAAGAAAGAGGGTAGATCACTAGGGCCCAATTATATGAAGACTATAGTTTATATAGAGGGTTGAATTATCTCCTTTTCTCTACAATGCCTGTACTTTAGGCGCAAGGAGAGGTAAAGAGATTTGCCAACTGTCAGACACTAGGAAGAATCTGAAGGTGCTCTTGAAACCAGGTCTTCTTGAGTAAGTTCAATATTCCTTGTTCCTCTAAGAAATTGCAGTTTCAAATATCATAGAAACCAGGAGAGAATCTTAGACCTAGAAATATTCATCCATATGACTCCTAATTTTATATCTAATAAATGAAGATCAGACCATAGAACTCCCTGCCCCCTGCCACATATCTTACTGATAGCATTTGATTCTGTTTTTGACATGTAATTTCTTTGATTATTAGGCATTCATAGTGAAAATATTTCCATCTACCCATGCAAATCAGCATCTGCCTCTAAACTTAAAGGGTTTCTGGGGAGGGGGGAGGGAATGCAACTAAGAGATTATTTGACTTATCCAGGGTCATAGAGCCAGTAAAACCAGAACCCAGTTATTTCCAGCCCATAAGAACATGCAGTCTGTCTCACTACCTCTAACATAAAATATTACATTCTCAGACTGGAATTTAAAGGCCTTCAAAGTCTAATCCCCACATACCTCTCTAGTAATATTTCAGAATATTCCCTTTCATATTTGATTCCAGACAGAATAGTCTCCTAGCCATCTCTTGTATAAAGTGTGCTATCTTCTATCTCTAGCCTAAGTGCAAAGGATCCAACCCCCAAATAACATGCACTCCCTCCACCCCTAGCCTAAAGCATTGCCTAGCACCTCAGGTTTTAGAATGTTCTTCCTCAGGAAATGACCATGGTCGATTTTACCTAAATATTGAATTTACTTATTTGTGTATTGTATTCCAAGATTGTAAATATCCAGGGAACAATTACAGAGTATTTTTGTTTTGATTTTTTTAGTGTTCAACTGAATTGAAAGAGAATGAGTATAAAGAGTGCTCAGATTCAAGTTACTAGAGGATACAGAATAAAGTAAAAAGAACATCCCTGAAGGATCATGGAAAGATAAGATGAAAAATTAATTAGACACTAAATAACCTAAACCTAAGGAATGAGTTGGTCAAACAAATCATAGAAACTTAATAATTTCATCAAAGAGAATCACAATGATAAGACAACATACTCAAACTTATTGGATGCGTACTCAATGCAGTTTTTTTTTTAGGTTTTTGCAAGGCAAATGGGGTTAAGTGGTTTGCCCAAGGCCACACAGATAGGTAAATTATCAAGTGTCTGAGACCAGATCTGAACCCAGGTACTCCTGACTTCAGGGCTGGTACTTTATCCACTGAGCCACCTAGCCACTCCTAGTCAATGCAGTTCTTAGGGGAAATTTTGTATTTCTAAATGCTTAAATAATAATGTAGAGAAAGAAGAGATCCATAAATTTGGCATGCTACTAAAGAAGTTAGAAAATGAACAAATTTTAAATGCCCAATTAAATACCAAATAAGAAATTCTGAAAATAAAAGGAGAGATTAATAAAATTGAAACTAAGAAAACTATTCACCTAATAAATGAGTTGATTTCATTTAAAAAAACAATAAAAAGATAAACTTTTAGTTAATTTTATTCAGAAAAAAAGAATGAAGAAAACCAAATCACCAGTAACAAAAATGAAAAGGGTGAATTCTCCACCAATGAAGAGAAAATTAAAGTCATAATTTGGAATTGTTTTTTCCAACTATATGCCAAGAAATCTGACAATTTAAATTAAATGGATGAATATGAAATATAAATTACACAGATTAACAGGACAGGATATAAGATATTAAAACAACTTCATTTAATAGCAGAGGAACTCTGAACAAAGAAGTCACATCCTCAAGCCACTCCTTAGGACTCCTGTGGTATGCCCATTGGAGAATAACTGGAGTCAGATGCTAAACCATCCCTCAAGCACCACCCTTGTCCCACCTACCATGGAAATGCATTTAAGAAAAAATCCCCTAGGGATTGTCTTTTGACTCCTTGTCTCCCAGTCAAGTTGTTGCATCTCTTCTCTTCTCTAAGCTGGATCCACAAGAACCAGTCCATGTTTCTGGAATAATATGGTCCCAGCTCCATGTAGCTGGATGCTTGTTGATCTGAGATTCTTTTCTTTCCTATTTTCATTTTTAAGGATTTTTGTCTTTCTTAACCTCAATTTCTGCTAGTCAATCTGTTCTTTAAGAAACCACACCATCTTGCTGCTTCTCCAGAAAGCTGCTTAGCATCTTCTCATTGGTGTAGAGGGATCTCTGTCTCCTTGAGGTGATGCAGTGTCTCTTTTCCTTATCTCGTCATCTCCCACGGAGTTGTGTATGGTGCTCCATCCAGGGGTCAAAATTTCTGTTTATGGTTTTAAATCTGAGTCTGACATAGATACATTCAGGAATTCATATCCAATAGTATGAGAAATTTTTTTTTTCCTGGCAATTGGAAGAAGTTATTCTCAGTAGATTAAATAGCTGAAAATAAACTGTAGAAGTAAGGAGAATAAAAGATTCCCCACTCCTCCCCAAAAAGAAACTTAAGACAAAGTATTCTTAAGGGAGGTGGGGTGGGGAGAGAAGAAACCACCACACACGTATACACAGAGAAATACACAGAGAAAAAGACTCAGACACTGAAATAGAGACAGACAAGCACAGACAGAAGAGACAGAGAACATAGAGATGGGATAAGATGCTAGCAATACTTGAAGTCAAGGACTGAGAGTTAAAATTGTATTTAGTTGAACAGTATTTGAGAGGACTTGAGGGTTTGGATAGAAGGATCAGCCAAGTTCAATTCAATTAATATATATCTTGCCTGGTCCAATACTTGATAGAAACTGTGGATTTAATCTTCATTTTTAATGAGTCAATCAAAGATAGATGTGTTCTTTGGAGTTCTGTTCCACTTTTGCTCCAGCAAGAGGCTATTTGGGTCTCTTGTTAAAATGAAAGGCCTGGGGGGAAAGTGTAATCACTTAAGCCTCCCAAGTCATAGGGAAATTGCCCTTTCTGAAGAGTTGTTGAGGCCAAGTGCAACCATCTTTAGAAAGAGATGATTGATCTACTTCTTCATTGGATTTTTACTATTATTAGACAATATGCTTTTTTTAGCTTCAACTCTTGATCCATGGCCTCTGGAGATGAAAGCAAAGTTAATTTCTGAAATTACTTTCACAATATGCTAAAAAAACAACTGTAGTAGTGTCTCAGCTTCAGGGATGTCAGTACCAACAAAACCAATTGTAACCCAACCTTTGTTGGGGTCAATGTAGCTAGGTAAGAGCACACTCAGAAAACTGTGAAGGTATGTCACTGAAATCAGACAAAAAAGGAAGGATGTTCTCCCCCCCTTTTCTCCCCCCCCCCCAGTGGATGGATGGATAGACATATGTGTGTATGGGTTGAATTAAGATGAAATGACTTGAGCCAGCTTATAAAGTCATCTTTTATAAAAACTAAGGATCTGGGGGAAAATGATTCCTTCTACAAATCAATATTCCATAAAAAAATATACTTCACTGAATCTAAGTTTAGATATTGGCTATAAGCAACCATTTAGTTATATCTACATCTGTCTATGTCTATATCTATATCTCTACATTGATCTCAAAAAGATATGTCTATATTTACATGGTTATGCCCACAAAGACATATATGTATATGCACATTTATATTTGGTATCTATATATATATGTATTCATAGATAAATACAATGAGACACACAAGATTGAATGTGTTTATATATGAATGATTTTTTCAAATAGTGCAAATGATATGTGGCATGTTAGAATTCTCTTAAATAATCCAGTACTTGATGTAAACTGATACTCTCCAAACATATGGCTAGACCAATTGAACTCTAAATAAAGTACATATATACATATACTTCTAAATGTATATATCTCTATGTATATTTGTATATATGTGCATGTGATATATATTTTTTCTCTTTTTCTGTCTATATACCTATTCATATACATGTTTCTGTATTGTATATTTTATGTGCCTTTACAAACAGATGGCACAAATGTGTGCACATTTTTATATTTTATATGCATACATATATACATATATACTTATTGCTTTTGAGTTCTTTTGATTTATTTCTATCTCTTATCATGGAGGATCAGCAAATATAAAGTATTAAGTTAGGTAAGAACCACATGTTATAAATGTCATACATCTTATTTGAAAATAGTTACTTTTACAAATATTCAATTTTCTTTTTTTATATATGATTATAATTATCTTCCATCCATTTATCTATCATCTACATCTATCTTTCATCTATTTATTGATCTATGTATCTATGTATATATCATTTATCAATCTATGTATCTATCATCTATCAATCTATGTACGTTTGTATCTATCTCATTTGTCTATCATCTGTCTGTCTGTCTGTCTATCTATCTCTCTGCAAGTTCTTAGTCTGTCAGTTTCTCTCCTAAAGTATCACTTATATCATATACTATATTAGATTAGATACAGCTGACAAACCTTATACAATAAGTCCATGTCATATATAAAATATCATATCAACTGAATTCTCTTATATGTATGCACATAAATGTACATACATACATACATACCAAAACACATACATACCTATCCAGTACACACATACATGCACACACACAATACCCAATACACTCCTTGGACCCCAATTTCCTCATCTGTGAAAATGAGGAGGTTGAACTTAAGGTCCCTTCTAACTCTAAGTATATGATCTCTATTATCATGGTCTATGTTGCATTGAGAGAGATGCATTACATACCATTATATAACTGAAACAACACCAGTTTTATTGGATTTTGCAGTTGTAATAAAAATATGTCCTTCTGATAACTATCAACTCAAAAAATGGAATTTTAAAAGATTAAAAAATTTGTTCTATTGGTTACTTGCATCAATGATTACCAACATTAGGGCATTCTTATGATATTGGCAAGTTAAGAAATTATTCAGCTTTCCCATTTAGAGAAATGAATCAAGGCAATAGATGAATCATAGAGTTGTTTGTCTTTCAAGGGAGAGGAAACAGGTGGAGGATATTGGCTAGAGAAGTCCCAGGTTGAACCAAGCTGGATGGATGCTGCTTCTGGATATTGGTCAAGCTAAAATGCATTCTTTGCGGGGGGGAATCACAAGGCTCTTTAAAAATATAATGAAATAAAAAGATGACTTTTAAGAGGAAATATATGAGACAAAATCGTTGACTTAAAACAGCTCTGTTCATCAGCTAGAATGACATATGGCAGTAGTAGTGACTTTGGTTATTGTTTTCATTCACTTTCCCTCTCCCTCTTCCTCTTTTTTTTATTTCTGCTACAATAAGGAAGTCAAAAGGGAGAATCATGGGTATCCACTCTAAAAACTGACCAGTTCATGAAAATATAATAATTAATTGCTCATCCTATGGCTAATTGGACTCTATATAAAATACAAAGCTTTCTTCCTCTTCTCTCTCTACCTCTTGAATTTCTTGGTTTACTTCAAGATTCCTCCCAGGTAGCACCTTGGGCTGGAACATGCTCTCTTACCAGCACAGAACTCCAGCTCAGCTGCTAGTGCATTCCTTTGCAGAGGACACTAAATCCTATATAAGGATCCTGGAGACATTATAGTGTTTTAGAAACCCAAAATTTAACATTTTATACACACACACACACACACACACACACACACACACAATCTTTCATTTTTTATTTGTTTTAATTTCTCAATTATATTTAAATCTGATCCTGCTACATTCCAAAGTTTTGATTGTCATTTGATATATATATATATATATATATATATATATATATATATACACACATATATTTATATATATACATATATATGTATATGTATGATAAATAATTCTGGGAAGATGCAGGAAATAAAACAGATCATTGAAGGAAAGCAAATGATGAAGATTTCTCTGCATTAATTGTATTCTCTTAATTGCATTCTTAAAATGACTTCATACTTTACCAGTAGTGTCTGAATACCAGATGTTAGATCCTATCCTGATATTTCTATTCAAATCACCTTTATAGAGACAATGGTAAAAACCTTGCCCAGGGAAGTAGAAATCTGATCATGATTTCTACTATGGACAATTTACTCTCACTCACTTTACAATGCAGGCAGACTATCTATACCTATCATATAATGTCATATGCCTTAGTTGGCATTGTCTTGCTTGCATCTGTGACTTAATATAAGCTGCAATTCATCCTCAACGTGTATCAGCAGAATCCTGCTCTGTTTCCTCTGTTTCTTAAGAAAATGATGGTTTTTCCTAAAAACTCAGTTCAAGGACATTTGGGAAAAGCATCCTGATCACTCTGGTGGCGATTGTGCTTCCCTAAAATTATCAAGATTTACTTATCTTCTCATACATTGCCACTACTTCCTCTAGCTGAATATAAGCATCTTGAAGGCATAGGCATACTTATATTTATATTATTTTATCTAGTCCATAGGATGAATTTCATAAAATCAAATATTCAAAAGGCTTGGTGATTTCAGTGAATTTAAATGTAATTTCCAAAGATAAAGACCACAAACCATCCATGCCTATCCATGCTGAACAACTCTTGTCTATGTCCACGTCCATGTCCATGTCTTTCCTCAGGGGATCTACCATGTTCATCACAAAGGATCCACTCAATAGGCTAGGGGCTGTCCTAGGTTTTTCCCGATTTCACAAGAGTATTCTCTGCATTGAAGGTGACTAATTTACATTTGCTTATTTCCATTCTATTGCCCATGACCAAGGTCTAATCCTTTAATACCCTCCCAAGTTGAATCTAGACAAATATTTTGGGAAGAAATTGAGTCTGAGCAAAATTTCCTAACAATGGGACCATGTTTAACCTGAGGGTGATGGAATCAAAAACTTGATCTTGGGATCATAGGTGTACAACTAGAATGAACCTTAGAGACCATTATGTCTAATTCACCCCATTTTAGAGGTAGATTAATGGAGACTCAGGGAGGGATCAAGATATGGCAAATATCTAAAGTCAGGCTTGAATTTGAGTTTTCTGATTTGAAATCAAATGCTTATGTAGCAGTTATATCACTGCTTCAAATAAGTGGTTGGAGAATTATCATCACACTCTTGTTTTTAATCCAGGTTTGGGGAGTAAATGTTTAATTGATCAGCCTGAAATTAAATCAGAATATAGTTGTGAGCAGTACTTAGGAGATATAGTCTGAAAAATAAGAATCACGAAAGATTATTGAGTCAAGGTAGATTTGAAACAGTTTCCAGAGCTTTTTAGGAGGCTTCAAGGAGCAGAACCAAAATGGCAGAAAGAAACCAGGAAATTTCCTGAGAGATTGCTCCCCAGTTTCCCTCAGAAATAGGATTAAATCATACCTCTAAAAGCAGTATTTATTGAGCAATAAAATCTACAAGGAAACAGAATGAAACAAGTTTCCATTTCGGGAGAACTTGGAATGATTTCAGGAAAGGTCTGTCTCACTTAGGTAAAAGGGGAATGCAGCCCAGGACAGGGGGTGTATGGGCAAGCCAGAAGAAGGCTCTTACCCACAGCACAGAACAGCAAGCAAGGACCCTCAGTCTGAGATCAGCAGGCCAGTATCACATCAGGCCAGCTGAAAGGTCTCCAGCCCAAACACAAAAGGCAAATTGAAAGCCCCAGGAACCCAACACAATAGATACGACTAGACCAGGATACCCTAATGCAGTGGGCAAACTCTAATACCTGGGACTCCACTCAGAAATCCATTGACCAAACCTCTGGACCCCTGCACAAGATGCTTAGATGGTATCCCCTGTGTACTAGGAGCAGAGTTCGAATCTAAAAAATGAGGAAGAAATAGAAAAAAACCCTGACTATATTAAGCTTCTTTGGTGACAGGGAAGATCAAGACAAAACTCAGAAGAAGTAAACATTGTCAAAAAACCTACATGTGAAACCAAAGGAGAATATAAATTAGTCTCAAGTCCAAAAAAGTCTTCTTGGAAGAACTCAAAAAATATTTTAAAAATCAAATAAGAGGGAAGGAAGAAAAAATGACTTAAGAAATGAGGCATGCAAGTAAGAGTCAATAGCCTGGAAAAGGATGACAAAATTGACTGAAGAATACAATCTCTTAAAAAAGAAAATTAACCAAATGGAAAAAAAGTCCACTGATGATAATAATTCCTTTTAAAGTTGAATTGATTGAATGTAAAGAGTTACAAAAGCTAGCTGAAGAAAATAATTCCTTAAAAAAATAAAATTGGGCAAGTGGAAGCTAATGGTTCTATTTGAGATATCAAAAATTACTCAAACATAATCAAAACAATGACTAAAAAAAGAAGAAAAAGTAAGTTGAAAAAACAACTGATCTGGAGGAAATCAAAGCGGTACGTAATCATATGAAAAACTGCTCTAAATCACTAATCATTAGAGAAATGCAAATTAAAGCATCTCTGAGGTACCATCTCACACCTTTCAAACTGGCAAATTAGACTAGAAAGGACAATGATCAATGCTGGAAGGGATGTGGGAAATCTGGGACATTAATACATTGTTGGTGGAACTGTGAACTCATCCAGCCTTTCTGGAGAGCAATTTGGAAGTATGCCTGAAGGGCAATAAAAATGTACATACCTTTTGATCCAGCAATACCACTACTGGGTCTATTCTCTGAAGAGATTATGAAAAAGGGTAAAAACATCACCTGTACAAAAATGTTCCTAGCAGCTTTGTTTGTGGTGGCAAAAAATAGAAACTAAGGAAATGTCCATTAATTGGGGAATGGCTTAACAAACTGAGGTATATGTATGTCATGGAACACTATTCTATTAGAATCCAGAAAGGATGGAAATTAAGAGAAGCCTGGAAGGATTTGCACGAACTGATGCTGAATGAGATAAGCAGAACCAGAAGAACATTATACACCTTAACAGCAACATGGCGGGTGATGATCAACTTTGATGGACTTGCTCATACCAACAGGGAAACAATCAGGCACAATTTTGGGGTGTCTGTGATGGAGAATACCATCTGTATCCTTAGAAAGAATTGTGAAGTTTGAAAAAAGACCAAGGACTATTATCCTTAATTTTTAAAAAGAGTTGTCTTATTATGTAATTCTGCTTTATCTCATACTAAATGTTTCTTCCTTAAGGATATGATTTCTCTTTCATCATATTCAACTTAGATCAATGCATACTATGGGAATGATATAAAAACTAGCAAACTGCCTCCTGTTGGAGGGAGGGAATCGAGTTTGGGGAAAAAATGCAAAACTCAAAATAAATAAAACCTTTCTAAAATTAAAAAAAAAAAAAGAAAAAAAACAACTGATCTGGAAAATAGATCCAGGAGAGATAATTTCCGGACTACCTAGAAGCCATGATAAAAAAAAGAGACTAGAAAACATCTTTCAAGAAATTATCAAGGAAAATCGCCCTGATATCCTAAGCTCAGAATCCGACAATCACTTCCTCAAAGAAATATCAAAATGAAAACTGTAAGGAGCATTGTAGCCAAATTACAGAATTATCAGGTTGAAGAGAAAAGCAGCCAGAAAGAAGCAATTCACATATCAAGGAGCCACAGTTTAGGATCATACAGGACTTGGCAGCTTCAACTTTAAAGATTGAAAGACTTAGAAAATGATATTTAGGAAGGCACAGAGTTTAGATTACAATCAAGAATCACATAACAAGAATGACCTTATTCTTTCAGGAGAAAAGATGGACATTCAGTGAAATAGGGAATTTTCAAATTTTCCTAATGAAAAGACGAGAGTCAAACAGAAAATTTGATATTTAAGAGAAGCATTAAAAGGTAAACTGAAAAAAAACAACATATTATTTAATAAGGGTAAATAGTTTATATCTCCACATGGGAAGGTAATACTTGTACCTTTTGTGAACTGTATCTCTATTAGGACAATTAGAATGAATATATTTATAGATAAAGGGTGTCGATGTGTTGACTTTGATGTGATAAAATAAAAAATGTTTAAAAAGGATTGTACTGAGTGAAGAGGAAAGGGGATGAAGAACAGGGTAAATTGCATCATATAAAGAGGTGAAAAAGACCTATTACAGTAGAGAGAGTTGGGGGGGGGGGAGAGAGAGAGAGAGAGAGAGAGAGAGAGAGAGAGAGAGAGAGAGAGAGAGAGAGAGAGAGAAGAAGGAGGAAAGAGGAGGAGAAGGAGGAGGAGGAGGAGGAGATAATCATTTTTGAACTTTACTCACATTGGTTTTGATTCAAAGAAGCAATAACATACACACTTTGGGTAGCTTAGATCAGAGGGTAAAAGGACTCCAGAATTTGAAGAGGAAAAAGAAACAAGTATGTATTAAGCATCCACTGTATGCCAGACATGGTGTGTCACATTTTACAAATATTGTCTCACTTGATCCTCAAAGTACTTTACAGTGGGTGTAATTGCTAATCCCATTTTAGAATTTAGGTAACTGGGACCTATAGAGTTCCAGTAACTTGTCTAAGGTCACACAATTGGTAAGTATCTAAGACTGAATTTGAACCCAGATCTTTTCAACAATCCAGCCACTAACTACATCACTAAACTGTTAGACAGGATCATGATGGTCAACTCTGTTCTTAAAGGACAAGAATCTAAATTCCAGTAAGAAAAGGAAATTGCCTGAATCATCAAAGTAGTGAAACTGTGACAGTGCAACCTCTCAGGAGAATCAGCTGCTAAAGTGTGAATTGAGTAGCTTTTGTTTTTAAATAGTGAAGTGAGAACCCACATCTAGGAAAGCATGACTCTCCTTTGAAGATCACCCATATAAGAGAAAATCCAAAGTTGTAGTTTACCTTTCTAGATGCATTTCTCTAAAAGAAAAGCCATGGATAATAGTCAAAATCCTATTTTCTGGCTAGTTATATTTCAGAGATATGATTTACAGTCCCTAAAAAATGAAAATCTGTCACTCAAGGTATTTTTTTTTCTATGTGAAAGAAAGGACAGGGAAACTACAAAGAGAGAGTAGATTTGGAGTTTACAAATCCTAGGTGCAGAAATATAAGCAGTGGTCTCCCTGATCTTCATACCTATAAGAACACTAAGCGAAAATGTTTCCAATTTTTTTTTAAGAAGACATTGATTTTCTTCCTCTATTGCATTTTCAACTTTGAAGCATTTTGCAGAAAATGATTGCTTTTGAGGGCTATGGTGAGTTCGGGGATTGGTATTCTTTTTTTGTAATACCACTCCTGAAGAGTTTGGCCCAGGGATTCTTGCAAACAATTGGTGCCTGCTTCAGAGAGGATTTTCTAATATTCTCCTGGTCTACAAATATGCTACATCTTCAGCTTTATCTCCACATGAGATCATGTTTCCAATAATGTCTTTGGGATGAATTTGAATTCATCAGCTTTGAATTTAATTACATTATGTAAACTAGAAAATGTCTCTGGTAGGCTTTGAGGGAATACAGACATTCACAGGCCAATTGTTAACCTCTGTTTTGGTTAAAACATTTGCATTTTGATAAATCCATTCAACAGCATTTATTGATCCTTGTCAGGAACTCATTTTCATTACACTGGGCTGAATTTATTTTTTCCATAAACGTTTATAAAATTTTGCAAAAGGCATCTCTGCCTTCGGTCCTCATCCTTCCCAAATGTATCTCCAAGCAACTTGGATGGAGGATGGGAAGGAGTTAAGAGTTATCTCCTCCATCAATGAACTTACTGAAGCTGAAGTTACAGCAACAATTATAGTCATACCTAGGATAAAAGAATATTCCTGAACACACACAGCAAAATGGTTTTCAGAACAATCAGACCCAGAAAGAGAAACTGTGTTACAAGCAGTCACCCCTAACTGGCAAGTCTATCCCATATCCATTTCTTGAAATTTCTAGTTTCCTTGTAAACACAGTTTAAGTCTCCATTTTCCTTTTTTCATGACTCCCAGATTTTATATTCCTTCCAGGACAGAGGTGTGCTCATACATGTTTAACCACCTACTCTTGCAGCTAGGTGACACAGTAAATAGAGGGCTGGGCCTGAAGTTATCTTCCTGAGTTCAAATCTAGCCTCAGACATTTACTAGTTGTGTGACTATGGGCAAGTCACTTAACCCTAATTTAGCTCCATTTATTCAAAAGTAAAATGAGCTGGAGAAGGAAATGGCAAACTACTTGCATTGAAAACTACCAATGGGGTCATGAAGAGTCAGACATGACTAAAATGAGTGAACAACAAAAATCCACTTTAAAAACAAATATACACAGAGCACATTTATTTTTATTTATTTTTCATTTCATTCTTTATTTTTAATATTTTGTCCTTCACTTTTTAAAGAACAAACTAAATTCTGGCATGTAGTATTTGTTGATTTTGGAGACGTGACTGCTAACAGTGCATATTTTAAGATGGATTTACAAAAGCAGAAACTAGATCTATGACAACTTCCAGTAGGAGAATGTGAACAAATTGAGGAGAGGGGCTGTTTTAATTTAGGTTTTGTAATCCCCAAACCTATAAACACCTCACATGCATTCTTCTAATTTGAAGAACGAACAAATGAATGATTGAGTAAGTATGTATCTATGAAGTGTTGTCAGCAAGACATTTTTAGGTATATAAGATGTGCTCATCCAGTGCACAGATTGCAAAGTCCTCATTTGTAAAGAAAAAATATAAATAACAAATTCAAAAGGTGTTTGTTGAGGGAACAGTTTTTGTCTCTCCTTATAAGGTAGATCTGAGAAGAACCTCCCACCTGGAGTTTTGCTTTTGCGCTGAATATGAAAGAAGAATCTCTCACTAGATTTTTACTCCCTCCCCTGCTAATCCCCCTTGCCACCAAGAAGCAGAGATCACAGATGCTACAAGAAACATGCTAGGAGTTGAATGCAGAACAAGAAAGGGATTCTCATTCTTATGCCTATCTTATAGGGCTAATATAATCACTCTACCACTGTACAATCAATCCGCTAAGGTCTGTCTCCTCTTGTACTCAATGACAACCTCACAGAGAAAAATTTTGATTAGGGGCATTGCTGACTCAAAAACAAAAATTTTTTCTCCCTCCCTTCCTTCCCTCCCTCCTTCCTTGCTCCTTTCCTTCCCACAGGAAAGTTCCAGTGATGAATCTCCCTGTCCTAAAAAAAGATGATTTCTTGTTCTGCACTAATATCAATTATAATTTTTCCTGGCCATTAAGGGTTTCATTGACTTTCTCAGGGCAATAGTCAGTAGGTTTCCCAGGAGAGGCTCTGAGAACAAGTCTCTAGCCACTGGACATATTGTCTCTGCTTCCTTCTCTGACAATTAAGTAATCAAATATGGAGCACACTTCCCTCAAACCTGTAAATTTGTCAAGGCGTGATTCACTTTGGGCAAAATCAGTGAGTGAATTGGTAAGTAAATGATCTTGGTTACCCAAAATTTTATAAACAGCCGAGCCTCCTGAGCAAACATATTGTTATGAAAAGACTAATTTTACTAAAACAAAGTCACTGTCTGGTATACAGTCTGGTATGTTAGCACATGCTGCTCAAGATTCTATTAATATCTCTCCTTTTTCTAAAGGGAAGAAACCTGCTTGGTTTCAGTTTGCTAAGCTAAATCTCTCTTATACAAAACTACGTTGGTTAAGGAAGTAGGGTTTCAGCTCTACCCTGCTGGTTGATATACATATCATTTGGAAACAGGACCACACAATTTTGAGCCTGGAGCAAAATAAATCAATGAAAGTGAATGCTCATGGAAAATATTAATAATGGTCTATTAACTGAAACCCATTGCTGCCTCCACAGCACTCAAGAAAATCTGCACAAGTTATTTTCACTATATCCTATTTGAAATTTTGAAGTAGGAATGCACACAGATGCACATTTTGTCCATAAAATACATCTTCATGTTCATTGTTGTGCTTAGGATTACAGATGATGGATGATAAAATGCCCTCTTTTAAAGCTTTCACTGTATCTTTTACCTCCATCAGGGGTCTATACATAATAAAAGACTTTAGCATTTATATCAAATTCATTAGTCTGGAGAATACCTTTCATTAATGTAAGGACTTTCTTCAGTAAAATAAATCACAAATACCCTTTTGCTTCTTCAGTAGTATTCTTGTCCTATATCTACTGACATACCTCTAACTATCCTCATCTTTTCTTGTCTTCAAAGTACCAGTGTATCTACCATGTAGGCTCAGTATATGATTGGCCCACCTCCCTTTTTGCTCATACACCATTAATAATATTTTTATGCCCCTTTATGCAAACATCTTTGGGCAATTTATAATTCTTAGGTCATGTTCAAAATCTTAAACTACTAAGTCACCTGTTCATTCAAGGTATTTAAAGCGTGTTACACTTAACGCAAGTTTCTTCTAAAGTAAAAATATCACTCTAATGATGCTTGCTTATATATTCCATTTCATATCTATTTGTTCTCTTATTTTCATCTCCAAGGACTTTTGGGGATCACCTGGTTTGACTGGAATTAATACCAGAATCAAAATAGAACTATCTCTCATCACCCACTTTCACTTTATTTGTCAAATGATATCGTTCATCATCTTCCATGAGATGTTTTCATAAATGAACTGACACACTAAATATGTATCATTCTCCTTAACCAGATTTTTCTGTTTGGCAAGAACGTAAAGGAATGAAGCGATTTGGGGATTCATTCAGCCTCCTCGTTATGGCAACTGATTTGTATATGGCATATTTTCCAATTTCATTATGCTTAGCCATATCCTATTCTGAGTCTTCTTTTCTAGGGAAATAATAACGAAAAGATAAAATGATAGCTATCTTCAATTACCTGAAGGTCTTTCCCATGGATTAAGGATTAGGTTTTTTTTTTTCTGTTTGGTCCCAGATAGCAAAAAGGGAGTAATTGGTCAAAGGCTCAGAGAAATATTTAGGAAGATTTAAGAAAAGATCTGTAAGAATTAAGCTTGTCCCAAAGTAGAATAGACTGCCTCTGGAAGTGATGAATTTCTCTATAACAGTGATCATCAATCAAAGTCTGGATCACTACTTTGGGGAGAGTCAGAGAGGGAGAGTCTGTGATTTGAACTAAGTAGTCAGAACTGATGTCATTTAAAGCACTATCTTCTTAAATTCATTTCTTCTGATCAGCTGGGTTTTTGTTTTAGGTTGGCCTTGGCTCAAGCCAAGTGGAAATCTGGTTGCACACTGATGCCTGATTTTGAAAGAATTACAGCGTATAATTGTTTTCCAGTCTATTAATATGGTGCCTTTTTGCTATTCTAATTTACTTCATTTTTAATTGATGAAATAAAATAAGAATTTCCATGTCAGAAAACAATAAAAAAGTGCACAAGAAACTTCAAATCTACCCTGTACAGCTAGCTATGACTTTCAAATATTTGACATTATTTTGATCTTTTTCCTTTTTTTCTTCCCTCCCCCACCCTCATCTTAGAGATGGCTACCATTAGAAATAAGTAAATATATATGTGTGTATGTATGTATAAAGGTATGTTGCATATGTAAAATATAAGTGTATACATATACATAGAATTAGTATATATATGCCTCCATTTAATAGTTCTTTCTCTGGATAGAAATAGTTGCATTTTTACAGTTTTTTGAGATCCTGAATCCTTATAGTCCATCCTATAGGTATAGTAACTACTGATGAATTTGATCCCCCTGCTGATCAGCATGAGATATGTGGTCTATCCATTTTTTTTTTAATCTGAGCTGGTTTCCTACTATATCTGCAGCCTTGTAGCTGATCCTGATGGCTTATTTTTCTACTGGATATAACAAATACACCCAGATAGCCTTAGCCCTACTGGAGCTCAGAAGCCTAAGCCCAAGCAATCTACCAGCTACAGCCTTCCCGGCAGTGAGGACTACAAATTTGTTGGTCCATACCCAGCTTGTTCAGTGTTCATCATATCCAGGACCTTTGAATTCTCTTATTAAAGAATATATTCAAGACATATGGGTATAAGGGTTAAGTGAAGAAAAGACTTTGTATGTTCATGCTGAGTCCTATTTTCCAGGCTGACTTTCAACATTTTACCCTGTGCCCACTTTTTCCTTGAAGCCATTTTGTATAAAAGTGCATGCTGTCTTAGCTTGGAGACTTTTATAAAGTTAAAAAAATGAATCCTTGTTAATACAATCTTCTCTTTTAATAATTCCTTTATTTCCTTATAATTCCTTCCCCTTCCCTTTCCCAGAGTTCATTACAAGAAAGAACTTTTTAAAAATAGGAAATAGAGAAACAAATTCAAGGATACTTTTGAAAAAATTCCGAGATTATTTGTAATGTTCCACACCTGTGAAACCCATCGTGCACTCATTTAAAACAAGAGATTATTTGTTAATATTCCACACCTGTGGACCCCCATTTCTAAAAAGTTGTCTTCCTCTATCTCTTCCTTGGGGCCAACCTGGATATTCATAATTTCACATTGTGCTACATCCTGCAAATAATTTTTCACTTTTTTCCTCATCTCAAATAGATGTTGGCACATAAACTGCCATTATTTTCTTGATGTTCTCTTTGTTTATGTTCATTAGAAGGCCTTCAAGGCAAGGTGATCAAGAGAATCAGGAAAACTGTTTTGTGTTGCTCCTGAAAAAGGACAGGATTATCTCCCCCAACTCACTCAGTGTATAGCACTCTCCCATAGAGTCAGGAGGACAGGAGTTCAAATCCAACCTTAGGCATTTACTAGCTGTGTGAGCTTGGATAAGTCACTTAAATCTGATTGCCTCTCATCCAGGGCCATCTCCAGTTGTCCTGATCCATAGCTGGCCACTGGCTCTGTGGTGACTCTGGAGGAGAAAGTGAGGCTGGTGACTTAGCGCATCCCCCCACTCACTCAAATCCAGTTCATGTGCTTGTCATGGCATCACCAGCCTGATGTCATGGTCTTCTTTGAGAGTGAAGGAGAAACATCATTATAAGAAAAACCTGCCACCACTCTATATTAACTTCTTTTTTTTTGTTTTCTGGCTTATTTTGCAGAATTTGTGAATATGCACATGAAAATGATCTGATTCCCCGCTTGTATGTTAACCAGGACAAGCAAATGTTGATTATAAATAAATTAGGACAGCTTGGTGTTTCAATGGATAGAGTGCTAGACTTGAAGTTAGAAAGACATCCTGCTGAGTTCAGATTTGGTTTCAGACACTAGCTATATGACCCTGATCAAGTCATTGGATCCCATTTGCCTCAGTTTCCTCATTTTTAAAATAAGCAGGAGAAGGGAACTTCCTACCACTCCATTATCTTTTTGTTGTTGCTGTTTTGCTTTTTTAGATTTTTGCAAGGCAGTGGGGTTAAGTGGCTTGCCCAAGGCCACACAGGTAGGTAATTATTAAGTGTCTGAAACCGGATTTGAACTCACATCCTCCTGACTCCAGGGCCAGTGCTCTATCCACTACACCACCTAGACACCCCCACTCCATTATCTTTGACAAGAAAATCCCATCTAGGGTCATGAAGAGTTGGACATGACTAAAATGACTCAACAGCAAATTAATTAATCTATGGAAAGGATCTAAGTTATGCTGTTTTTCTCTTCCAATCCCAATTTCTTCCACTCCATCACCCATTCAATGTTTTTTTTAAATCTATTCCATAGTTTATTATGCCTCAAAATATTCATTACCTGGTAGTCAGCTTTCTGATCATGAGGTTCTATATTTAGTTAGGTTGGCCCCAGGGGATTTGATATGGAATGTAGGATAAAGCCATACTTTAATGAAGGTGAATGGGGAGGGAGAAAAAAATGGTGCTTGGCACATAGGCAGCATTTTTTTAAATGCTAAGACTCATGCATCTTTTTATATAAGTCAGGTCCAGAGACAAATGATGAATGTATGGGAAATGGAAGACAAGTTCAATGTAAAGCAATTCTCTAGAATTGGAGACTGAAGAAGAGGTAAATGAGAATAGTTAAATTTGGTCAGTCCCCAACATTCTGATTCAGTGTAGGCCAAGTTATTAACCTGAAGGGAGAGGGAGGTTTAGGGAATATGAGTATCTGGGTTTGTGATTTTTGCCTTGTCTGCTGATAAATAGTGTGTATATACTGAATGAAAAGTATTTTCTCCTACTTGGAGAGTGGAGAAAAGAATAGGACAGAATTCCAAAGCATTATTAGTGACTAGATAAATAATCAAAAAAGAATGGAAGTGGGAGACAGCATCAGAGGTGAAAGAGTAAACCCCCAAATTCACAATAATATCCAAGGGGGAGATCAATGGGAGGCAAGGTATCAGCTTAAGGCTTTAAGATGGATGACAAACACTGATTCAAGGAGAGCAAAAAGAGAAGGTTTTGTTGGGTGGATGCAAAGGCACTACAATTGCATAGATATTTTGCTCATTCATTAATTTATGGGTGTCATAACATACTGGGTAAAATACTGGATTTGGAATTAAAATAAACTGGTTTAAATTCCTACCTAGGGAAATCAAACCTATATGAAACCTCAATTTCCTTAATTGTGAGGTCCTCTGACATTTAAAAACTCTTCTAACCTAGCTGTGTGAGCTTGGGTAAGTCACTTAAATCTGATTGCCTCTAATCAATCATTTTTGATCTCCTGACTCTTTACTCAACTCAATGTAGTCTGTGATCCATTGACATTGGTCTCCTTACTATTCCTCACCCAAGATACACATTCTCTAGAATGGACATCTTCACAGACTGTACCCCATGCCTGGAATTTTCTTCCTACATCTCTTGCTCTCTGTTTGTTTGTTTGTTTTTGCATTTTTGATCCTTGCTTGATTTGATCCTTGACATTGCTTAGTACATGGTAGTAACTTTATGAATACTTGTGATCTGGCTGAAACTAGCTGTGGGTTGTATGTCTATGTGTGTTTTGAAGCATTAGATAAATATCAGTTATTATTCAAAAACAAACAAACCCCTCAAGTTATCAAATGCTTGCTCTGGACAGAGAAAAGTTCCCCTTAACTGTAATTTTCTTCTGTATCCTCTGTGGTATTCATGTTTGTAGATATCAGGAAAAAAACACTTAATAGACGTGCTATAATAAAAAATGCCTTACAATTTTGTAGTTTTTAATTATATACCTGCACTATGCCAAGTATTTTATGATGATCTCATTTGATCTTTATAAATATTTGGGAGATAGGAGCTATTATTATCCTCATTTTAAAAAGGAGGAAACTGAGGACTTGCTTACAGTTACACAGTTACTAAGTGTCTGTGGCCAGATCTGGAGTACGATGTTCTTTACTTTAGACCTGGTGCTCCATCCTCTGGATCACTTAGGTGATCAGCTGTCCAGTCTCAGATACTTAATATCTGTATAACCTTAGGCAAGCCACACCATCTCTGTTTGCCTTAGTCTCCTCAGCTGCAACTAGAAATAATAATAGCACCTACCTCCCAGGATTGTGAGGACCAAATGAGATAATATTCACAAAATACTTAGTAAAGGGTCTGACACAGTAGGAACTATATAGATGTCAGGGATTATGATTATTTCCTAATGGATTCTAGTCCTTGTATTAACATTGTTTCTCAACAACTCTTATTCTGTTTAGTTTTGTGGGGTTTTTGCTCCAATTTTTAACATACCAATTGAGACCATATAAACTCAATTCCTAGATTTATTTTCAAAGGTATAATGAAATCAATATACACTTAAAAATATAACTTTTGGGCAGTATCAAATATAGAATTAAGATAAGGCAATGTGTCAACTCTGGGAAGATAAAGGAACTTTTAAGATCCCACTAGTAGTAAACATTACCCTCATCTCAAAGTGTCCAAAGAACATGTCTCAAACCAAATGCATTCCTTCATGCTCATTTAAAACCTGCAGAATTCCATGGGGATCAGTCTTTATTATAAAAAAAGTGAGCTTTTCAGTTTGAGAATAAAAGCCGACGAGTCATTTTCCAGTGTAGAAAAGGTGATTCTATATTTTTTTGAGAGCTACTGAGAAATGTAAAGACATTCATAGCAGGTGTTAGCTTAATCTGGTGTCCATAGCTCAAGTCAACAGGCAGGGGTTTGTGATAAGAGCTATTTACCAACACACTCACCTTAGAGCCCACTGTGTCTCCCCCGCTCTCTTTCTCACCCCCCCATCCCTCTCTCTCTCTCTCTCTCTCTCTCTCTCTCAGTCTCCCCACTGACTATGACTATAATATAAATGTACAATAATTGTACTTTATGTGTTGAATTATTTAAATAAATTTACATTTTCTCTTAATTCAAAAAAAGAGTTAAAAATGAATTTCTCCTTAGAAAAAAAAGAGGTCTAGTGTCTTTATATTTGACATGCCACTGAATGAAAACATTTTCAGGACACAAGTGTCTGTCAGTGTAATAAGACCAAGTATAGTATTGGTGGCTATCAATAAGATGTTTGTCATGCTCATAGTTCTGTTTTGGATCACAGATGATAGATAAGCGATGGGAGGAGATCTTTAACAACTCCCACACTCTGTTGCCTCAAATTTTGGCATGCCTCATGATTGCCATGTTACTATATTCACTACTTCCTAAAGTTTCCTTCTTTTCCCTTTCCTTTCATCCTTCATCATTCTGATTCCCCTAGATGGAATATTTTCCCTTCTTTTTTCCACCTAAGCATATTTTATCCAATCTTCATGGTCCTTTTTATTATTTTGGTGAAACTTTGTACCCATAATGTTCTCTCCTTCCTAGAATATTCAATGTGATGCCTAGGTATTTGACACATTCTATATAACCTTGCCCTCATACTTACCTGAAAAGGTATGAATTTTAGATTTTTCCAATAACAGTGTTGGCTCCATAGTAGAAATTTCACTAACTTAGAAACCTCATCTAGGCACTGCTACTAGCTATCAGTCCTCAAGAAAGTTCATTAACTTCTCTGAGTCTCAATTTCCAAATGAAGATATTCAAATACTCTTACCTTTCAGGTTACTCTAAAATTCTATGATATTAATTCTTTGCCTCATGATTCATTGTATCTACCACAAGAACTGAGTAGTGTATTCACTCATAGATCTGAGGTAGATTATTCCATTAAGTGAAGTAAATCACAACCATCCATCCTCCTTGTTCAGACTGTGCAATTCTTACCCATATATATTTGCCATACTTAGTTCATTCAATATGATTGAGGCCTCCTTTGATTTCTTTGGCTATTGAGAGGATATCAGATTTTACTAAAGATTATTTGATTGTTTGAAACAGTAGTCCTAAAGAGAGCTCACTATATTTCAACTATGATAGTATGCACAAATCCATTTTAGAACCTTACCTTGTCGGATATATTAAGGACCTGCAAATCTAGTTTGCACAAGCAGTTGAGTTCCCAATAGTTCAGTGATATGTTGGAATTTGTTGAATTATCTCCAAATGATAATTATGAAAATAAGGATGTTTCCTTAAACGAATCAAAATAAGAAACTGATGATCAATAGCAAAAATTAATTTTGTGAGATTCTGTTTGGTTTATTATTTTTTTATTTAGGTATTTTTAAAAAAAAAATTATTTAAGGCCATGAGGTTAAGTGACTTGCCCAAGATCACACCACTAGGCAATTACTAAGTGTCTAAGGCTGGATTTGAACTCAGCTACTCCTGAATCCAGGGCAGATGCTCTACCCACTGCCCCTTCTGTTTAGTTTAAATTTTATTTATAGAAACATGTATGGACCAAATATCATGGAATTTAAGAGTTAGAAGAAATTAAGGAGGTATCCAGGTTGATCCATACCCAAAAGGAATCACCTTTGATAACATACCCAGCAAGTTGCCATTTATCATTGACTTGAAGACTTCCATGAAGTGGGAAACCCATTACTTCTTCATGCAGTCCATTCTAATTTGGAATAGATACAATTCTTAGGAAGATTTTTTTTTGACTTACAACTTAAGTGTCTTCTTCATAATACTTATCCATTGTTCTGTCTGTTGGAGCCAAATAACCAAGCCTAATCTTTCCTTCATATGTTGTTCAATCATTTTTCAATCATTTATAAATCTTTGTGACCCCATTGTGTTTTTCATGACAGAGATAAAGGGCTTTGGCATTTCCTTCTCCAGCTCTTTATACATTTGAAGAAACTGAGGCAAAAAGGATTAAGAGACTTGTCCAGGATCACACAGTTAGTAAGTGTATAGGGATAGATTTAAATTCAATAAGAGTCTTCCTGACTACAATATCCATTTCTTGAGCACTCTATCCATGGCAAGTAGCTGCCTCCATAGTCGATCCAATACTTGCACACAGCTGACATTACTGTTTTTCTCTTCTCCAGACTAACCCACCTCAGTTTTGTCAATTTATCTGCATATAATATCGACTCAAAGCCTTCACCATTCCATTTGCCTTCCTTTGAATGCTCTCTAGCCTATCTAAGTCTTTAAATTCTGGGACCCAGAAGTATGCATAGTAACCCCAATGCCATCTCAAGATGGGAGAGTCTACGTGGACCACTGCTACCTTATTCCTGAAAGATTTATCTTTTTTTTTTTTTTTTTAGTTTTTTGCAAGGCAATGGGGTTAGGTGGCTTGCCCAAGGCCACATGGCTAGGTACTTATTAAGTGTCTGAGGCTGGATTTGAACTCAGGTACTCCTGACTCCAAGGCCAGTGCTCTATCCACTGCACCACCTAGCCGCCACTAAGATAGATTTATCTTAATACAATTCAAGTTCATATTACCTATACTGCCTGGAGGCTACATTATTTATTCATCTTAATTTTGCAGTCCACTTTAATTCCTAGATCTTTTCTAGTTAAATTGTTGTCTGTGCCTTTCCTATATTTTATTTGTGAAACTGATATTTCTACTCAAATATAAGAGTCTACATTTATTTCTATTGAGTTTCATTTTGTAGATTTAGCCCATTGCAAAAGGCAGTAGATTCCAACTCTTGTCCATAATCTAGTATGTTCATTTTCTCTCTCAATTTGGTGACATCTATAAATTTGATGAGTGTGCTGTTTATACCTTTATATGTCAGTGCAAATATTGTTAAAGATCTTGGGAGTCTTCCACTTAAGACCTCCTGCCATATTGACAGTGAATGTTGGTCACATTAGAATCTGTCTAACTATGCTATTGCCTCATCTATTCCTGAAACTCCATTCTGAAATAGGATGAGTCTGGTCTGACTCTCCCAGCCCTACTCTTTTTTTTAGTTTTTTTGCAAGGCAAATGGGGTTAAGTAGCTTGCCCAAGGCCACACAGCTAGGTAATTATTAAGTGTCTGAGGTCGGATTTGAACTCAGGGACTCCTGATTCCAGGGCCAGTGCCCTATCCACTGTGCCACCTAGATGCCCCTCGGAGCCCTACTCTTGATCTTTTAGTCTTCAAAATAATATCTCTAGTACTGTCTCATCCCAAAACTTCCCTTGCTGCCTATAGGCTACTAGTTTTAGAACATTCTACTATATCTGTGACCCACTTCCTTAGAATACTACTTTCTACAGACCTTTCCCCCCCTTTCTCCTGTTTGTCTTACAGTTTATCTGAATAATTTTGTTCATTTACCCATTTTGTAAACTTGTTTAAAACTGAAATAAATTTAATCTGGAACAAACTATTCTGGGTAAAGCCATTCTGATTCTTAGTTATTACTATTGCCCTTTTAAGATGTTCCCAACTATTTCTTGAATGATCAATCTTAGAATTTTCCCAAGAATTGAAGTTAAACTCTTAGTTTGCATATTCTATTTTTCCTTTA
The DNA here is from genome assembly GCF_037893015.1 of Macrotis lagotis. Lineage (NCBI taxonomy): Eukaryota > Metazoa > Chordata > Mammalia > Peramelemorphia > Peramelidae > Macrotis > Macrotis lagotis. The sequence continues at coordinate 31,792,905 of NC_133664.1, read as the reverse complement.
AAAAGAATCAAGGCAACTTTTGTCTTTTTTCTAAGTTTATGCTTACTCTGACATTTTCCAGTCTTTTAGTTATTACTGACTGACCCAGCAATCACATCTGCCAGCTCTTTGGGGACCTAAATTCATTTGGGTCAGGAGAATTTTATATATCAGGTGCTCTTATTTCTTTGACTAATCTTGAGTACCAATTTCCTACTAACCTTTTTTTGGGGGGGGGTATCATTTTCTAATGAAAAAGAAAACAATCTCCTTGGTAGTAAAAACATAAATAAAATAAAAATTAGTAGGGTCTTTATTTTCTTCTACTTTAGGTTAGCTTTTCCCCATACATTTGAAATAAAGATCTCATTCTCTCCATTCTTTGAAGCCTTATTTATTGAAATGAAAAGTATATATTTGAAATGCTTGGATTTCCTCTTCTCTTCCATTGCTATATAAGGAGGGCATTTATAACTTTAGGATACCTAATAGAACCTGGCAATCCTGAACTCATAGCTAGAAAGCTTTTGCTCTTTCTTTGCCTTAGAGTAGTTGGGATATTCCACCTTTGAAAAGGTGAATAAAAACAACAGGAGAGGTGATCAAAGAGTTCTTGAGTTTGGTGTGAAGGAAGGAGCACTTGTGAAATTTTACTGAACAGGAAAACTACCAGGCACTAGCAAGAGATAAAAAAGGGTTGTAATTTACCCATTCCAAATAACTCTTTTTGAGAAAAGAGAAGCAAGGAGGGAAAGAAAACATAAGAAAATAGCTCCCAGAGAAGGAAAATATGTAAAAGTAGGATGTTATTGAAGGATACACTATGTCAGGAGGGACAGACAACTCAAATCCTGATGCATATAGTGTGTCTGATCTTGCAACTCAGTAAGGTAGGTCAAGAAAAGACAAAGGATTTCTTTCAAGTCCCATGATCTTCCTATAGTAGCTAATAGAAGACAATGATCCATTTTGATAGTATATGAAACCAAGCTCAAAAACAGGCAGATTTGTAACTTTGGTGTGATCCAAGGCATTCTGAGAAATCAACTAACTTATTATAGAAACACCTTTTGAATAACGTTTTCTGGGCAAGTCATTGGGTACAAAGGCCTCATGAGTCCCAGTTCTAATAATATCTCGTGTAAATTCAGGATGGAGAATGACTAAGGAGTCTTGCCTGCTCTTGGCAGCAGACGCCAGACACCTCCAAGCATGGCTCAAGTCTAGTTTTTATTATTAGCTGCACATAGGGCATGTCCATCCGGGCAGACTGGATTTGGGAGGCTTATCCTCTTTACCACATTGACAGAGTTAGGTCCTGACGACTGGACCCTTGGCCCAAAGGCCAAGGCAAGCTAAGAATTTGATCTCCCAACAATGAGACTCAGCTCAGAAAAGTTCTGTAGAAATATAACCAAAATGGACTTTGTTTTCCAGTGGTAACAAAAATAAGTATCCTGTTCCTACAAAAAAGTGAGAAAAAGCTGGTGAACATCGCATCTGTTTTCTTTTCTTTCCTTTCTTCCTTTTTCTTTTTGGGCAAGGCTTATAATTTTATTTTGCCAAGCCAAATCAGTTATTATTCTTTAATTTATATCTTTTAACAATGACTGTTAACCATGTATGTAAAATGAATCCCTTTGACCATCTGGTAACACATAAAAATCCTTCCTCAGAATAATATTCTAAATGAAAAAATGAAATACTAAGCTTTGCAAAGAAATCCTATTGAAATGATAAACAAAATATAAAAACCAGACATCGTAGAGAGCCACATCAACAATAATTAAACCAACTTCACATTCAATAGGCAAGAATCCCTGACTTGAGTGAGTTAACTAAGAAAGTGAAAAAGACTGGCCCAGGATGACATAGTTCATATGTATGAGATGCAGGGCTTAAACTTAGGGCATCCTGTCTCTACCGCTGGATCTCTATTCACTAATTAATAAGTGCAACAGCACCACCAAAATAATATTGGTAGAACTTCCCTCATGGGAGAACCAATGAAAGCAAAGACATTAAAATCGTGTTGTCATTTTTAGGTGGGGTCTTAGGTAATGCACTGTTAGACGTCACAAAAACCCGAGTTCAAGTTATAATGCTGATACCTATTAGCTGCGAGATTCTAACCATGTCATTCAACCTTTCTCAGGATGAATTTCCTCATTTATAAAATAAGGATGATAATCAAACCTATCTCATTTCCTCCTCCTCCTCCTCCTCCTCCTCTTTTCTCCAGCTACTGATTACTGCTACCACTACTACTGCTGCTACTATTACTATTGTTCATTTACCCATTTTTTAAACTTGTTTAAAACTGAAATAAGTTTAATCTGGAACAAACTGTTCTGGGTAAAGCCATTCTGACTCTTTGTTATTACTATTTCCCTTTTAAGATGTTCCCAACTATTTCTTGAATGATCAATTTTAGAATTTTCCCAAGAATTGAAGTTAAACTCTTAGTTTGCATATTCTATTCTACTATTACCCTTATACTACAGCAATCACAACTTTATTTTTGTTGACTTATAAACAGGGAAGGCTCATCCAAAATAATTATGATCCTGTCATGGTAAAGTCAATCAGGGGTGAAATAAGTGGGGTACTGATTGTAGAGCCAAGAAGGCTCAAGATCATATCCATCTCTAGACACTTAGTAGATGTATGACCCTTGGTAGCCTCAATTTCCTCAATTGTAAAAATGGAAATAATAGTAGCACTTGCTTCCCAAGGTAGCTGTGAGAATTAAATAAGACAATATTTATAAAGTACTTGGCACAATTCCTCTTCCCTTCCCTCCCTTTCCATCCATTCTCCCTTCCTTCCCCCTTCCTGTCTTTTCTTCCTTTATTGCCCTCTCTCCATCTTTTGCTTCTTTCCTCTCCCTTCTTTCTTTTCTTTTCTTCCTTTCTTTCCCCTTTTTTCCTCTCTTCCTCTCTTCCATCCTACATTCGTTCCTTTCTCACATTGATGTGATTTTTTCATGTTCACAAAAAAGTCTTATGTACCTTAGTTCATTAATTTCTTCCAATAATCCTCTAAGGACAACAGAAAGAATATTACCCCTATTTGACAGTGAGGAGGCTATATCTTAGAGAGGATAAGACTTGCCCATGTTTTCCTAGACTTCCAGTCACATATGCCCAAAGCTGTCATATCTCTTGACATCAGCATCTTGCTGTCTTTCTCTCTCCTGAGGAATATCATAGTTAGGAAGTGGTTTTTGTTTTTGTTCTTACTATAATGAACTGAAATATGACTGTACAATTTTCCCATTTCTCAGAATTCTGCTCTCAAGGCCAGAGAACAAATCAAATCTCTACATTAGATAAAATGCTTTAAATACTTAGATTTATCTCCCTTCTTTCTTTTCCAGGCTAGCTAGCCATCCTTAGTTCCTTTGATAAATTCTCATGTGAAATGGTTTTGAGTACTTTCACCCTTCTGACTTCCATCTACTGGATGGTTTCCAGTTTGTCAATTTTAATAAATTGTTGCTGAATGTTCTTTTAAAAATTGGCACCCAGAACTGAACACCAAACTCCAAATATGACCCGACCTGTGCAAAGGACACTGGAACTGCCACTATCCTTGTTCCAAATACTGCGTGTCACTTAATGCAGCCTAAATTGGCATTAGATTTTCTAGTTCTCATTTCACACAGAGGACATTACACTAAAAAAATCCCCCAAGAAACCCACCTAATTCTCTCCACAGATGTTTGTACCCAGAATTCCAAAGTCTGGATTTACTCAAAATAGATTCAAAATGAGAAGGTACCATAAAATACAAAAGAATGTTCACAATTGCCTATTAACAACTGTTATAGGTTTTCCTTCATCTTTAAAGCTGTATTTACTTTTTCAAATATTTTCAGTCTATTCTCTAACAATCTTATCTACACAGTGTTGTTTTCTTTTTCCCTGTTAGACTATGAATTCATTTAGAACAGGACTATTCCTTCCCCCCACCTCTCCCTACACTTTCCTTTGTAATACTGGAGCTAAATAAAATTTTTGGGAGTAAGTCATTTAATAATGCTCTTTGACTTGCCTTGGAAAGTCTCATAATAGCCTCCCAGAAATCTCTACTGTCCTCCACATTTACATCTAATGGTTTGAACTCTCCTCCCAGAAAGGAAACAAACTTGGGGTTGCTAATGTTAGCTCCTTACATTTTTATGTTCTTCCTGTTAACTGGGTTACTCATTACATCTTCTCTGAATTCCCATGTATGTTGGGAATTGCATGCTTAATTTGGAAAAATCTAATGTTAAAGATTCATTATTCAATTCCAAGGTTGATAGTGTCTTATTAGTGTATATTTTAAACCAAATTTACTTATTCATAAAGAATTTATTAAGGACCTTCTATGTGCAAAGGCCAGAGTTTGGTGCTAGTGATTCAGAGACAAATGCAGCAGACCCTAGTCCAATAAAGGGAAATTATACATCCTCATAAAAGCAGCTATGTCAAACTTATCCTAAAAAAGGAACTGGTAAGAGCAAAATTAAGCAGTGGTTTAATTTGGGAAATTATAAATTAGGGGAATATGATTTATGAGTGATTCTGGTGGCAGAGAGAAGACACTAATTTGAGATTTTAAGTTTTCTATTACAAAGTGGTGTGTCTCTGATTTGGTCATCTGACTGTTTGAGACAACAGGAAAAATCTTGTCCATTATTTTTCATTCTTTAGAGTCCTTAGAGCTAGGTGGCACAGTGGATAGAGTATTGGTCTTAGAATCAAGAGGATAGGAGTTTGAATCTGACCTTGGATACCTGACACTTACTAGCTGTGTGACCTTGGGCAAGTCACTTAACCCTGATTGCCTTGCTTCCAGGGCCATCCCCAGTCATCCTGATTCATATCTGACCACTGAATTCAGATGACTTTGGAGGGAAAAGTGAGGCTGAGGACTTAACACAGCCCCCCCCCCCCACTCTAATCCCATTCACATGCTTGTCATGGCATCATCTTTCTGACATCACAGTCTTCTTTGAGAATGAAGGACAAACATTATGATTATAATTAGAGTCCTTCCTTTGAACTACTTATCATGAACTAATTAATTATGAAGATCCAGAGAGAAGGGCCCATGGATACCTTGTGCTCTACAAGGGTTCCTAGTAGTACTCTATATAAGGTCAGAAATCCAGATCATCTTCCATCCAATTCAGTGATTTTAAAACAACAAAAATGACAAACAATTGGATGTAAGAAATAATTGATCTTGAAGTTAAGTGATGCAGTGAATAGAGCATTGACCCTGGAGTCAGGAGGACCTGATTTCAAATCTGACCTCAGATACTTAATAATTGCCTAGCTGTGTGACCTTGGCCAAGTCACTTAACCCCACTGACTTGCAAAAATTCAAAAAAGGGAAAAGAAATGACTGATCTCTTCATCCCTGTTTTGAAAGAGGATGGAATTATGATGTGGCTAGAAGAGATGTCATTTCTTGTCTAGGAGCACAAACTCCATTGAAAGTGATTAGATTCTAGGAGATAATGTCATGGTCATGGAGTTGTCCATTAATTATCTGATAGAACATTTGACTGATTATTCCATCTTTAAAGCTCTTGAAAAAAAGATTTAGAAAACATGGAAATCCCAAAAGATCCTTTCCATCATAACAATTCACTTTGGTGACATTCAGATATTAATATATAGATGATTCAACGAAATGGGAATTTTTTATACTAAGAATATGAATTAGTCTAAATGTATATATATTTTTTAGTTTTTGCAAGGCAATGGGGTTAAGTGGCTTGCCCAAGGCCATGCAGCTAGGTAATTATTAAGTGTCTGAGGCTGGATTTGAACTCAGGTATTCCTGACTCCAAGGCCAGTGCTCTATCCACTGCGCCACCTAGCCGGCCCCCCCTAAATATTTTAATTAGAAAGTTTTTACCTTCAATTCCTTGTACTCAATCTAGGATGCAGTCTGTGCTAGGCATTCAGTGAGTCGACAAAACATATTAAAACTTCAGAATATTTTTTCATTATACAGAAACTATGTTCTGGAACAGAATAGCACTAGTCATGACAGAATAAAACTATTTATATATTTATTTGCTTATAATTCATAAAACCCAGTTACCGCTATATAATTTTGTGAACATTAAGCTTTTCCTTGCTTGTAGAATAGAATTATGCTAATGACCATTTTTCCTTCTTTTTTTTGGTATAAATGAACCTTATCTTCCAAACCAGAACAAAATTTCCAAAGTCAATTCGCACATATAATTTCTGGTGACTCTGAGAAATAGACCTTTATGTATGCCTATTATTTTAGCTGCTCTGTTAAAAAAATAAATCTTTCACATTCATTAAAACCAAATAGGTTTATTTTAAGGACATTACTACAAATGAACTTATCTCAGTCACAGGGAATCAGGCTAGGCATTGTTGATTTCTCTTTATTAGAAATAGCCTCATTTGTCTCTCTTCAGTAAATAAATTTATTTATGTGATTAGATATTTTAAATAAGACCTGAGACTCCCAGGAAAATGTAAATCAAAAGCAATGTACAAATGAATTTCTAACATAAAACTCTCAGTGTTATTTGCATTTCGCAAACTTTTAACAAAGAACTGATGATGATATAAAATTAATGATTATAAACAGGTCTCAAAGTATACACAAAGTTGGTCTGTCTTCTTTTTAACCATCTGTTCACGTCTTTGTTTTTTGGGGTTTTTTTACTTCTCTATCATTCCTTCCTTTCTGGCTTTATCTCTACTGTCTCTGTGTATCTCACAAACACAAAAATAATCACAAATGAATCACAAACAATCCACAAAAAATGTGGATTAAAGGGAAGCTTTCATGCAAAAAAAGAATAAGCATCTGGGGTATCATATATACAGATGGACTTCATTCTTGACATATGGCAACTTTCTCCTTGGAAAATAGTCCCTACAAATACACAAGTTGCAATTCAAATCCCAACAGTTCAATCATTTTATGCTTGAGGACCCTTTCCCCAAGTTTGCAAAACTCAAATCATCTTGAAATTCTCTTTAGGAATATGTTTGGCTTTCCTTAAGGAGTTTCCTAATTATAGCAGATCAAAAAAATAATTTTAAAAATTACTGAAGTGTCAAAATTAATTTTACTACTTTATTACTTTAAGGCTTAATTTCTCACTTTTTCGCCTCCAAAAATATGTATAATCCATTGCACTAATGGAGACCAGTAAACCCTTCTGTCTCAAATTCTAGTGGCTTATTTTTAATGATATTTTACTGATTTTTAAAATGAAAATATAGTTATTGACACCTAGATAGCAGGACATAGTAGCTGGAGGGTTGGTCTCAGGTTCAGTAAGTCCTTGGGTCAAACCTTGCCTTTTATATATATTCAGGATCTCTGGGATCTCAACCTCTCAACATCACATACAAATTACAGCAATTTTTAATCTGTGGTCCATGAGTTTTAAAAAATTGATATTTCTCTATTAATATAATTAGTTTCTATTGTAATATCATATATATCCTATATACATACATACATATATATATATATATATATATATATATGTTGGCCTATTTACACGGAATATTTTGGCCTATATACACGTATATGTATATATATATTTATATATATATATATATATATATATATATATATATATATATATATATATATATATATATATATATTACCATAATTCTGAGATTGGATCCATTAACTTAAAGAGATTGGGCTAAAGGTATCTACAATATTCTTTTTTTAGGTTGTTTTTTTTTTTTTTGCAAGGCAATGGGATTAAATGACTTGCCCAAGGTCACACAGCTAGACAATTATTAAGTGTCTGAGGTCAGATTTGAACTCAGGTACTTCTGACTCCAGGGCCAGTGCTCTAGCCACCCCCACAATAGACTTTGAAGGTTCAGAACTACATTTCTAAGGCAATACAGAGTTGCTATTGATTTGTATGTTGGACATTTCATCAGAACTTTCCTGGACCAGTGAAAGTATAAGTCCAGACTTTTATAGTTGTATTTATACACTCCTTTAGATATTGTTGAGATTTTTCAAATACTGTCATCTCCTTCCAATCATTTCTGGCCTTGCCTTCTAACAAATAAGCAAGTATGCTAAACAAATCAATGAGCTAATTTTTTTCATATCTAAAAATATATGTTCTGCTGTTCAGAGAAGTGCTTTCCTTCTCTACTGAGAGGTGGGACAACTGCTTTATATTAGTTTACTTAAGTGACAATTGCTTAGTTTATTAAATCTTTCCATGCTTTTTTTCCTTCATAAGGTTTTCATGGCTTATTTAAACTGTCCTCTTAGTTCTATTTAATTTATTCTCCATTGATTCATACAAATCAGTTTCTCCCAGTTCTTTATCTTTCTTATTTCTTATGTACAATGATATTCCAATATATTAATATATTATTTTACTTCATTTGAAGAATTTATTTGATCACTCTTCAACTTAGGGGTATTCACTTTGCTACTCAGGCTTTACTGTTATAAAAAAGTGATATCAATATTCTTGCTTTTTTGGGGGGGGGTAAGGAATTGGAGTTATATGACTTGCCCAATGTCACACAGCTAGGTAATTATTAAATGTCTGAGAATGGATTTGAAATCAAGTCCTCTTGACTCCAGGCTGATGCTCTATCCACTGTACCACCTAGCTACCTTGCTATCAATATTTTCACACATAGGACCTATTCCTTTGTCTTTGTCCTTCTTGGGCATAGGCCAATAGTAGTGTGGTATGACTGAACCAGAAAGTATGTAAAATTTTGTTCTTTTTCTAGTATAATTCATATTACTCCAGATAGAACTATTCAGTTCATTCATCTTCCAGTTCTGTTTAAGGAAGGGACATAGAAAATATGGGTACACTGGCACAACGGCATTCAGCATCATAGTTGAGACCAAATACCATTGACTGACTCAGTGCTATTGGATGAGAGTACTTCATTTATTTTTCACCCATAATAAAAATGAAAAAAATTCCTTACTAGGAATTGAATATTATAAACAAATTAAACAGATTAAACAAACCAATAATTTAATAAAAGGGAGGGGGAGGAAGTCCTATTTAGGTCTTCCCTTCATCATCTGAATCCTTCATACCAGGTAATGTTTTCTATAAAGGAAACAGCTTTAGCTTAGAATTCAATGATTGTATCATCGATTGGTTAATTTTCTTGATCTTGAATCTTTCACATTGACTTCTGGGGAAGAGTCAGCCCCCAAAGAAAGAAAGAAATAATCAAAAAAGAATTGACATCAGGAGAGAAATTTCCATTTTTTAGAATATTTGCCCCTAGACAGATCAAAATGTCTTTTTTTTTTAACTTGTGGTTTTTGCAGGCAGAGAGACATTTTTCCTCTTTACTGACTGTTTTTCTTTTTAAGTTTTATTCTCAGCAGAAATTTCTCCCAGTAACTCTCTCTTAATACCCTCACTGCTCTAAACGATAAAGTTCTTATAGAAGACTGATAAGCACCTGTATGAAAGAAACTGATTGCCCGTTGAATTAATCTGGCAGTCCTGATAACTCCATACTGAGGGCTATAAGGTCTAATAGGAAAAAAATTAAAAAATATTCCATAAGACTTGCCTAGAATCCTTATTTTTAGTCTTGTCATAAGAAAGCATATGTCAATCAAGATATTTTAAGAAAGGCTTAACTTCCCACAGCTATATTGTATGTCTTTGAACATTTCTGTCTTCACATAAATGAACCTATAGTCATGTGGGGGGAATAAAAGATCATTCAATTTGGCCCAGAGCTGCTCTCTTAATTTTTTCCCCTTCTTGTGGAGCATATTTTGAGCTAAAACTTTTGTATTTTTCTGGTCATACCATGGATGCATCAAAGAACCTGGGGCAGGGATCAAAATCCTAGGAAAAAGCAGGAGGCAAAAAGGTTAGTTTTGAATGAGATGGTCTAGAAGGGGCTTCTCAATTAAACTGGGCTTTTATAATCTTGATGGATGAGTTTGTGAATTTGAAGCCAGGGTGGATATTCCATTTCAAGATTAAGTAGCTGAAAATGCACTTAGGTTCCTTCCAGCACTCAGGTAAAATGTAAGTGTGTGCAGAGCAGGAAGGAGGAAAATAAAATCTCTTTTCTAATCAATCAAGAAGTCATTTAGTAAGTGTCTCATGTGCCAGACACTAGGCTAGGTGAGGGACTAATGGCTATCGTGGATATTGATGGTACTGTTAGAGGATCGTAAGGAATAATGCTTAGAGTGTTGGATCTAGAGTCCAAAAGACATTGGTTCAAGTCCAAACTCTTAAAACTAACTGCCTGGGGGACCAGGAGCAAGTTGCATATCCTCTCATAGCCTTCTGCTACTTTCTAAGACTTTAGTATATATATATATACATATATATGTGTATATATATACATATACATATACATATATATATATATGTATATATATATATATATATATGTATAAATATATATACTGTGTTATAGATGGAGTATGTTCTGGTGGGCATAAAGGGAACTCCTATTTCAACAAATTTTCAGGTTCATGATGTAAAGTTTATGGTGGAGATTCCCCTAGAGCAAAAGATCTGAACATATTTTGGGGACTTCCCTTCGCAACAAGCTACATTTATATAGCAATTGGCATGTGACAGATTCTGTGCTAAGGGCTTTAAATTGTTTTCTCATTTGATCCTTACAGCAACTCAGAAAGGCAGGTTCTATTATAATCCCCATTTAAGAGATGAGGAAACTAAGGCAAACAGAGTTTAAGTGACTTTCCCAGGAATATACAGCTAGTAGGTATCTTTTTGTTTTCCTTTGGGGTTTTTTTTAGTTTTTTTGCAAGGCAAATGGGGTTAAGTCCAGGGCCGGTGCTTTATCCACTGCACCACCCAGCCACCCCAGCTAGTACGTATCTAAGCTTGGATTTGAACTCAGAATATATTCAATATATTCTCTCTAGCAAGAGGAGATATCCACTATTGTTAAAACTAGCTGCTCACTGGCAAGTACGTGGTTTACATTTTTACAATTCTTATGAAAAAAAGAACAAAGCAAAAATATTAAAAAAGAAACCATTAGTTCCAAAGATCCCCAGTAAAAATGTTCAAAGTGTCTTGGAGTTGAAAATAGTATCCTCTTGATGATAATCTCTTTGAGTATATGGTGGCATGACAAGTTTAAAGATATGAGATAGGTAAAAGGTATATCTGGGGGGTGGCTAGGTGGCCTAGTGGATAAAACACCGGTCTTGGACTCAGGAGTACCTGGGTTCAAATCCGGTCTCAGACATTTAATAATTACCTAGCTGTGTGGCCTTGGGCAAGCTACTTAACCCTATTTGCCTTGCAAAAAAAGCCTAAACAAAGGTATATCTGGTCCATAAGTAAATTATCCCAATGAAATATTCCAAAGTATTACTATTATTGGACTAGTACTATTTTCTTTATGTGAAACTGAGTAATCTCTTGAATTGATACAAAGTAAAGTGAGCAGAACCAGGAGAACATTATACACAGTAAGGGCGGCACTGTATGAAAATCAACTGGAAATAACTTAGTTGTTCTCTGCAACGCAATGATGCAAGACAATTCTGAGCTACTTGTAATGATAAATGCTTAATTATTCCTGCTTTTGCTTTCTAGGACCATATGAACAAGTCTGACCATTTTTCTATATGATTACTCTGAAAATATTAAGTCATATAATTATAGTCAGGAGAGGGATCTTGGAACTCATATTGATGACCATTAGCATGCCCTTTCTAATAGTTCCCTTTCTTAAACCAAATAGCCCTAACTCTTTCAATACACCCTCAGACGACATATGGTTCAAGCCCCCAACCCCCACTTTTCCATGTCTTCTCCATGTCTTCCTTAAGAGCTCTCCAGCTTATCGAGGTCCTCTCTAAAATAGAATGCAGTGGACTTGTAAAATCTTTTTTAAAGTCAGTTGAGGTGAGAGGGAATAAGGGAGGAAATCTAAGTGCCACCTTCCTTTGGAAAATAAAAAGGATAGGGCAGAAATGATACTGAGGAGATGACTTCTTTTTAGTTTTTTTTTTTTTGCAAGGCAATGGGGTTAAGTGGCTTGCCCAAGGCCACATAGATAGGTAATTTTTAAGTGTCTGAGACCGGATTTGAACTCAGGTACTCCTGACTCCAGGGCCCATGCTCTATCCACTGTGCCACCTAGCCGCCCGAGATGACTTTTAATACGATGCAGAAGGACAATCAAAAAGCATAACAAATATTTGACACAAACTTCTTTATGATGAGATACTGTTTATCTTTTGCTGGTCCAGAATGAGAATTCACATGGCTACACACAGTCACTTCACCCACCCACGTTTTTGTATTTTGAAAGAGTGTTTAAAAATGTGCATAATAATGTTAGAGTTGTAGTCTGAATGCAGAATTTCTCTTCTGTTGGTGATTGTGTAGAATTCAACGCTGGTGCAATCAATTAATGACCAAGATAGAACAATCATCTTAGGGGCAGAAGCTGGAAATGTTATTAATCATCATCATTAGGTTCAGGGTTATTCTCTTGAACATTTATGTTGCCAATTATCAACTCCATGTGAGTGATTCAGAGACATCCAAATCCAGCTTTGATCTTATCCCAAAATTTGATCTTATTGCAGCCTCATATTGTATATCTTGACTTAGATGTCCTGACAGTAATTGAAGTTCATTTTCTAAACTGAATCCATCATACTTCCCCCTTCTTCCCTAATCTACTCCCCCACATCTACTTCCTGGTATTTCTGCCACTATTCTTCAAGTTTTTCAAATGACTTGGAATTATCTTAGACAGCTTTGTTCATCACCATAATCCTTTCCAATCAGTCTTATATGTATCTTCTGAATACTATACTCGACCCTTGTCTTAACCACCCCATCCCATCGTGCTGCTTCAGCACTGCTAATGCCACTTCCCATTTTTAGGATGTCAAGAAGCCACTACAGTAGTTTAGGTTCCTGGTTTTGATCATTTTAAATAATTTTATATCTATAGACTTTAGAAATGGAGGGTCTTCAGGAATCATCTATCAATATCTTGATCACATGAATGCAAAAATTCAGATTCAAAGTGCTAAAGTGACTTTTTTGGTGGTCCAATGGGTAACTCAGAGGCAGAATCTGAATTCAGGTGTTCTGTTCAAATTTAGAAAAATTTCCCTGATATGCTATACATTTCCTGTGTGTAAAGTCACATTCTTCTTCATTTTTTTAATATTCTTGACTTAAGAAATAAAACAAGCATCTCCATAGGATGGTAGAATAGAAAAAAGATGAAACTACAAACCTATTTTTTAAAAAATGCTAGTACTTTTGAACATACAAAGAAAGTCATCATGCAACTTTCTTTTTCTCTTCCCTATCCTAGAGATGGTTTCCATTAGACAGAGGTAGGTATGTAGATAGATAGATAGATAGATAGATAGATAGATAGATAGATAGATAGATAGATGGAAGCACAGATAGATACCTAGATAGATAGATAGATACCTAGATAGATAGATAGATACATAGCCACATATAAAGATATATGTAAAATCACTCTAAACATATTTCTACTTATCAATTCTTTCTCTGGAGGTATATAGAATGAATTGGGCAAGGTGAAATGAATGACATTATAAGATATCTAGAAATAATAAATCAAAATCAAAAGGTATCAGAATCTGATTTTTTTATACTTCTGCATTCATAACAACAGGAATTGGGTCCCTGGGTCATCCTTGAATCTTTGGAAATTAGAAGACATTCAATACTTTGTATGAAATAAGTATTTAACTAGGTTTTGAAGAAATGGGTAAATTTAAGAATTCCTTAGACATTTGAAAGATAGTAAATGCCAAGGATCTAATTTCTTTCTAGAGGAATGCCAGGTGGTATAATAGATACAGTGTTGATGTGGGAGTCAGGAAGACTTATCTTTCTGAGTTCAAATGAGATGTCAGATAGTTACTAGCTATGTGACCTTGGGCAAGTCACTTAACCCTGTTTGTCTTAGTTTTCTCATCTGTAAAATGAGCTGGAGAAGGAATGGCAAACCACTCCAATATTGTTGTTAAGAAAACTCCAAATAGGTTCATGAAGTATCTGACATGACTGAAAAATGATTGAACAAGTTCCCTTTTAACTTCACAATGTCTCATAGTGACTCTATCTCTATTTTCAGTAATTTTTCTGTTTTTTTTTAAATTTCTTTTTAGTTATAGTGGCACAGAGAACAGGTAAAACTGAATTTTTTTCTGATTTATAGCAAGATAGAAATCAGTCAAACTGAGATGGTGTACGGAGGACCAGATGAAAATCTACCCTCCTATATTTCATCATTAGGTGACAAGGTTTTTTTTTTTTTTGCTATAGTTCAATTGTCTGAATTTTCAATTATTTTTTCACAGAAAAGAGAAAAGGCTAGCATTCTGTATCTTGCAACCCCCTGATAACTTAGTGACATATTGGTCTAGGGTTTTGCTTCTCATTTTGCAAATCAGATGTCCTAGAATGCCATCTTGGATGAGCCCATTTCACTTAGGATGTTGAGAGAGAGACTTATTTAGACAAGTTCATGGGACATACAAGTGGGAGTTTTAGTTGACTCACAATGACAACAATATAGTTTACAATCCAAAGAAAATAACATTTAGCATGTTTTAGTGGAGGCATAGAGTCCATCCAAGTGAGATTATACTATATTATATAGTTACATAGTTATATTATATTCCCTTTTGGTAAGACTGTATCTGGAGTGCCAAGTTTTAGGAAGGACGTATTGATAAATATCAACCTGTCCAGTGCAGGGCAGCCAGAACTTTAGGATAAATCAAGATCTTGTCATAAAAGAATCTTTTGAGGACATTGGGAATGTGTAACCTAGAGAACAGAAGATTTAGGTTTCTTCAGCTTGGCCCCAAGGGACAGAACTTGGAAAACCTTCTAATAGATTAAACATTTCTTATTCCCACAATGCCCAAATGTTTTGTATTTCTAGTATAAATTAAGGAACAAAATAAGAGATTCTTAGAATTAGAAAGGGCCTTCAGGAAAAATGAGGCTGACTTTTCTCATGATAAAATTAAGGTTGAGAGAAGAGCAGAGGCTAATCATCAAAGACCAGAGAAAGGCCGAAGAAAACATTTAATCATCAACACAAGCCAGACCAGGAATTCTATTTATAACACACACACACACACACACACACACACACACACACACACAAACAGACATAAATGGTCACCTAGCTCTTGCTTGAAAACTTCCAGAGGTAGAGGAGTTACCGCTATCCAAAGCAACCATTTTTATCTTTCCAATTGCTAGAAATATTTTTTCTTTGATCAAGCTACTTTAATTTATACCTCTTTTCAATGTCTACAAATTGCAACTAGTTCTACCCTTTGAAACTAAGGAGAGAAACTAAATTTCTCTCTTTTAGGTCAGTCTTTAAAATCAAGAACTTTCGCGGGTTCTATATTCATGTTCCACCTAAATCAATAAGCACCCCTAGTTTCATCATCCAGCATCTAATGGTTCTTGACCAAACTGATGATAACTTTGGTTGCTCTTAATCTTAATGAAATGCCTCAATTTAAACAAAATACGTGTACATGGAACTATCAGTTCCTTAATTCTAGTGCCTTTCTCATTGCAATTTAAGGTAGAATTAGCCCCGTTGACAACTGTTTCTTACAGATTCTTATTTTGCAAGTGTCTGCCAAAACTCTCAGCACTTTTGCAGATGAATCTCTATCTAACATGTTCCTTATATCTAGTATTTAAAGAAGTGATTTTTTCAATCTAAATAGAGGATTTTTTTATTTACCCCTTTCAAATTTAATCTTTGATTTTACTCAATGTTTTTATCATACATTCTTAATCTGGATTTCATTAACTTGAATTAAAAAAATTACATCTTTATTTTGAATAATCTCCAAATGAAATTGAACATTTCATTCACTTATATCAATTCATCATTCTCAGAAGAAGATATCAGCTTTAAAAGGTTGCCAGGGGTTGTCTGACATATATATATATATATATATATATATATATATATATATATATATATATATATATACACACACATATATATACACATATATGTATATATACATATATATGAATATATACATATATGTGTGTGTATCCATATACAAAACACACACACACACACATATATATATATATATATATATATATATATATATATATATATGTTTCTATACATATGTACTTGCAAGTAAAAAGATGTGCACATGTCTATATATGAGGGCAGCTAGGTGGCACCCTAGAGTTCAGAGTGCCAGATGTGGAGTCAGAAGACTCATCTTCCTAAGTTCAAATCCTTATGGGATCCTAAGCAAGGCATTTAACCCTTTTTGTCTTCGTTTCCTTAGCTGCACAATGAAGGAAATAGCAAACCACTCGTGTATCTTTGCCAGAAAACCCAAAGTGGGTCATAAAGAGTCACATGCTACTGAAAACAACTAAACATCAATAATAATAGGTTCTATGTTTACATTTAGATTTACATTTACATCTGCATACAAAGACACATATGTGCAAGTGTGCACTAGGATGAACAGATCCCTGAGGCGCTCTCCTGGAGACCTTTCGAGTTGACATGACACCATTACTACTTGAACTTTAGATATGGCCATTCAACCATTCCAAAATGCACTGAGCTAAAATAACTAGTGATTCTTCATCTTGTTAAGAGGAATATCTAGGGATAATTTATCAAGTGTTTTCCTAAAATCTAGGCAAATTAGCTCACTGATATTTTCTGCTCTTTTAAAAAAAAGGGAAATAAGTTTTTTTTGATATGACTATTTCATTAAATTGCATGCTGATTCTGAGATTAGCATTTTCTTTTCTTTGTTTATTCATCACCCATTAATAACTAATATAATATGGCATATTCTATGTAGATATATGAGCATATGAATATTTATGTAAACACATATGTGCACAAATCAACTACATACACTGGAGAGATTATATGTACACACAATTCTTTAATGCATATATATTTGTATTTATATACACATACATAGTGCACTCCATACATATATGCCTGTTGACATATACATATATGTATGTTTTTAATCAAAGGCAAGTTTATTGGTCTATTGTTGGTAGATTCTACTATCCTTTCTATTTCAGATAATTTGATTTTTTACACACACATTCTCTAGTCACATTCAAGTTCCCTAAATGTGATTTAATAATCATAATTAGCAATTGTTTGTTTTTTCTTTTCTAGTAAGTGACTTGAAATATAATACATCTAGGCCTCATGGTTTGAACTCAATACAAAGAAGAGGCTTGTTTTCTTTCTGTCTGATATCCTGACTTATTTAGGGCATGAACTCCCTTTTAAGTGACTTGTCCAAGGTTCTGAGTGTTCCAAGACAAACAGACTCAATGGTCTAATTAGGATTGGAATTTTTAGCTCCTCAGAGAATTTTGTGTGCAGCCTGCTCACTGATGCCTGGTCAATGACTTTCCACATTATTAAATAGCACAATGTCTTTTTCAGTTCTTTTTAAGAACACCTTGACCAGTTCACTAGTCTATGAGAATAGACACTTGATATTCTAGGTCATGGACACCATACATAATTAAGGAAAGTTAAATACTTCCCTTGTAAGCATTATATATTTTTTATTTATAACATTGGAAAAAATAGTGTTTCCAAATGAACTTCTCCATTTTTGCTTAAAGCTTGATGTTGAGATTGACAGTCACACTTGGTTATCCTTTGTTCCCTGATTTTTTTTTTCTGGTGTTTGAACAAAGAAAAAGAACACCCTATTCTAATGCTAAAGCCAAGTTGTAGTTTTATTTGTGAATGAATTACTCCCCCCAAGGTACACTTTGAACACTGAAACTTTTCATCTGGTTGAACCTAAAATTGGATTAAATACTTGGAGTAATGCTGGAAACTAAACAATGACAACACAAGGGGGCAATAGGCTGATTAAATCAACAATATTGGAAATATGGAAAACAGCATTTATACCTTTGCACAAGAGTTCCATTTAGATGGATTCTGAAATTAAAAGTCAGACTAGTTAAATATCTCTGCTTTTTCAGAAACAGAGTTGAAAGGAACAATGAATGACTGAAACATTTTTTACCAATTTGGGTTTTGTCATTACCAAAATGTTCTGCTCCCTTTATGAAAGAAATAATAGCCAAAGGAATATATGCCATTTGCAGAATCATTAATGCATTAGTTGTTCTCAAAGGCTAATCTTCCAAGTGTTCTCAAATCTGCTGTACTGTGGTATTAATGCCACCCTTCACCCCCAGCTAGAAATCTCAGAATTTATCAGAATTGGGAAAATTTCCAGAATCATCTGGATGATTCTATGAGGAAGAAACAATTTTCTATTCAATAACTCATGAACAATTATCTAGTCCTTACTCCTTCTATACTTGATGGCTTTGTGTGAGGGGGGAAGCCAATCTCCCAAAGAAGCTTGGTTCTTCCATTATAGAGAAATGAATACTTACATTTAGCATGCAGCTCTATGCAACCAAAGCTGTGAAACAATTAAAGTTCTTAAGACAAAGCAGAAGTCAATGGGGTGGGAAGCCTTTCAGGTCTCCATACTTGCAATATTATCTGGTAGAGCAACATAGAGTACAGTGCAGTCAGGAAGACCAAAGTTCAAAACTGACCTCCAACTGTTGTTCACTAGTTATTAAATACAAGTGAGATAATATTTGCAAAGTTCTTAGCACCATGAATGGCACATGATTAACTACAAATGTTATTGCTCTTGTGATAGTCATCAACATCATCAGTAGTTATTAATCATTAATATTATTAATATCATTAATATTATTATCATCTCGTCTTCCCCTGCCATGTCTTTGTACAGGTAACTGTGACTCATGCCTGGAAATTATTTCCTCCTCAACTAATCTTCTAAGAATACTTAATTACCTTTAAAACACAAATCAGATAATATTTTCTATGGAAGGCATTTAGTGGCCAAAAGGGGTTAATTCTCCTTAACTCTTGAAATTATATTTTCTGTTAAAATATATTTTTGCTTTTATTCCTCTGTCTAAATGTTGTAGGGCAGGAATTATTATTTTTTTATTCCCATAAAATAGAAGGGTGCTCTGAACATAGTTTATGCTTCATTTATAATTGGGAAACAGTTGAATTTAGTTCAATTTAGTGGAACGTTAGCTGAATTGTTTGTTGCATGTAGATGCAGCTCTTACCACTTCTCTCTAGAAGAAAGAGAAGTGAATGGTGAATTAAAAATGCTGAGATAGAATCTAAGCCTATTTATCAATTCCATCATAAGGAAGGAGAGCTAGGCAGAGATAGAGAGACAGAGACATAGAAACAGACAGACACAAAGAGACAGGAAGAGACAGAGAGACAGAGAGAGGGATACAGTGTCCATGGAAGACAAAGAGAGAATTCTACCAATTGTCTCACTATCACAAAGACATCATGAAGGTAAATAATGGGTGGAACAGTGTTAGGAGCAAAGGGAAAAAATGAGAAAGAGGAAATGAGAATAGAAAAGATCTCTGATTAATGGGAGAAAAGTCACAGAAGGTTTTATGTTTTGTTTTGTGTTTTAAGATTTGGACTAGATTGCTAAGGTTTGTTGTGACTATTCATAGTGCCTTTTCTTGTCTCACTTCCACAATTCCCTGTTGCAGTAGAAGGTTCAGCTTCTGATGTAACTCCTGAACCCCTATCACTGTATTATTAACAATCTATTAACTATAGCAATCTATTAATGATCAATTAACAATCAATTTATAGATTCAAGTAGTTCCTAGAAAAGGTATTTATTCCTCTTTCATAAAAAGACCAATAATTATAAGGCATTCTCCCTTGAAAACCTGGACTCACTATGGCAGAAATATACAGAGAGACCATGGTCTTTCAAGGGTGAGGAATGAGTGGATACAGAATTAAAGTACGATGATATAGTAAGACACAAGCCACACAATCTATAGCCAAAGCAATTCCCAACTCCAAACAGCAATGGATGGCTTCTATTTCTTTGCTCTCTCTCTCTGGAGAGTTCACATGCAGACTACTGCTGGGTGTCAGTGATGAATCGGGATTCTGCTGCTGGGGTGGGTCTGCTCCTAGCAGGGGAAGGATGCTCTTCTGGTTGGGTTAATTGGCTGAACTCTTTGGACTTACTTTTCTGAGGGGCAGTTGTTATTTCTGCTCTCTCCAGTTTGAGGCTCAGTTGGATGCTACTGTGCTCTTTCAGTTGAAATGGCACTACTTTTTATTTCAATTCAGGAGGGAGACCTTTAGCCTAGGACTGCAGAAACTTTTCCTTTCTAGCCCCTCCTCTGAACTTTGTCTCCTCAAAGCAGGAATGAGAAAGCTATAACCTTTCCTATTCAACTGTTTTTGAATCACAGCTCAGTTTCCTCAGTGACAGAATCTTGTCTCAAAACATTTTGTCCATCTAGAAACATTTCCCATATTTTTTTCAGGCTTTCACAAATGAGTAGCTGGGGAAAAGGATACTGAAGGAATCTCAGCCACAAGGGCATATAAATTTACTTTGCTGACCCTTTAATTTTCTTTCTTTTTAAAAAAAATTATTTAAGGCAATGGGGTTTAAGTGACTTGTGCAAGGTCACACAGCTAAGCAATTATTAAATGTCTGAAGTTGGAGTTGAACTCAGGTCTTCCTGACTCCAGGGCTGGTGCTCTATCACATAGTCATCCCAAATGACTTCTTTTCTTTTCTTTTCTTTTCTTTTCTTTTCTTTTCTTTTCTTTTCTTTTCTTTTCTTTTCTTTTCTTCTTTCTTTCTTTTCTTTCTTTCTTTCTTTCTTTCTTTCTTTCTTTCTTTCTTTCTTTCTTTCTTTCTTTCTTTCTTTCTTTCTTTCTTTCCAATGGGGTTTGACTTGCTCAAGGCCACACAGCTAGGCAAATATTAAGTGTCTGAGGCTGGATTTGTACTCAGGTACTCCTGACTCCAGGGCTGGTGCTCTATCTACTGGACCACCTAGCTGCCCCAAATGACTTTTCTTTCTTTTCTTTCTTTTTTTTTTTTTTTTTTTGCAAGGCAATGGGGTTTAAGTAACTTGCATCAAGGTCATACAGCTAGGCAATTATTAAGTGTCTGAGGCTGGATTTGAACCCGGGTCCTCCTGACTCCAGGATCTGCCCCAAACCCTTCAATTTTCAATCCAGCTGCTTGTTGCTTGGTGTTGCCCGCTAGATATAGAATGTTTCACTATTTCTAGCCTCTTAAAGTTCATTGTCCCGCTCCCTTTATGACAAATTTTGTTGAAATCTAGTGCACTCTACCCTTGCATAAAGATGAAGTGATGTTAGTATCGATCTATGAAAAATATATATTTATTTATATTTTCCATTTTATTTATTACTACTATTTAGGCAAAATTATTATTGTTTAATTGGCAGAGAAAAAAAGCTAACGTAGTTGTAAGAACCCTGGATTTGAAATAAGAAGACATAAGTATGAATTCTGGCTCTGCTGCTTACTTCCTCTGTGACCCTAGGGAAGTTTATTAAGCTCTGTTGACCCCAGTTTCCTCATTAATAAATTAAAGTATGGCATTCAATGTTTCATCTAGCTCTTGATTTGTGATCCTTTGAGCCAATAAGAAAATTTCTGTTACCTAACCAAGACCTCTACCCCAATGTACCACCTACTTGAACTATGCTCTCCACAGCAATAGCAATATTTAAAAGTTGAGTGCATCTGTTGTATCCTCACCTCACCCTTCAGGTTTATTCATCTAGCAACAGAATTAGCCCATGGTATGATCACCCTGTGTGAATGGATATCCCCTTGAAGCTGTTACCATATAATTATGTACACAGTTGCTAGAGGCCTCAGGGGCCCTACTAGCCCTCTAATAACAGTCTTGTCTCGGAAGTATGTGCCTTCCCAAATTACAACACTGATCTGCTATGACTCTCCCCGGTAACAGATGGTTTTATTAGTAGCCACTGCCAGAAACTCTGGCTAACATGGCCATTAGCCCTCTGTTATAATTCAGTAGAAGGGCAGCACCATGTATGCAAAATACGGTGGTTAAAAATAATCGACAATGAAGAAGATAATAGGATTTTGTTGTAGGCTAGGGAGAGAAAAGATTAGTACTTTTATCCTATTCCTGGAAACAGAAATACTGAAGTCAATATTAACTGTCGCCTCTCTTTGGAAAAGGGATGTCATAAATGCTCCCTGCCTCTTAGTAAAGGTTACAAGATCTCCAAATGGGCATCATGTAGATTACAGAATAGAAAGCCTTTTAGTAAAATCTTTAGGAGATAAATGAAAAGGAATTTCATGTACTGAGAGAGTTACATATGAACTTGGGCCTTGCAGGCTCAATATCTCTTCCATACCACATCCCCTCCAAATAGACTAAATCAAATAAAGCTAAGATTTTGCTGATCAGCATTTCATGTCTAAATTCTGACAGTAAAGGACACTAAGACTGTGTACAGAAGATGTGAATATCAATTCCACCAGAGTTTATGAATAGCATTGTGATCCTTTACCACTCTAACCTCAGTTTCCTTATCTATAAAATAAGGATAACATGAACTATAAAACTATTAAAACAGGGCTACTCTAAGGATCAAATTGAAATAATGGTTGAAAAGTAAGCTGGTGATCTTATAGGACTGTATATAGGTCATTTATTAGCATTATTTCTGGTAGTTTTATTCTTAGTGGTAAGTGCTGGTGTTGATAGTGCTAGTGGTGTTGGTAGCAGCAGCAGTTGTGGTGGTAGTGCATTGACTCTATAATTATGCTTCCTTTTTAAGTGTTTTATATTTACTTTTACTTAGTGTTCCAGAAATCTTATTTTACTTTTAAGTTTTAATAGCTTAAAATTACATTAAGACTTTTGTATCTATCTATCTATCTATCTATCTATCCTTCCACCATCTCTCCATCCACTTATCCATCCATCTATCTATCCATCTATAATCTATCTATCTATCTATCTATCTATCTATCTATCTATCCATCTAAAGATAGGATAGAAGTTCAAATGTGATCTCAGACACTTAACACTTACTAGCTGTGTGACCTTGGGCAAGTCACTTAATTTGATCGTCCCACATGCAGGGTCATCTTTAGTTGCCCTGATTCATATCTTGTCATTGGACTCAGTTCTGGAGGAGAGAGACAGGTGACTTAGTACAGCCCCCCCAACTCAAATATGATTCACGTCCTTGTCATGGTATCACCTCCCCCCGATGTCATGGTCTTCTTTGAGAATGAAGTACAAACAACAACCTCAATCCAAGGATCTCCTAATCTCCCTTTTCTTTTTTTTTTGCCAGTAGGTTACAAGTTCTTTGAAGATTATCCTCTTTTTTGTCTTTTAACTCACCATGCCTATTATAATCCAGGGAATTTAGGATGCACTTAAGAGATTGATTAAAATGATATGGTGTTGGCAATAATAGTAGTAGTAAAAAGAAAATATTTTATCCAATAGCATAAATTGGTTTTGTTGTAAAGGACATTCACACAATCTACAATTCAAACTAATCATGTTGGAATTAACACAGAATGCAAAATTCTATCCAGAAGACAATATACAGTACAAATGTTAGCATGAGTTTATGGTACCACCATCCAAAGAATTAGAAGAGTACGTTGATAAATCTCTAAAAACCTTAAAAATGCATCATAAATGTGAATGATCATTAACTTACTGTTGTTGAGATTAATCTGGAAATATTTTTACCATAGTTATACATACATTATCTTGTTGTCAAGGGGAGGGGGAAGGAAGGGAGAAAATGTGGAACTAAACATATTACCACAAAATGAATGATAAAAAACTATCTTAGAACTTTCGCGGGTTCTATATTCATGTTCCACCTAAATCAATAAGCACCCCCTAGTTTCATCATCCAGCATCTAATGGTTCTTGACCAAACTGATGATAACTTTGGTTGCTCTTAATCTTAATGAAATGCCTCAATTTAAACAAAATACGTGTACATGGAACTATCAGTTCCTTAATTCTAGTGCCTTTCTCATTGCAATTTAAGGTAGAATTAGCCCCGTTGACAACTGTTTCTTACAGATTCTTATTTTGCAAGTGTCTGCCAAAACTCTCAGCACTTTTGCAGATGAATCTCTATCTAACATGTTCCTTATATCTAGTATTTAAAGAAGTGATTTTTTTCAATCTAAATAGAGGATTTTTTTATTTACCCCTTTCAAATTTAATCTTTGATTTTACTCAATGTTTTTATCATACATTCTTAATCTGGATTTCATTAACTTGAATTAAAAAAATTACATCTTTATTTTGAATAATCTCCAAATGAAATTGAACATTTCATTCACTTATATCAATTCATCATTCTCAGAAGAAGATATCAGCTTTAAAAGGTTGCCAGGGGTTGTCTGACATAAATATATATATATATCTATATATATATATATATATATATATATATACACACACACACATATATATACACATATATGTATATATACATATATATGAATATATACATATATGTGTGTGTATCCATATACAAAACACACACACACACACATATATATATATATATATATATGTTTCTATACATATGTACTTGCAAGTAAAAAGATGTGCACATGTCTATATATGAGGGCAGCTAGGTGGCACCCTAGAGTTCAGAGTGCCAGATGTGGAGTCAGAAGACTCATCTTCCTAAGTTCAAATCCTTATGGGATCCTAAGCAAGGCATTTAACCCTTTTTGTCTTCGTTTCCTTAGCTGCACAATGAAGGAAATAGCAAACCACTCGTGTATCTTTGCCAGAAAACCCAAAGTGGGTCATAAAGAGTCACATGCTACTGAAAACAACTAAACATCAATAATAATAGGTTCTATGTTTACATTTAGATTTACATTTACATTTACATCTGCATACAAAGACACATATGTGCAAGTGTGCACTAGGATGAACAGATCCCTGAGGCGCTCTCCTGGAGACCTTTCGAGTTGACATGACACCATTACTACTTGAACTTTAGATATGGCCATTCAACCATTCCAAAATGCACTGAGCTAAAATAACTAGTGATTCTTCATCTTGTTAAGAGGAATATCTAGGGATAATTTATCAAGTGTTTTCCTAAAATCTAGGCAAATTAGCTCACTGATATTTTCTGCTCTTTTAAAAAAAAGGGAAATAAGTTTTTTTGATATGACTATTTCATTAAATTGCATGCTGATTCTGAGATTAGCATTTTCTTTTCTTTGTTTATTCATCACCCATTAATAACTAATATAATATGGCATATTCTATGTAGATATATGAGCATATGAATATTTATGTAAACACATATGTGCACAAATCAACTACATACACTGGAGAGATTATATGTACACACAATTCTTTAATGCATATATATTTGTATTTATATACACATACATAGTGCACTCCATACATATATGCCTGTTGACATATACATATATGTATGTTTTTAATCAAAGGCAAGTTTATTGGTCTATTGTTGGTAGATTCTACTATCCTTTCTATTTCAGATAATTTGATTTTTTACACACACATTCTCTAGTCACATTCAAGTTCCCTAAATGTGATTTAATAATCATAATTAGCAATTGTTTGTTTTTTCTTTTCTAGTAAGTGACTTGAAATATAATACATCTAGGCCTCATGGTTTGAACTCAATACAAAGAAGAGGCTTGTTTTCTTTCTGTCTGATATCCTGACTTATTTAGGGCATGAACTCCCTTTTAAGTGACTTGTCCAAGGTTCTGAGTGTTCCAAGACAAACAGACTCAATGGTCTAATTAGGATTGGAATTTTTAGCTCCTCAGAGAATTTTGTGTGCAGCCTGCTCACTGATGCCTGGTCAATGACTTTCCACATTATTAAATAGCACAATGTCTTTTTCAGTTCTTTTTAAGAACACCTTGACCAGTTCACTAGTCTATGAGAATAGACACTTGATATTCTAGGTCATGGACACCATACATAATTAAGGAAAGTTAAATACTTCCCTTGTAAGCATTATATATTTTTTATTTATAACATTGGAAAAAATAGTGTTTCCAAATGAACTTCTCCATTTTTGCTTAAAGCTTGATGTTGAGATTGACAGTCACACTTGGTTATCCTTTGTTCCCTGATTTTTTTTTTCTGGTGTCTGAACAAAGAAAAAGAACACCCTATTCTAATGCTAAAGCCAAGTTGTAGTTTTATTTGTGAATGAATTACTCCCCCCAAGGTACACTTTGAACACTGAAACTTTTCATCTGGTTGAACCTAAAATTGGATTAAATACTTGGAGTAATGCTGGAAACTAAACAATGACAACACAAGGGGGCAATAGGCTGATTAAATCAACAATATTGGAAATATGGAAAACAGCATTTATACCTTTGCACAAGAGTTCCATTTAGATGGATTCTGAAATTAAAAGTCAGACTAGTTAAATATCTCTGCTTTTTCAGAAACAGAGTTGAAAGGAACAATGAATGACTGAAACATTTTTTACCAATTTGGGTTTTGTCATTACCAAAATGTTCTGCTCCCTTTATGAAAGAAATAATAGCCAAAGGAATATATGCCATTTGCAGAATCATTAATGCATTAGTTGTTCTCAAAGGCTAATCTTCCAAGTGTTCTCAAATCTGCTGTACTGTGGTATTAATGCCACCCTTCACCCCCAGCTAGAAATCTCAGAATTTATCAGAATTGGGAAAATTTCCAGAATCATCTGGATGATTCTATGAGGAAGAAACAATTTTCTATTCAATAACTCATGAACAATTATCTAGTCCTTACTCCTTCTATACTTGATGGCTTTGTGTGAGGGGGGAAGCCAATCTCCCAAAGAAGCTTGGTTCTTCCATTATAGAGAAATGAATACTTACATTTAGCATGCAGCTCTATGCAACCAAAGCTGTGAAACAATTAAAGTTCTTAAGACAAAGCAGAAGTCAATGGGGTGGGAAGCCTTTCAGGTCTCCATACTTGCAATATTATCTGGTAGAGCAACATAGAGTACAGTGCAGTCAGGAAGACCAAAGTTCAAAACTGACCTCCAACTGTTGTTCACTAGTTATTAAATACAAGTGAGATAATATTTGCAAAGTTCTTAGCACCATGAATGGCACATGATTAACTACAAATGTTATTGCTCTTGTGATAGTCATCAACATCATCAGTAGTTATTAATCATTAATATTATTAATATCATTAATATTATTATCATCTCGTCTTCCCCTGCCATGTCTTTGTACAGGTAACTGTGACTCATGCCTGGAAATTATTTCCTCCTCAACTAATCTTCTAAGAATACTTAATTACCTTTAAAACACAAATCAGATAATATTTTCTATGGAAGGCATTTAGTGGCCAAAAGGGGTTAATTCTCCTTAACTCTTGAAATTATATTTTCTGTTAAAATATATTTTTGCTTTTATTCCTCTGTCTAAATGTTGTAGGGCAGGAATTATTATTTTTTTATTCCCATAAAATAGAAGGGTGCTCTGAACATAGTTTATGCTTCATTTATAATTGGGAAACAGTTGAATTTAGTTCAATTTAGTGGAACGTTAGCTGAATTGTTTGTTGCATGTAGATGCAGCTCTTACCACTTCTCTCTAGAAGAAAGAGAAGTGAATGGTGAATTAAAAATGCTGAGATATAATCTAAGCCTATTTATCAATTCCATCATAAGGAAGGAGAGCTAGGCAGAGATAGAGAGACAGAGACATAGAAACAGACAGACACAAAGAGACAGGAAGAGACAGAGAGACAGAGAGAGGGATACAGTGTCCATGGAAGACAAAGAGAGAATTCTACCAATTGTCTCACTATCACAAAGACATCATGAAGGTAAATAATGGGTGGAACAGTGTTAGGAACAAAGGGAAAAAACGAGAAAGAGGAAATGAGAATAGAAAAGATCTCTGATTAATGGGAGAAAAGTCACAGAAGGTTTTATGTTTTGTTTTGTGTTTTAAGATTTGGACTAGATTGCTAAGGTTTGTTGTGACTATTCATAGTGCCTTTTCTTGTCTCACTTCCACAATTCCCTGTTGCAGTAGAAGGTTCAGCTTCTGATGTAACTCCTGAACCCCTATCACTGTATTATTAACAATCTATTAACTATAGCAATCTATTAATGATCAATTAACAATCAATTTATAGATTCAAGTAGTTCCTAGAAAAGGTATTTATTCCTCTTTCATAAAAAGACCAATAATTATAAGGCATTCTCCCTTGAAAACCTGGACTCACTATGGCAGAAATATACAGAGAGACCATGGTCTTTCAAGGGTGAGGAATGAGTGGATACAGAATTAAAGTACGATGATATAGTAAGACACAAGCCACACAATCTATAGCCAAAGCAATTCCCAACTCCAAACAGCAATGGATGGCTTCTATTTCTTTGCTCTCTCTCTCTGGAGAGTTCACATGCAGACTACTGCTGGGTGTCAGTGATGAATCGGGATTCTGCTGCTGGGGTGGGTCTGCTCCTAGCAGGGGAAGGATGCTCTTCTGGTTGGGTTAATTGGCTGAACTCTTTGGACTTACTTTTCTGAGGGGCAGTTGTTATTTCTGCTCTCTCCAGTTTGAGGCTCAGTTGGATGCTACTGTGCTCTTTCAGTTGAAATGGCACTACTTTTTATTTCAATTCAGGAGGGAGACCTTTAGCCTAGGACTGCAGAAACTTTTCCTTTCTAGCCCCTCCTCTGAACTTTGTCTCCTCAAAGCAGGAATGAGAAAGCTATAACCTTTCCTATTCAACTGTTTTTGAATCACAGCTCAGTTTCCTCAGTGACAGAATCTTGTCTCAAAACATTTTGTCCATCTAGAAACATTTCCCATATTTTTTCAGGCTTTCACAAATGAGTAGCTGGGGAAAAGGATACTGAAGGAATCTCAGCCACAAGGGCATATAAATTTACTTTGCTGACCCTTTAATTTTCTTTCTTTTTAAAAAAAATTATTTAAGGCAATGGGGTTTAAGTGACTTGTGCAAGGTCACACAGCTAAGCAATTATTAAATGTCTGAAGTTGGAGTTGAACTCAGGTCTTCCTGACTCCAGGGCTGGTGCTCTATCACATAGTCATCCCAAATGACTTCTTTTCTTTTCTTTTCTTTTCTTTTCTTTTCTTTTCTTTTTCTTTTCTTTTCTTTTCTTTTCTTCTTTTCTTTCTTTCTCTTTCTTTCCTTCCTTCTTTCTTTCTTTCTTTCTTTCTTTCTTTCTTTCTTTCTTTCTTTCTTTCTTTCTTTCTTTCTTTCCAATGGGGTTTGACTTGCTCAAGGCCACACAGCTAGGCAAATATTAAGTGTCTGAGGCTGGATTTGTACTCAGGTACTCCTGACTCCAGGGCTGGTGCTCTATCTACTGGACCACCTAGCTGCCCCAAATGACTTTTCTTTCTTTTCTTTCTTTTTTTTTTGCAAGGCAATGGGGTTTAAGTAACTTGCATCAAGGTCATACAGCTAGGCAATTATTAAGTGTCTGAGGCTGGATTTGAACCCGGGTCCTCCTGACTCCAGGATCTGCCCCAAACCCTTCAATTTTCAATCCAGCTGCTTGTTGCTTGGTGTTGCCCGCTAGATATAGAATGTTTCACTATTTCTAGCCTCTTAAAGTTCATTGTCCCGCTCCCTTTATGACAAATTTTGTTGAAATCTAGTGCACTACCCTTGCATAAAGATGAAGTGATGTTAGTATCGATCTATGAAAAATATATATTTATTTATATTTTCCATTTTATTTATTACTACTATTTAGGCAAAATTATTATTGTTTAATTGGCAGAGAAAAAAAGCTAACGTAGTTGTAAGAACCCTGGATTTGAAATAAGAAGACATAAGTATGAATTCTGGCTCTGCTGCTTACTTCCTCTGTGACCCTAGGGAAGTTTATTAAGCTCTGTTGACCCCAGTTTCCTCATTAATAAATTAAAGTATGGCATTCAATGTTTCATCTAGCTCTTGATTTGTGATCCTTTGAGCCAATAAGAAAATTTCTGTTACCTAACCAAGACCTCTACCCCAATGTACCACCTACTTGAACTATGCTCTCCACAGCAATAGCAATATTTAAAAGTTGAGTGCATCTGTTGTATCCTCACCTCACCCTTCAGGTTTATTCATCTAGCAACAGAATTAGCCCATGGTATGATCACCCTGTGTGAATGGATATCCCCTTGAAGCTGTTTCCATATAATTATGTACACAGTTGCTAGAGGCCTCAGGGGCCCTACTAGCCCTCTAATAACAGTCTTGTCTCGGAAGTATGTGCCTTCCCAAATTACAACACTGATCTGCTATGACTCTCCCCGGTAACAGATGGTTTTATTAGTAGCCACTGCCAGAAACTCTGGCTAACATGGCCATTAGCCCTCTGTTATAATTCAGTAGAAGGGCAGCACCATGTATGCAAAATACGGTGGTTAAAAATAATCGACAATGAAGAAGATAATAGGATTTTGTTGTAGGCTAGGGAGAGAAAAGATTAGTACTTTTATCCTATTCCTGGAAACAGAAATACTGAAGTCAATATTAACTGTCGCCTCTCTTTGGAAAAGGGATGTCATAAATGCTCCCTGCCTCTTAGTAAAGGTTACAAGATCTCCAAATGGGCATCATGTAGATTACAGAATAGAAAGCCTTTTAGTAAAATCTTTAGGAGATAAATGAAAAGGAATTTCATGTACTGAGAGAGTTACATATGAACTTGGGCCTTGCAGGCTCAATATCTCTTCCATACCACATCCCCTCCAAATAGACTAAATCAAATAAAGCTAAGATTTTGCTGATCAGCATTTCATGTCTAAATTCTGACAGTAAAGGACACTAAGACTGTGTACAGAAGATGTGAATATCAATTCCACCAGAGTTTATGAATAGCATTGTGATCCTTTACCACTCTAACCTCAGTTTCCTTATCTATAAAATAAGGATAACATGAACTATAAAACTATTAAAACAGGGCTACTCTAAGGATCAAATGAAATAATGGTTGAAAAGTAAGCTGGTGATCTTATAGGACTGTATATAGGTCATTTATTAGCATTATTTCTGGTAGTTTTATTCTTAGTGGTAGTGCTGGTGTTGATAGTGCTAGTGGTGTTGGTAGCAGCAGCAGTTGTGGTGGTAGTGCATTGACTCTATAATTATGCTTCCTTTTTAAGTGTTTTATATTTACTTTTACTTAGTGTTCCAGAAATCTTATTTTACTTTTAAGTTTTAATAGCTTAAAATTACATTAAGACTTTTGTATCTATCTATCTATCTATCTATCCTTCCACCATCTCTCCATCCACTTATCCATCCATCTATCTATCCATCTATAATCTATCTATCTATCTATCTATCTATCTATCTATCTATCCATCTAAAGATAGGATAGAAGTTCAAATGTGATCTCAGACACTTAACACTTACTAGCTGTGTGACCTTGGGCAAGTCACTTAATTTGATCGTCCCACATGCAGGGTCATCTTTAGTTGCCCTGATTCATATCTTGTCATTGGACTCAGTTCTGGAGGAGAGAGACTGGTGACTTAGTACAGCCCCCCCAACTCAAATATGATTCACGTCCTTGTCATGGTATCACCTCCCCCCGATGTCATGGTCTTCTTTGAGAATGAAGTACAAACAACAACCTCAATCCAAGGATCTCCTAATCTCCCTTTTCTTTTTTTTTGCCAGTAGGTTACAAGTTCTTTGAAGATTATCCTCTTTTTTGTCTTTTAACTCACCATGCCTATTATAATCCTGGGAATTTAGGATGCACTTAAGAGATTGATTAAAATGATATGGTGTTGGCAATAATAGTAGTAGTAAAAAGAAAATATTTTATCCAATAGCATAAATTGGTTTTGTTGTAAAGGACATTCACACAATCTACAATTCAAACTAATCATGTTGGAATTAACACAGAATGCAAAATTCTATCCAGAAGACAATATACAGTACAAATGTTAGCATGAGTTTATGGTACCACCATCCAAAGAATTAGAAGAGTACGTTGATAAATCTCTAAAAACCTTAAAAATGCATCATAAATGTGAATGATCATTAAACTTACTGTTGTTGAGATTAATCTGGAAATATTTTTACCATAGTTATACATACATTATCTTGTTGTCAAGGGGAGGGGGAAGGAAGGGAGAAAATGTGGAACTAAACATATTACCACAAAATGAATGATAAAAAACTATCTTTTCATGTAGTTGGAAAAATAAATGAATTAAAAAAATAAAATTATTGCTGTTTATTGTGATGATGATGTTAACTTAATTGCCAGGAAGTTAATTCAGGGATATTACTGTTTAAAATGCAAGCTAGAATAGTGAATAGATTCTTGAACACTATAAACATACTTTGTTATTTAAACAATATTGATTTAAATATGAACATTACAAGGAAAGTGAAATTGTAGATATATTTTTTTTAGTTTTTTTTGCAAGGCAAATGGGGTTAAGTGGCTTGCCCAAGGCCACACAGCTAGGGAATTATCAAGTGTCTGAGGCTGAATTTGAACTCAGGTACTCCTGACTCTAGGGCAGGTGCTCTATCCACTTCACCACCTAGCCACCCCAGATGCATTCTTTAGAACAGATTCTCAAAAGAACAGGAATTTATTTCCTTGGCTAATCCTTTCTGATGCAATGTTGAATGAACCTGATTTTTGTTACATCATTAAACCTATTGAACTGGTTCTATTACTGTAGTAAACCTTTTCATAGCAGCAACAGTTCTCTTCAGTTTGGTTCACCTACTGATCAGACATTTAATGACTGTCTAAAAATTTTAATGAAAACCTCAAAAGTCTCGGCAAAAACCCCAATACAATATTAAATAAACAACTAGTAAGAAATCTCTATCAGAGAATCTCAAAGTTTGAATGAATCTGGTAAGCCATTCCTAAATTAAAAATCCCTTCTATTACATGCCAGAACATCTATTCCTTGCTTATAAGTCTCTAGTAGATATAGCATATCCTAGTTTGGGGCTGTTCTAATGCTGTTTGGAGAGCTATGTGGCTTGGAAATTGAGTTTGACTGTTTTTAGAGTGGTTTAAAAACTTTCTAGTTTTGTCCTTTGTTACATGAGGATCATACACATTCCCTTATATGTCTCATAAGATTGTTGTGAGAAAAGAGTATTACAAAATTCATTATTATTATAAATAATTAAAATGATTATTTCAGTAGTATTTAGAAAAAAAGGGGAAATACATCTTAGGAATAACAATAAGAAACTGTCATAAGTATCTTCTATTTCTAAAATTATATTGAAATTTACTTTGAATTCAATTTTTCCACCAGTAATTTTGAGAAATTGACATAAATCATGTAGACATGATTTACCAGACTAGATATGAAATAATATTTTCTTAAAGATAAAATGTCAAAAAATAAAGGAATCTATGAATGAAGCATGTAGGGGAGGATTACAAAATCATAACTAATATGTATATAGTGCCTCCATTATAATGTACCACCCTGTTATAATAATTAACTCATTTAGAACCTGGGAGAGGAGCAATATCATGACCTCCAAGATTCATGTTGTTGTTACTGTTCCTCTGAGCCTTGAGTCAGGAAAATTACAAAAAATTACGAAAAAGACAGTACAATTTATATTTAAATAAATCTTTTGGTAACCCCTTACTTCTTTGAAGATGGGACAAAATTCAGTGTACTAAAAATGTTTAGATAATCAAACAGTGGATTGTACATAGGCATCAAAAAGACAAGTTGGGGAAAGTCAACTTTTTTTTTTGTAACTAGGAAGCTAAGTTTTGCAGTGGATAGAACACTGGCCCTGGAGTCAGGAGGACCTGAGTTCAGATTCGACCCTAGACATTTAATAATTATTTAGATGTGTAACTCTGGGCAAATCACTAAACCCCAATACTTTGCAAAGACCAAAACAAAATAGAATTCCAGACTAGCTCTTTTTTGGTTTTTATACTTACAGACTATCTTCTTTCTTCTCTTTCTTTTCTTTCTTTCTTTCTTTCTTTCTTTCTTTCTTTCTTTCTTTCTTTCTTTCTTTTTATTTCTTTCTTTCCTTCCTTTCTCTCTCTCTCTCTCCTCTCTCTCACTCTCTCTCTCTCTCTCTCTCTCTCTCTCTTTCCTCTCTCTCTCTCTTTTGCATTTAGCTCCTTTCTTTTCCCCTCCTCTAATGCTCTAAGGAGAGGTCAAGTCCCCTACACAAAGAATTTGACTAATTTAATGAGTCTTTTCATATTCACTTTGGATTAAGGCAAGAAGTGTGGTTTTTTTCTAACAAGGGTAATTACTTTTAAGTAAGATGAACAAACAGTAGTCAAACCATTAGGGATACAAAGCTCTCTACATACATTATTTCATTGTCTTCATATTAATTCCATAGAGTATATTCTAAGGAGTATTTTCCATAGAGTATTTATAGTTGAGAGAACTGAAGGTCAGAGAGGTTGCAACTTCCTCATGACCACACAGCTAGTATACAAGGTGAGATTTGAACTTAGGTCTTCTGTGTCTAGAAGGGACACTTTATTTTTTAAAAATTAATTAATTATTTTTCACATTATTACAATAATCTCATTGTGAAAGTAAACTTAATCTCCTCTACACCCACAAAAATAGAGGAAACTGCAAAAATATAAAATAAGAGAAAAAAGTGCACTTCAGTCTATATTCAGTTACCATCAGTTCTGTCTCTGGGATGGATCACATTCTGTATCATAAGTCCATCATAGAAGTTGCTTCAGTATATTTTCCCCACAGTTGATATTGCTAGCTGTATTTCCCTCTATCTTATTCCTCCCCATTATGATTTATTCTACTTTCTCTCCTCAAAAGTATGTTGTATCTGACTACCCTCTCCATGATCTCCTCTCTCTTCTATCACCTACATCTCCCCTCCCCTCCCCTGTACCCTTTCTTCCATCCCTTTTTTCTCCTTTTTCCTCTAGGATAAGATAGCCTTCTATACCCTACTGAGTGTGTATGTTATTTTCTCTCTAACTCACTTCTGAAAAGCATGAAAGATCACTCATTCCCCCTTACTTTCCCCTGCTTCTATTCCATTGCAAAAGCTTTTTCTTGCCTCTTTTACATAAAATATCTTAGCTCATTCTACCTCTCCTTTCACTTTCTTCCAGTATATTCCTTTCTTGTCCATTGACTTCATTCTTTATTTTAGTTTTTTTAATTTTTATGCAAGGCAATGGGGTTAAGTGGCTTGCCGAATGGCCAGACAGCTAGGTAACTATTAAGTGTCTGAGTCCAGATTTGAACTCAGGTCCTCCTGACTCCAGGGCCTGTACTCTATTCACTACACCACCTAGCTGTCCCCATTGACTTCATTCTTATATTATAATGAACTACCTCCCATACCTTGTTTATATATGCTCCTTCCAACTGCCCTAATAAATGAGAAGGTTCATAAGAGTTATCAGTATCGTCTCCCCTTGCAGGAATACAAGTAGTTCAGCAAAGTTAAATCCCTCATAATTTGCCCTTCCCATTCACACTCTCTATGTTTCACCTGAGTCCTGTACTTGAAGATTAAACTTCCTGTTCAGGTCTCATTCTTTCAAAAGGAAAATTTTATAGTCCCCTATTTCATTGAATGTCCACCTTTTCCCCTAAAGAGAATGTTCAATTTTTCTGGATAGTTGATTTTTGGTTGTAATCTAAGCTCTTTTGCCTTCTGGAATATCATATTCCCAAGAGCCCTTAATGTAGATGCTGCCAAATCCTGTGTAATCCTGACTGCAACTTCACATATTTAAATTGTTTCTTTCTGGGCTGCTTGTAATATTTCCTCTTTGATTTGGAAGTTCTAGAATCTGGCTATAATATTCCTGAGAATTTTGGGGTGGGAGGGGGGAAGGATCTCTTTCAGGGGGAGATTGGAGGATTCCTTCAATTTCTACTTTACCCTCTGCTTCTAGGATATCAGAGAAATTTTCCTAGAGAATTTCTTGAAAAATGAAGTCTAGGCTCTTTTTCTGGTCATGACTTTCAGGTAGCCCAATAATTCTTAAATGATCTCTTCTGGATCTATTTTCCAGGTCAGTTGTTTTTCAATGATACATTTCACATTTTTTTAGTTTTTCATTCTTTTGGGTTTTACTGTTTTTTGATTTCTCACAAAGTCATCAGTTTCCTTTAACTCCATTCTTTATTTGAAGGAATTATTTTCTTCAGAGAGCTTTTTAACTCCTTTTCCATCTGGCCAGTTCTGCTTTTTAAGGCATTCTTCTCCTCATTGACTTTTCGGACTGCTTTTTACCATTTGACCTAAACTGGATTTTTAACATTTTATTTTCAACAGTATTTTTTGATATCTCCTTCACCAAGCTACTGATTTGGCTTTCATGGTTTTGCTGCATTGCTCTCATTTCTCTTCCTAATTTTTTCCTCTACTTCCCTTACTTGATTTTCAAAATCTTTTTTGAGCTCTTCAATAGCCTGAGGGAAATTCTCATTTTTCTTGGAGTCTTTTGGGATACAGAACCTTTGACTTTGTCATTTGAGTGTGTATTTTGATCCTCCATGGGACCAAAGCAATTATCTACATCAGATTCTTTGTCTTCTATTGTTTGTTCATTTCTTAAGTCTATGAAATGATTTTAATACATTTTCCTAAACCTTTGTCGTATTTTGGTACACCTCCCTCTGAGAGACCCCAATTCTTCCAATGCTTTATGAGAGACTCTGATGACCACAAGCTTGGAGTAAGGTCCCTGCTATGCTATGGTAGTTTGGGGCCCCAGACTGTGACCTGGATAGAACAAAAGAGTCCTGCCCCAGGGATGGCAGAGAGACCTCTGCAATCTGCTCTGATCCCCTTATGATCTGTGGACTGAATAGAGTACTCTGGAAGGAGCTGTCCAGTGGTTCCTCAGGCCATCTTCTGGTTCCTGGGGTGGAGCTGAACTGAAGCAAGTGCTGGCCTGGGCTCTGCATTCACTCTGCTGTGGTAGTTTTCCTTTTGACCTTCCAAGCTGTTCTTGGTGATCCTTGGGCCAAGAAGTCTGTAAACTGCTCCTAATTCATGGACCCAGGGACCCAAATGCCCTTACTGTTCCTGGAAAGCTGGGGTTACTTTGCTCCAATGCAGGTGCTGGGGCCCTTTCCAATCTCACTGGAAGAGAGACCTTTCCCATGGACCTTCCAAGTTGTCTTGGGTTGGAAAATTTTTTCACTCAGTTTTTCTGTGGCTTCTGCCATTCTAGAATTTGGTTAGAGTAATAATTTTAAGACATTTGGAGTGATCTGGGGGAGAGCTTCTGGGAATTCCTGCATTCATGCCACCATTGTGGCTCCTAGAAGGGACACTTTAATCACTCTTCCATTATACCTTGGCAAATCACACTTCTCCAAAGCACTGAAATTCATTCTTGTCAAGCCAGTGGGATGAGTAATATGGATTTTCAAGGACTATTCACACAAATTTTATGGAAAAGGGGAAAAAAATCCCTTTGTATAAATGATAGACAACTGTTTTGAAAATCTGTAATAAAGAAGCTAGAATTTTTTAATTCCAATTTTTTATTTCAGCTAGAAGTTTTAGAGAAAAAAAGTGACAAAGTGACACTGATTCATGTATTAGTGCCCCAAATAGAAAAATTTTAAAATCATAACATAAAAACAGCTCATAAAAATTTCTACTGGTAAATAGAAATTTTATTGGATACACAACACAACACACACATACACATGCACACACAGACACAGACACAGACACACACACATACACACAAACATCTGTTCTCTTTTGAATTGCTTATTCCAGCAGGGAATGACATACTCAAATGCAGTTTACATTCAAAGTTGTAAATGAGTGGAAAGGAAGGGTGCTTCAAGCTCTGATAATGGAGATGGAGCCATTTGTTTGTGAGATTCAATTACCCCTTCTACAGAGAATTCAGTTCACTTCTATCCCTCCTGACAAGGCTTCCCTGTGTTGTTTCTAAAATTTATAGTAAGTGTTTTTCCTTCTCTAAATGTTGATGAACTAGAAGAAATTGTACCACTTGGAAAGTCAAAGTCAATGGAATCTGCAGATATAAAATTCACATTGCTTGAAATAATCAGCTTAGTTGGAAAAAGACACAACTTTTTCCCCAAAGTTCTTTATGACTCAGAAAATTGAGTTTCTATATGAACAACAAGGTAGCAATGTACTTCCTCACCAGAAAAGATCCCAGTTACCCCTCTACATTCTTTTAAAAAGAGAAGATCACTTTGTCTCTGATGCTGGTTAGTACAGTGGGAAGGACAGTGATTGAAGAGTTATAAGCTCAAACTCATTTGATTAAATAATTTTCAGCACAGCATTCTGGACCTCAACTTCTTAATATTTAAATGAGAAATTTGGAATAGATGACCACCAAGGTTACTTCTAGATCTGGAAGAATGTGCATTGCAATTAAGGATCATTACTTGTAGTGACATGGAAGTTAGTCATTAGCCCAAGCCTCCTACTTCACAAAAATTGTCATCCAGGCTAAGAACTAAGACCTCTTTGAGAGATGATATTCCTGGATGGAATTCCCATGGGTTTTGCTTCCTGTCAGCTAATAACATGAGCTTGGAAGATAGTAATGATGAGATGATTGTTGTAAACTAATGAGGATTTGAGTAATGTGATTAAAATGCAGCATGAACACAAAGCAGGAGACATTAACTAAAGGGCTATCCTGGTTTATCTGCAGTGGAATGTGAGCTTCTTGATGGTAGGTATTGTTTTTCATTTTATTTTATATTTACTTATTCATCTATTTATTTTTTGATCCATCCATCTGTCTCCCTATCTAGCTATCTAGCTATCTAGTTTTCATCTAACTAGCTAGTTAGCCCTTGTATCACTAATGCTTTTGTGTTTGCCTGTCTAGAAGTAGTATTGTATAGTAAATAAACAGCTTACTCCAAGAATCAGAATGTCTTAGATTCAAATCTCACTTTTAACACATCCTGGCCACAGCAAGCTGGGCAAGTCTCTTAAACTCTCAGTTTCTGAGTCTATCAATGGTGAAGCAGGTGTCAACCAGTGTGTGTGTGAGAGAGAGAGAGAGAGAGAGAGAGAGAGAGAGAGAGAGAGAGAGAGAGAGAAAGGAGAAAGGAGGGAGGGAGGGAGGAAGGGAAGGGAAGGGAAGGAAGGAAGGAAGGAAGGAAGGAAGGAAGGAAGGAAGGAAGGAAGGAAGGAAGGAAGGAAGGAAGGAAGGAAGAAAAATAGATGTCTCAGAAACAAAATGAATATTTGCCCAAGGTCACAAAACTAAGACATTGCTGAGCATGAATTCAGATCCTTTGTCCACTTTCTATAGTTCAAGTGGTACAGATGGGCTATGGCAGATTTTCTTCCAAGTGAGCTTATGACTAAACTAGTCATGTGGTCGTTCTGCTTTTAAAGCAAATGTTATTGAGCAAACCAGGATGGAAAGATCATCTGTCTTGGGCATGTTGGTAAATGAAAGAAATCCTTGTGGAACCACAGGTTACAATCTCTTGTCAGTCTTATTTTCAAAAGCATAAATACCAGCTCAACCTTCCTATCTCTACATCATTTATTTGGGCTGCTAAGACAAAATTCCTTTAAAATCCAAGAGAATGAAATTGAAGGAGAGTCATTCTATCAAGTATATTTTCTTTTCAGATTTATTGTTAGTAAACATAAGAATAACAGGATCAAAAGTGTAGAGAAGGAAAGGAACCTCCTTACCTTAACACAATCCTTTTATAGATAAGGAAATTGAACAATCAGATAAATTATTTGAAGGAGACTACACTAGTGTTAAATACTCATTTTCTAGAAAGGCAAAGATACACCTCTGGATATGGACAGATGTGAGGCTGTAGGTCAAGCTCTCTGGACTAGTGTTATACAGTGTCTCTGGGGTTGAGAAACCAACCTATCCGGGTGACCTTGACTAGAAATGTAATCTACTTGAGTGGCACTTTCTCAATGACATCTTCAAATAGACTGACATCACTTCCAGTTACATATCTACAACCCTGTTGTTTTTGTTGTTTTGTCCTTTGTTTTTTTGAAGAAGACTATGATATCAGGGGAGTGATGCCAC
The DNA here is from genome assembly GCF_037893015.1 of Macrotis lagotis. Lineage (NCBI taxonomy): Eukaryota > Metazoa > Chordata > Mammalia > Peramelemorphia > Peramelidae > Macrotis > Macrotis lagotis. The sequence goes on along the minus strand of NC_133664.1, from coordinate 31,752,828 downwards.
CACATGCAGCTGTATTGGATTTGAGTGAAGGGAGGCTGTGCTAAGTCATCAACCTCACTTTCTCTTCTGGAATCATCTGAGTCTGATGACTAGATATGGATCAGGATGACTGGAGATGGCCCTGGATGGGGGATAATCAATTGACTTGTCCAAGGTCACATAACTAATAAAGGACTGAGGCTAGATTTGAACTCAGATCATCCTGACTTCTGGACTGGTTCTCTAGCCACTGCACTATCTAGCTATTACAATGTATGTTGCCTCTAGTTCTTCCCATGGCAATGATAACTCATTCTGTAACAATACTTGTACACATAAATTTGGTGGATGGTGTATAGAGAGCTGGGCCTGAAGTTAGGATGACTTAAATTCACATGTGACCTCAGATATGAGACTTATGTCCCTAGCCAAGTTTTATGATCTCTGTTTGCCTCGGGGTCTTCTCCTGTAAAAGGAAGACAGTAAAAGTCCTGATCTCACAAGATAAAATGATGTAATATTTCTAAAGCCCTTAGAATAGTGTCCAACCCATAGCAAGCACTTTACAAATGCTGATTCCTATCCACCTCACCCTCACATAGATTTGGATCCAGATTCCTGGTGCCATTGTAGACTGATAAGAAAGCATAAATATCACATCCTATTGTTCTATAATAAAATGACATCAAAATATATGGAAATATTTTGCTAAATGAAAATAAAACTTTTTTGTCCCATTAAGATCTGTCTTGTGTGGTTTGAAAATACTGCATGGCAAAATAGTTTTTATTCTTCTAATAAAAATGATGATATGAAAAGCCTCAAAAATGCTTTGATATAAATAAAACATAACTTTTCCATGCTTATTTTTTTTCAAGGCAAATAGGGTTAAGTGGCTTGGCCAAGGCCACACAGCAAGGTAATTATTAAGTGTCTGAGGCTGCATTTGAACTCAGGTACTCCTGACTCCAGGGCCGGTGCTGGTACCACCTAGCTGCCCTTTTCCCATGCTTATTAAGTGTTTATTGAATGCCACACTGACAGTAGTTAAGAGATCTGTTAACTTCCTTGAATTCAAAATTTCATTGGATATTACAATATTTAGAATAGTAGATTTGGGGGGGTAGATCAGGCATCCTCAAATAATCCTCCAGTAGGAATATAAGAGCTACAGTTTGTCTGACCCCATTTATCCTAAGGGGCTATGAGAGATGGTAAATCACTTCTAAATAGTCCCTACAGGATAATTAATCATCTCTGACTTTCAGTTACCACTGTTTACTTTGTTGTATTTATTAGTGCTGGTAACTCACCCCCCTCCTTCTTGAGGAGTTATCTTTTCAGTCTCTTTAAAACAACTTCAGTAAATCATTACATAATGAAATACTGCACCCCATGAGTTTATCTCAATTCACCCAAAAAGTAAAAAAAGGATGCACAAAGGTTTGAAGCAGATCTCAATGATAAAAGCAGTTTGGTGGAACTAGGAAATGTTATCAGTAGTTCAATCACACTAAGGCCATTGGACATCAGGAAGATGAGATTATGAAGAATGTAAATAGTACATTTGTTTAAAAAAAAATAACAGGCCACTAGTCTTGCTTTGATTACATGCCCACTGTTCATGGTTATTTCCCTCTATGAATTTTTAATCGTTTTACTTACACAAGGAAATAGATTTGTCAATAGGGATTGAAAGACAAATAAGCCTTTTTACATAAACTGTAATTAAAGGGAACACAAATGTAGTCCTGGCTGTTATCAGTGGATGGTAAAGATTTCAAGAGATCAATCAGATGAAAAGTTAAGTCAATGTCTCACGAAGAAATCATTTGCTTCTTCTAGGATCTTCAACATTACTTTTAACTTTCCTGAGAGTGTTATTGAAAGGCTGGGATGTTTTTTTCCCCGAATATAAGCTAATGATATTAGGTCATAAGTTGAGAGTTGGAAAGAGGTTCATAGGAAAACAGAGTCACTTCTCTAGATGTGGAAAGATAAAATTCTATTTAAGACAAAAGCAATCTTTTTCCTCCAAGGATATGGATTTACACCACATGTCTGACACATTTTACCTTTGTGATGGGGATGACTTGCTTTAAATACTTGGTTTAATAAAGCAAGAGGATTAGGTCACATGCCTTCTGAAGAAAGAACTGAGGACCAAGGAAATTAAATGAGTTTCTAAAGAATGGATAATAAATGTGGAAAGCGGGACATAGGTTTAGGTAACCAAGAGTCAAAGTTCTCTTTTCCCACTAATACCCAGACTCCAAGTGCCTTCATTTGACTTACAAGAAGATCCAGAGAAATGAAGTGATCTTGACTCCAAAGTGCCCTTCCCAAACTTGAAAAAAAATTCATTGTTGTATTGTTGATCATTTTATATCACATTGCATCATGGCACATAATTCACATGTATTATAGTAATTATATTACATTACATTACATTTATTATATTATATTATATTATATTATATTATATTATATTAATTATATTATATTATATTACTTGTGTTGCACTTTTGTCTTTCTGGGTATGTCCTCTTCATTGTCAATGATATTTCTTTTTCCTTAAAAAGAGATGCTTTTCTTTTCTTGGTTACACTTTGATCTAGTAAAAGCTAATAGACTTTGCAGAATAAAATACTATAGAGCTATTTCCAATACTATGAATGAATATGGGTTTGAGGTGGAAAAGTAGTTATGACTTTCCTCATGTAAAACATAAAATTTCCATTCCTCCTCTTCATTGTTTTTTCTCCTCCCCCTCTTCTCTAATTCTTCTGCTTCTTCCTCCTCCTTCTCCTCCTCTTTCTCTTCTTCTTCTTCTTCTTCTTCTTCTTCTCCTCCTTCTTCTTCCTCTTCCTCTTCTTCTTCTTCCTCTTCTTCTTCCTCTTCCCCTCCTCCTCCTTCTTCTTTTTCTTCTTCTTTTCCTTCTTCTTCTTCTTCTTCTTCTTCTTCTTCTTCTTCTTCTTCTTCTTCCCCCCTCCTCTTCCTCTTCCCCTTTCTCTCTCTCTGTTAATCAATGACTGAGGGCTAGTGTAAGAGTTGAAACAAAAGATAACTCAATTTCCCATCATTAATGTCACCGGTCCGCTTTCATGGACAAACACCATCCATTTTATTATCTAGAAATTCTAATCTTTATGACTTTTCTGGTTTCTGTTTCTCATCTGCTTAGATGAATAAGTTATAATCCCTCCATACTATTTGCAGTGATTTGAAAATTAGCATCATATTCAAAGGGTCAGAGTCTTTGGTTACTAGCTTCTTACCCCTTTTCCTGTACACTTCTTGTCAAGAATCATTTATAAGATGTTTACTATATCTCGAGGCACTATGCTAAGTATCAAAGGGATAAAAAGGTAGAAAAAGCAGTCTATTTCCTCAAAAAGCTTACAATCTAATGGAGACAAATGGACTCTCTTGAAAAGGAATGTATGCGATTCCAGACATATCTATTCATACCATTCTGTGAGCCATATTTAGACAACCCATATGGAAATACACTTAACTTACACTTACAAAACCCACACCCTACCCATATAAGGACAACAGTAGGATCACAGGTCAGAGTCAGAGCTAAGTCTTGTTGATTTTCTTTCATTGATTTGTTTAGATACGACCTCAGCCCCAAGTAAAGTACTTAGTCATTTTGGGGTGATTAAGGATTTCAAATGCACACTTTCCTAACACATGGTATATAGCTTGGGAACATCATAACCTCTTGAAAAAAAATCAGAGTTCACAAAGCCAAGTTCTTGGAGCCAGCACATTTCAAACCACAGTAACTTACAGTGGAAGCAACCCTGCCATTTTACACTGTTCAAATGCCATCTTAGTTGTCTTTGGTAGCTTTCACATGCCACATTCCATTGAGTTTTTACCATGAATGCCTTGTATCTGCTTGTAAAGAAAATCACCATACAAATTAATAGATAAGTTCAGATGTTTCGAGCCTGTGATCCACTGAAATTCTTTCTCACAATGTCACAAGCAGTGGAGCTTAAAAATCCCATTAAAGAGGTGAAGGAAGATTCCCAATTGATCAAATCTAGGCAAGGGAAAGACTATGACCTAAAGGCACAATGTGGGGAGAGCAAGCACAACTTCGAAAAATACTCTGTAAAAATTTTAAAAAATACATTTTATAAGTAAATTTATAAGACATATAGTAAAGATATAGTGAACATCTTATTAATGATTCTTGACAAGAATTTATAAGAAATTTATAAGAAAATTTACCTCATTATGCATGTATTTACTTTGTGCTAAATTATGTTGAATATATTAGGCCAGTCGATGATATTAAACAATAGAAGTAGAAGGGAAATACTCTTTTAAAAATTAAAATTAAAATTAAAAAACCCACATTTTACAAATACTAGAAAATTCACTCTGTTATGTTGAATATGTTAAGCCAATTGATGGTACTAAACAATAGAGATAGCATAAAACACAGAAAAGAAGAATAATTTTTGAAGTCACACATGCCTCCATCCAAATACATATACATCTGGTGTATATGTTTGTTCACACAAATAAATATACATACTTACACATGGGTATACATATAATTATCTATTAAATATATTGCATATGTATCAATGAATGCAAATATAAGCCTACATATTTGTGTATGCATGGTCATGCTTGGATATGGCTAGAGAAACACAAAAGGTGTATAAATCACACATATTTATATGTGTATTTCATGCACATATATACACATATATGCCTGGGTTTATATGCTTATATATGCATACACATATACATGCATTGACTCTTGCACACATATGTAGAAACATATGTCTAGGTATATACACATGTGTGTATGCCTGTATGTGTGAGTATATATGAACTAAGATGTGAGATTTCTCTATTCTAAGTATCTTCCTGGTGAATATGCTACCTTTCCCAATGCAGGTCAGTACCTTCTTTGCAATTTATATGTTTAGGCAGTAGCCTTGGACATTGAGAAGTTAATTAACTTGCCCAAATTTGCATAGACATTCTATGTCTTTCCAACTTCCAGGTGAGCCCCACCTTAGGAAGCAAAGAATATTATTCTTAAAACTAAAATGTTATGCTTTGATAACCTGAGACCAGGGTTTATCTGTTGAACTTAACAATATGCATTTATTAAACACCTACTGTATACCAAGCACTGGGTAATATGTCCAAAAGGAAGACCATCTCAGAGAAGATTTGGGAACTTTTCTGGAGCTATTTTAAAATACTTACTCCCCCCCCTCCACCCCCATCGAGGCAAACCACAGATCAAAATATCTTTTTCCCTTTTCCAGAAACCTCAAATGAGAAAATATCCAAGTAGTGTCCCCTCTCCTGCTAATCCCAATGCAGTGGAATTTTCAATAGACAGGCTTCTCTGTCTGAAATAATTTGGCCAGTGAATATTTACTTATGTATAATTAATATGTGACATGACAGGAGTGGTTGGCTGAGAATCAATTAGGGAAAGAAAAGTTTTGAAATGTTTTGAAAGAGCTGCCACTGGAAATTAAATATAGTAATAGGGTTGTCTTGACTTTGTTTAGGTATTAGGTGGAAGAAACCAGAAGGCAATTCAGTTTTGACTCCAAATGTCTCTGAAAGCTGACAGAAACCTCCTACAGCACCCAACAAACAGGAGCTGCTTCATGCCGATAAGAAGTCGAAAGTAATTTCATACACATACACACACACACATATATATATGAAAACCTTCAGACTGACTTTTCAATCCCCACTTTCTAAATTGTCTTTTCATTTCATCCACAGATCTGGTTGGACCTAGGAAAATGATGGTGATGGCAAATGCATGCTAAGTTCCCAGTAGCCTCTCTTCCCTTGACTTACATTCAGTTTCATTATATTACTTGCATTTCTCTCTGATAAAATCCTTGAGTACATTCCCAAGAGGCAGGTTTTTTAGGGGGGGCAAAAATTAGTTGTCAGTTATTACCTTAGTGTCTATATCCTTAAAGAACCTTGGCTACATGGTCTTAGAGTCACCTCTGGCCTCTTAGGATCTTAGGATCTCTGACTTCCTTCAAGTTTCAGTTTGAGGCCTACTTTCTGCAAAAGTCATTTTTTTGATCTCCCAAAGGCTAATACCTTCCCCTCTTAGTTAATAATTAGGCAACAAACACTTATTAAGCACCTACTATGAATACCAATCACCATGGGAAGTCCTTTATAAGTATTACCTCTTTTACTCCTTACAATAACCCTGAGACATAGGCACTATTATCACCATTTTTCAGTTGAGGAAACTGAGATAGACAACTATTATCTGATTTTTCCAGAGTTATACAACTAATAGTTATCTGAAGTTTGATTTAAATTTAGATCCTGCTGTACCACTTGCTGCTTTTTGATATTTAATTAACATTTTAATTGTAAGATCATGGGGAGTAGAAAGAACACTGAACTTTAGGAACATAGAAGATACCACATCCTCATTTTACATATGCTGATCTTGGGAAAGTCACCCAGATACTAAGTGACAGAACCAGGTTTCAATCCCAGATCCTCTGTCAACAAAGATAGATAGATAGATAGATAGATAGATAGATAGATAGATAAGATAGAAAGAGATAGATAGATGATAGATAGATAGATAAGATAGAAAGAGATAGATAGACAGACAGACAGATAAATGATAGATGATAGATGAGAGAGAGAGAGAGAGAGAGAGAGAGAGAGAGAAAGGAATTAGGGAATGATTCTACCGTCATTATTTCTCCTTTTGGCTCTGTCACTTAATAGCTGTATGACCCTGGGAAAGTCACTTAACCTCTTTGATTTTGATCTTTGGTGCTTTCTAAGGCCCCTCCTAAATTTATATCTGTGATTCTCAGTGGAAGATTTTCCACTCTAAAGAAAGTTTGCAACTGCTTAATGAATCTTAGCTCACTGAAGTGAGAAAGATTAACCAAGAAGGGAGGTGCAGATTGAAGTTAATTGGAAGGGGAGAAAGGAAGGTAGTTTAGGAAAATGACTCTCCATGTGCCCCAGAGAAAGATGGCATTCCTTAAAAGGGGAGAATATGAGTGGCACAGAGGGGGCTACTGACTCACAAATATGGATTCCCCAAACAAAGGGGGAGATATGACTCAGAGAGAAAGTGATCCCTAGAGCTGGGCACTATTTCTAAGCAGCCTTCCTTGCTTCAACTTACTAGCCTTATCAACCAAGTAGACAACAGAACAAAGCTGTATCCTTCCTTAAGGGTAAAAATGTTCTACTGCTTTTGAAAATCTAAGCATATTCTCCAGGCCCTAGAATTCTCTCAGTGCTAAATTTCACCATGCCCATGCAGTTACCAACTACTCTTAAAAAAAAACAGGAATTTCATTATTATAGGATAAAGACTATATTTGTGATTTCATTGATATAAGGAACCTCCAGGTAAAGAACCTCCTTCTACCACCTTCTGTCAATACCTTAATCTTATCTGGGACTTTGTCAAAATCTTATCTCGGCACCTTGAGAGATTCTAAAATGTTCCTAAGGTTGCAAGGATGCTAAGCACCAGAGATGGGAGCTAATCCCAAGGTTTCAGGTTTTCATGCCAGTTTACTATTCACTATACCTAGCTACTTCTTCTTTATAAAGAGATTTTTATTTGGGCTTGGCCATTCTTTCAAAACATGTGCTTTGTGTGAGCCAAAGTACCATTTTAGCAAGGTATCCCCAGTGACCCCTCCCTAGGTGTTCTATGTACCAGTCTGTCCCATAAACATTGATTCCTGGTTGCTTCTACATTCATCTCCACACACGATACCCACCAGTCCAAAGCACGCACCGTGTATACAGGATGCAGACACATTTTGTTTTAATTCACTTCTCTTCTCATCAGACATTACAGACTCACTCTGGGGATGAAGTCAAGCGTTGCTATGTACAGATGAATTTTCTGGCCCAAGGAGATAATTTTGCAAGCAGTCAATAGCAATATCCCCAAAGTGAACCAGTAACCTCTGTTGGTGAAGTGAAATTCAATAGCAATATCAGAAAAGAGAAGTCTTTAACCACAGAGGGTCTGTTAAAAAAATAAAAGTAAGAAATGCACATGCAACATACTACC